>NC_056739.1:471981256-472328756 GCF_019279795.1 Protopterus annectens
GTAAACTAAATATACAGGAACTAAACAGTATTCTAAAACATAGTAACTGGAAACCACTACAAACCCTAAATCTAGACCAAGCCGTTGACTACTTCAACAATATTCTCATCAATATCCTTGATAGACTCACACCAATTAGGAAAATAAGAGCCAAGTCAAACTATGCACCATGGCTAACTAGGGAAAGTAGAGCCCTTGTAAAGTCAAGGGATAAGGCTTGGATATTTGAAAGAAAGACAGTACTAGCCTAGCCAAACAAAGCTACCTACAACTTAGAAGTCAGGCCAAGAGATAAACTAAACTTGATAGACAAAACTACTTCCTCAGTATCATAAACAAACATTCAAAAGATCCCCAAAAATTTTGGCATGCCATTAACTCTCTCCTAAAACCAGTTAAAACTACTACTCCCACTCCTAACTCCACGAATGACAACAAGGACATTGCCTCCCAGTTCATGCACCACTTCACAGAATCCATCTTGACACTATCCACCCAACTATCCAAAAACAACCCTACATATAACCCAACCAAATGCCCTGACAACATCCCATCCTTTATGTTCTCACCCATTCCCACCTCAGCAATCAAAAAAACACCTTCTAAAACTGAAATCTACCACCCTTGCTGCTGACAATCTACCAGACAACTTCCTAAAAATAGCTGCTGAATCCTTATCCTACCCTATTTCTATCCTTAACAATCGCTCCATACAAGAAGCATATGGCCCTCAGCTATGGAAGGTATCATACATTATTCCACTACATAAAGGTGGAAACTCTTATGAATACTCAAATTATCACCCCATTGTCATTCTATCCCCCTTATCTAAAATACTAGAGAAATGTATACATTCTCAGGTAACACAATTCCTAAACTCACACAATCTCATCTCCCACACACAGTGTGGCTTCCGACAACACCATAGCACAACTACCGCTCTGCTCTCTTTCACCAATCTGATCAACCAACATAGAAATAATAATAACTTTGTATCTGCAATATATCTAGGCCTCTCAAAAGCATTTGATATTGTTTCATATTCCTTACTACTAGACACCCTGATATCCCTATCCTTTGCCCCTTCCACTATAGCCTGGTTTAAAAGCTATCTGTCAAATAGGTAACAATCTGTCCAGTGGCAAAGTGTACTATCCCCTTTACTCCCAAGTACCATAGATGTACCACAAGGCTCCATATTAGGCCCACTTCTTTTCTCTATATTTACCAGTAATCTCCACACCACCACACAGCTTGCTTAACTTATACAATATGCTGATGACTCAACTCTTATCTGTTCAGCTCCAGCACGTCCCACCCTACAACAACTCACCCAGGAATCCTTTAGCTCTGTGGAAAGTTGGATCACTCAGATCCAACTTATCCTAAACCCCAATAAAACCAAATTACTACTACTACTACTACTACTAACAATACTGCAGGAAAAGCACTGTTATCCAACTCCATAGCTAGAACCTGGTATAATCTCCCTCCTGCTCTGATTTCTGCCCCTACCTCTTCTCACTTTAAAAACTCACTTAGAACACACTTAAATAATAAGTGGCTATGCCCATGCATTACATAATTCTTCAAATTATTCCACTTATATACCTCACTTCCTAATATTCCTACTGTAATATATATTATAGTCTAGGTCTTCTCCTAATGCTGATTGAATTTGTATACTTATTCTGTTATTAACCATATGTAACTATTTTTTCCTGTATATATAGGTCTTGTTATGTCTTCTGTTGTATACTGTATTTTAACATAATGTTTGAAAAATTTCTGTATACTGTATTTTAATATATTGTGTAAAATTTTACTTATTGTAGAACTTTTCTCCCCAGGCATCCACTGAAAATGGACCTGTGTCCAGTCGGACCATCCCAGTAAAAAAATGTAAAATAAAGTAAATAAAAAAAATAAATAAAATATATATGTAATATATATTTATATATGTAATACATACATACATATACATAAATATATATATAGATCTAGGACTAATTACCGATGACACGTTTCAATGAAACTGAAACGCTCAAGCACACTTCCGCAAAAAAAAAAAAAAAAAAACTAAAACACAACATTAAAAAAAAAAAAAAAAAAAAACAGGCCCAAGTGTGGGGCTGTGCCCGCCACCCCCTACTTTTATATTGTCAATCGGAGATCGCACTACAGTGGAGAAAAGGGAATATGTCCTTATCCCCACTGTACTGCAATCTCAGCAACAGCCATTCTGTCATGTTTTTTTTTTTTTTTTGAGCTCACTTTAGCGAAAGTGCATTTTCGGTGAAAATGCACTTTCACAAAAGTGTGCTCACCCGTTCTGGTTTTGGTGAAATGAGCTTTCGCTCAACAGTCCTAGACCCACACACATATCTGTGCATTTATATATATATATATATATATATATATATATATATATATATATATATGTATATATATATATATATATATATGTGTGTGTGTGTGTGTGTGTGTGTAATATATATATATATATATATATATATAGAGAGAGATAAATATCTGTATATACATATATATATATATATATATATATATACATATGTGTGTGTGTGTGTGTGTGTGTGTATTGTGAGACACAGACAGAGCTACCCATTTATGGACTTTATAGACTATTGTTTATTACTTGTATTACTGTTGCATGCTGCCTGTAGTAATGACGTTAAACAATATACTTTTTTTCTGTCTCTACCCCTGCTAAGTGTCTTATTGTTATTTTTTAATGTCTGGAAGTGTTGTAGACCTTGCTAAAGGGGTGCCTGACTGTATTTTTGTACTATGATGCGTTATACACACAGCTGCTTGTTAATTATAACGGCTGCTCTAATTTTACTATCTATGCAAATGTTATCATCGCCCTGCATATTATTACATTACAGTGAATACATTTTTCTTTTATTTTCTTAATTTTCTTGAACTCTAGGCATGGTGATTATACATGTCTATTCCAGAATGTAGTTCTATTCAAATACTGTGCAGTAATTTCTGAAAATCTGAAAAATATCATTGCTTACTTGCTAAAGAGTGGGTGAGGCATATAGAATACATTGCTGCGTTCTGTGTTAGAGAGGTTATCATTAAATGTACAGCAAGGTTATGGTAAAATACTTTCCAAATTCAGTGCAGATTCATAACTTTTTGAGTTTATAATTTTCAGTCTATATTCTGGGAATGTTCATCCTAGCACTCAGAAATGATGGCATCCCTATTGTGGATATTGGTATGACACAGCCGTTTTCCCTTGTGTGCCTAAAATCATCTTTCAGAACAGAATTGTACAATGGTTATGCTATAGTTCATAAAGTGGAAGCCCAAGAATGCACTCTGACTACTTTAAAGTCAAAAGTGGTGGCGTTTCACTCCAGGCACTCTTTTACTGTGCTTTTACAGTAGGAGGACTGGGATTACTCACCTAGTGGCAGTAGGTATTTAGCTGGTCTAGCTGAGTTGGAAAGCACATAAAAGGACTCTAAGCATAGTCATTTTATTGATCAGAGGGCTCAGCAGTCAGTTTTCTATATTTCCAGTACTGATATAAATTTGGCATATTTGCACAGAGCTGCTCCCTGTGCCAATGTCATCTACAGATGCAAACATTTGGCAACACTGGCTATTTTTATTATATTGTGAAAGTTGACTGTGCTATTGATTGTTTCTTTGCACTTCTTTAAAGTTGCATTTAAAAACTGCTGTAAGGGCTGATGTTCTGCACTAAAATACATTGTTTCTAGTGTTTCCTTGTTACTAGTAGGCATCTCTTTGAGGTTTCTTAACACTTGGGCAGCAAACCATTCATTTTACATTGACATTGTCAAAGTCTGCACTCTTGCAGCAGGGAAAAGCTGATTTCATCTATATGAGCTGGGAATTTCTGGTAGAAAGCTGATTGCGTGCTTGCCTGGTTGGCCTTAGGGCATAGTTAGTGTAAAACTTATTTTTTTCTGATCATATATAAGCCTTGTATTTGTGAGAAACTGCTCCTTGTGCAAAGGCAGTTATTGGTGCTTTGTATAGATGCAATCACCAGAAGTTGAAATTTCTCAGTAAAAACCACCTCAGAACTTTACCTCAGTCCTACATTATTCATGGGGCAACTAATTTGTATGGCAAACAGTGTTTATGCACTTAGATAGGACTATTTAGGTCTACCTTATCTTATTAAACCACCCAGGACTATTGCTGCTCAGACAGGATCTGGTTTGAGTGTTGGGCAGCATTGCTGGTTAGGTTAGATTACACCAAGTAAGTAACCTCATCAGGTTACAGATATCCCCCACTCCTATTCCTTGCAAGTACACATTAGGACCTGCAACCATGGAGGGGCACTTTCATGTTATCTCTGCATCCAGCTTGGTGGACATGGGCATCCTCAGACAATGCAACAACTGAGCTATAAACAAAAACCAAGATTCCAAGCCATTCAAAGAACAAATAAACAATTTAATAAAACAAAGCTTTCAAATATTCATGATTCTTTTTCAATGCAACACATAATTAAAAAAACAGTGTTATTTAATATCAAATGCCAGCCTATCAGATTCAAAGTTCAAATCACATGTCTCAATGAATTGTGCCTAATAAAAATGTACATGTCCCTGTATATATCAGTATGTCCCTATATTTACTTCATAGTATTTGTAAACAAATCATTCTAAAAATATATCTTAAAAAGGGGTTAAAAAAGCTATCATTTCAAATAGAACCACTTAAGAGATAAACATACTATATAGAACATATTATATAGAGCATGAAAATACATATATATATATATATATATATATATATATATATATATATATATAAAAAACTGATCTACTTTATATGGTTGACATTTCAGAATGTCGAAGACCATATGGCCGAGACCATATGACTGACATTCAAAATGTTGACCATTGAAAAAAAAAAACACAACTAAATCTTACCTTCACTCTGCAAGCAGGAGGTCCATGCCCCCCTGCACCCCTTTGAGGGCTCTGCCACCCACACACCACCGGAACTTAAATATTCCAACTCTGAGATCGCACTACAGTGCAGAAGATGGAAATCTTTCCATTCTGCACTGTACGGAGATGCTGATTCCGCTTGGTCGACATTTCGAATGTCAATCATATGGTCTTCGACATTCTGAAATGCTGACCATGTGAAGGAGACCCATAAACAACACATTAATAAATGCATAACACAATACACAATAGGAATGTAACAATTGCCTTATGCACACTGACAAGCACTTAATTCTCAGACAAATACAGTTTGTGAGAGACGTAGTTAGACATTGACACTGGAGGCTAGACTCTCACATACAGACACAAAAAGCAAGAAACTGGTTGTCAGTGACTCACACATCACTCACTATACCACAAAGGACCACACACATAGACACACATATGCAGAGGTGCTCACATGCAACTTACCTAAACCTCATAGGCCTCTCAGGTGCAGTCCTCAGAACCTCTGCATGTGCACATACAAGACAATTCCTATTACAACACATAATCCCACATCTCATTGTGCCTCAAATACCAAGTTTATAAGGTGAAACACTCCACAACCGAATATTCTGGTCATAGGAGACTCCACTGTGAGACACACTGATGTCCCTCTTCCCAGGCTAGATAAGGGGAAGGTTACAGTTAGTTTCCTGTCAGGAGCCAGGATTCACCAGCTCATGCAAGCACTCAGGTCACTTACCCCTAAGTACTAGTATGACTCAGTCATAGTCCATGTGGGCATGAATGACCTGAGACATACCTCCTTAGATGATGCAAAGCCAGACATGATTGAGCTAACAGAATATGTGTCACACGTAGGTATTAGCCTAGCATTGATCAGCATTTTACCATCTCCAAGTACGATGCCACAATACCAGCAGAAAATGATCGACGTTAAAAATTGGCTTTACTACTGATGTTACTCCAAAGGGCTCCAATGCTTGTCAGCCTGGAAGGACATGGCTGATAGACCATGATGCTTTGCCAGGGATGGTCTTCACCAGTCACTTCTAGGCTTTTGATATTAGTCAAAACATTATCCACTCCTATAGTTCCTTTTTTAGGCATTGCTAAACAGACAAACCTTCTAACATAACAAAAGCTACTCAGAACAAGCTAAAGATGTTACTGCTCAATGCTAAGTGTCTCAACAAGAATCTGCACTCCCTGGAAGAATGCTGACATCAGTGCAGTTACTGAAACATGGTTCAAAGCAATGGACAGCACTCTGACAGTGTATGGCTATAACTACTCTCATACATTTTGACTACCTACTCAACATGAAAGAGCAAAAGATGGAGGTGTATCTATTTGCATAAAGGATAAGCACACCTCATGGCTGGTCAAAAATATGACATGCTTGAGCTACTCCATGTCCAACTAACCATGGGAAAAATCCATTACCATATTCTTGTTAGCTACAGTTTCTCCACCATGAACCGGGAGACCCATATATCATACCTGAAGTTACTAGAATCACTCACCATTCAGCAAAATACCATACTAATAGTTGATTTTTAACTGCACTTCTTTTAACTGGGAGGCATACATGACCCCTAACATGCAGGCCCAAAGATTTTCTGACTTTGTAAATTCAAATGACCTGGAGCAGCTAGTCTGCACTCTCACTAGTGGAACAAATATCCTAGATCTGGTACTCACAAATATGGTTGAGTGCTACACCCCTCTAGTGTGAGGTCCTCACTGGTAAGATTATATCACAAAAACTAATTCCCCATCTAATCCTTAAAACTTTATGAACTTCTCTGAGGAAAATTAGCCCTATTAAGGAACAGCATAGCTAGTTTTCAAGCTCTCCAAAATCCAGAAAACACAGAAACCTATGCAGAGGTGTACACAAAACCCCTTTCTGACTATAAAATAACGGCATAGAAACAGCGGTACCAGGTCAAACCACAAAAACAAGCCATCCTGATGGATCCCTGATATTACTAGGTTGCAAAACAAAAGAAAGAAAATCCTGTTGAGAAGTAAGATGGAATGTTCACAACAGAAAAAAAGTCCCTCATTATTCTAAACAAGCAGATCAGGGAACTATTTGAATATCTGAAAGCAGATTTTGACATAACAATAGCCTCCAAAGCTAAGGATAACCATAAGGCATTTTCAGTTATGTGGGCAGTCTTAAGGGCAACACCTGACAATGTGTGGAATTAGTTGTTGATGGCATCACCTATGCTCAGCCAGAAGATATTGCAAATCTGCTGACTGATAAATTAGGCTCAAATTCCACCTCTCCATCACCCCCAGTTCTCCCCAAAATAATACCTTCCACCACTCAATTGCCAATTATCACCAAAGAACAGGTTGCCACTGCACTACCTAAAGCTAAAAAAAAATTGCTTCAGTGGGACCTGACAATGAATCAGGTTGCCTCTTAAACAGCTTAGATTAGAACATATCAGTTCCATTAGGTTCTCTATTTAACCACTGACTCCAGACTGGCCTGATGGATTGGAGGGCAGCAGAAATCATCCTTCTGCATAAAGGGGGACCAACTACTCACCAGGGAAATTACAGATCCATACATTTCACTAGTTCTATATGTAAGGCCATCGAAAGAAGCATCCTGGACCTGATAAATAATGACTTAGGAAACTTCTAAGCAATGGATCTAACCCAATTCAACTTTGTAAAGGGCAGGTCATACCTACTAAATCTGGTGGATTTATTTGAGAAAGTCACTAAAGCCATGGATGAGGGTAAAAACAACACATACCACCTACATCAACCTGGCCAGGACATTTGACACAATTCCCCACTCAGGGTGTTATAAATAAACTCACAAAACTGGGCATAAATCCCAGCATCACCAGATAAATAGCCAGCTAGCTCATGGGCAGGACACAAATGGTTAAAGTGGGTGAATCCAGATCCAGCAAGAGTCCAGTTTCTAGTGGTGTGCCACAGAGCTTAGTACTGGGACCAGTCCTGTTCAGAATATACTTTTCTGAAGTCAAGGTTAATGTGGAAGTTCTTTGGATGACAAAGTTTGCCAAAGACTGCAAGCTTGGGGTAATCATTGAATCCCCAGTGATGTAGCTATCCTCCAGGAGGGTCTAGATCAGACACATGGTTAATGCCAGAACCATGTCCTAAAACTAAATGTGAAAAAAATGCTTTATGATACCCTTTAGGAAGACAAATACCCCTGCAACTTACAACATCAATAGCACACCCCTAAGAGTAGACTCAAAAGTGAGAGATCTAGGTACCTAGTAGCCTGAACATTGACTCTCATGTGTCTACAGTGGTGAAGAATACAAATTACACATCTTCTTTGGGGTAGTGATTATCATATCTGTTGTGCACACAGATGGTCTGGAAGTTAGTACAGAGGATTAAGACTATGAAATGTTAACAGGTTGTTTCTTGTTGCCCAGAGTTTGACTCCCTTAGTCTTCATTAATTTACTGTGTGCTCTTGAGCTAGTTGCTTAACCTGTCTATCCTCTGTGGAAATGGCTAGGGTCTCAGTGGTTTCCTGAACCTCAAGTATATCTATGAACCTATGTTCAGATGTCAGAACCTACTCTGTGGCAAGTATCTGTTATGTTAAATGCTGTTTCATATCTCTGGTAGATATCCATAGTTTGGAATTGCATTTTGGAATGCCTCTGTTAGGTAACACCACATGAAGTGAGGATGTGCCATTGCACAATTCCCTCTTGATTTTAGAAATGATCTGCAAAATCTGCTTCACTTTATGCTCTTGGGATATAATTTATTGTTCATTAACTCAACAGTCTTATTTATCCAGTGTTTCACTTCTCCTGCCTGTGTTTTCTGTTACTGTACTAGAGCTAAAGGATCTGAATTCATCCATGTCCTATGCTTTTTTTTCTTATAGGGTGTTTCTTCATCTTCCATGGTTGTGCATCTATGTTGTGATATATTTAAATAAAGGATATATTGCGGCAAAGTATTCCATATCATGTGGCAGGGGGATGTCATTTCACATTTTGAGGAGATAGAGTTTTTCCTAATTGTTAGTGAATAAGTGGTTTACTTTTCTGTTGATTGATTGTAGTAGAACCTTTCATAATCGACTTTTGGGACAAGGAAAAAACACATAGTGATTATACCATAGGTCAGTAGGAGGAACTCTGCTGCTGGCATGAAGGGTTATTTTCTCATCTTGTTATGATATAGCCAAACTCTGACCTTACACTGAAATACTTACTGTATACAAAATGAAAAGACCCTTCTAAATTAATTGAAAGTACTTATATCAAATGAGGCTTGTTTCCAAGAACTAAAAATACACCTTCAGTGCATGTTGGTTTAAGTATCACAGCAATGACACTGAGAGTTTAGATGATTAGATATAAAATGAGAATATTTTTCCTTATTTCAGGTAAAGTACTGGTGGACAGGGCATTGCATTGCATAATCTTCTAAAATTGTTAAATATTAATATATTGTGATATGAGACTATAAGAGAACTTGGAGACATTTATAAAAATTAAGATGCAACCTCTAAAAAGGTATAATCATGAATGCACACTTTCTCTACTTCCAACACACACACACACACACACACACACACACACACACACACACACACACACACACACACACACACATACACATGCACGCACGCATACACACACACACACACACACACACACACACACACACACACACACACACACACACACACACACACACACACGATAAATATCAGTGCTTGCTGCAGTTGAAACATCTCTTGTACCTTGCTTCATTGGTGTATGCAAAGCAGGAAATTTATCCTACTGAAGAAATGAATATAACATAATCCCCCAGCAAGAATAAGTATTAGTGCACATCCATATGAATGCCTACATTTTTTATGTTGCCAAAACATGACATTGGATTAGGCGGTTTAAATAGTAATTTAATTAGTAATAATCCAAGTCTAGATCATGTATGTGCATGAAGGCAGTTTTCCTTATTTCTGTGACAGAACAGTGAAAGGATATGAACTTGCCAGTTACCTGTTGTGAAAAGGGCTCTCTCTGAAGGATGGAGCATTGTAGCATAATAATATTTGTGACAAAGTAGGAGGCATCCTTGTAAGAAGGGTCACAGGTTTGTTTAAATAATACAGCTGGATTACAGTTGGTGGATCTATATGGACATTTTTTTTTATTTCAGGGAAAAGAATCTGGAAAAGCACTAGGCACTCCTTAGCTAAGTTCTGAACATGATACTCAAATCTATAGTATGCATCTAAATGGTTTACTGGAATTGTAATTATTGCACTTTTTTTACTGAGACACATCCCCTTGTATCCATTGTATATGGTTTACCAAAGATCCACAAAAACCTTCATGATGTTCCTTTTAGACCGATTGTTTCATCACAAGGTTGGGTCAATGAACTTAAATGCATATATTTGGAGGATAAACTGTTAAAAAAATGTGCAAAGTTTTATTAAGAACGGTGCAGATTTTTTAAGGAAGTTAATTTTATGGAAGAAGTATAATTGTTGGTAAATACCTATGTGTTACTTCAGATGTCGATTCTCTGTCTACGATGATTCCCATCAGCTAAGATATAGAGGCCATCAGACAGAATAACAATCCTAATGCCAATTATACTGAAGCTCAAATTTAAATATATGTGAATTACTACAATTAGTACTGGAAACATGTTTTGACATTTCAGGACTGCTACCATCTACAGAAAGGGGGAGTTACAATGGGTACTAACATAGCTACTACTTATGCTAACTTCACTATGTCAATATGGAAAAATAATTATTCATTTAACTCTTGTAACCCATATCACAAATATGTTTTATTCTATAAAAGCTTTGTAGATGATATCTTTATGTTACAAAACAGGTGAAGCTCTTAAACAATTTAAGAATTACCTAACATCAACTGTTGATTTTTTTAACTTTTAAGAAAATTAATTCACTGTATAAAATATGTTTTCTAGACATAGAATTAGATAAAAATTTAATAGATGAGCTGAATACAAAAGTTTATAAGAAACCTTCCTGAACAAATACATATTTACACTGTACAAGTATGCCCCCACATTTTACTTTTAAGAATGTAGTGAAAGGACAAATGATCAGGTGTTGAAGGTTGAACACTAATAGTACTATTTTTGAAGACCATATTGAGCTCTGAAGTTATGATTTTGTGAATCGAGGTTCAAATATAGACTTTGTAAACTGAATTAGAAATAATGTTGCTCAGCAACAAAATAAAAAACAAAACCTTTTTCGAATGCAGATCCTTTAGATTGTACAAATTTGACCCCACATTCTGGTATTACTCAGTTAAGGTTTGCCATTAGTTTTAATAGGCACACTGAAGCATTTCAGAATGTGATTAAGAAAAAATGGTACATAATGTAAGAAGCTGAAGCATTGAAATGCTATCTCCCTCTAAATCCAAGGTTTGTTTACAGGAAAAATAAGAACTTAAAGCAAAGGTAGATAATATCATTATAAAGATCTTGGAATGAGAGAAAAAATAGTATCACAAAAGAGGGGCACCTTTCCATGTCATAATTGTACTTGTGTGCTTATAAACAGAAATTCCTTCTTTCTTCAACTTGTTACAAAAACTGGATATATATTTAATAGTTATGCAACCTGTAATACCAGTAATGTTGTGTATATGCTACCTGTATGAAATATAAGACAAATAGAAAACTTAAAGAAAGGATTATTGGACATATGCATGTCAGATATAAAAAGACAAATGCTTTCGTGAAGTATATAATAGAGAAGAATGATGCACGTCACTTTAAACTTGCAGTTTTACAAGTGGTTAAGAACTGTGATAGAGGTGAGGATTTGGTAAGCAGAACTGAAGCCCTAGAAGCTCTTCTCAGCTACCAGGGTATTAAAATTTTAATTTAAAACTATTTTTAAAAATACAACCACTGAAATAACGAATGTTTTACTGCTTTAAGTTAGGATATTTATATTTAACTATTACTGATATGTTTACCTTTAAGAGATGATTATCTTAATTAGGATGATGTCACTAAATTAGTTAATTTAAATGGTTTTGTTTTTTTACTGTAAGTTTTAAACCTGGTATAGCACATTGTGTCAAAGCTGTTAAGCTAATTGTTTTGAAGTTTATGCATTAAATGTGTAAAGTACCTGGGTGTGTTTTGAGACATTCTTTCTGTTGAGTTTTTTTAGAGTATTGTTGTTGTGCTGGCTTGGGCTTTCAGTCTGCTTGAGCTGCTGATCGTCGTCTTAGTTGATGTTTAAGGATGGGCAGAACATAACAGGTATATGCATTGAGAATAATCCTATCAATGTGTAATTATGGTGGGGTATGCTCACCCTTTGTTTGAAGCCCTCATTTCAGGGTAATTTAATGCTATTTGTTCTAGTTTTATGCTCCAGTAACTCATCTGTTCCTACATTAATTATGTGACCTAAATTTGTACATTATTGAATTAAAGAATCTGGTTGTTAACCAAAAAAGACTGAAGTATGTATTTGTTGCTACAAAGATATTTCAGAAGATCTGCCATGCCTTGTATTATACTCTAAAAATATTTAGCATGGTTATGGTTATCAAGTGATTACTCTATGCATGTATGTACTATAGGGTAGTGTAAAGACTGCTTGCTGCATTCCCATAATCTTAAATCAGCTCACTGCAGTATCCTTCTAAAACATATCACATTGGGCCTTCAGAACTCCTTTATAACAAATGTAAGATAGCACGAAACAGTTTGCACCATCCAATTAAATTTTAAAGCACATTTTTCACTACACATGATTCTGCTACAAGTGTCACATCTGATAATGTGTCACACATTTGCTGACTTGTTGTGCACTATGTCGTTTAATACTATATAGCCAGTTAATATTCCAGTTGCATTGAAAATAAATGCTGCAAATGTCAGACAAAGTCAAAACTAAAGTCACCTTTCATTCAGCAAGTATAATGACTTTCAAAGTATAGGGGTTTATACTTGGTAGAGTATTCTATTTAATAATGTAAATTTTTGTGTTTGTTACAAATTTTCTACTGCATCAAATGTACTGTTGTAATGAAATTGTTGTCTAAAATGACTAATATTTAATTAATTTACTGAATTTAATAGGTTTCATATATTTTTCTATCTGTGTGTTCTATCCATGATTTTTGCAATTGAAGAGATAAACAAGGATCTTAAATTATTACCAAATGTTACCTTGGGATTCGAGATTTTTGACTCATGTTATGCTAGAGAACGGGCACTTCTGGGTACTCTGTCATATTTAACAGGAAAACTGGATCTGGTTCCAAACTATAGCTGTAAGACTGTCTCCTTACTACCTGCTGTAATTGGAGATTCCCCTTCATCATCCTCTCTGACCATGGCTACTGTACTCGGATTGTACAAGTACCCCCAGGTATGAAGTCACTTCATAGTTCCTGTTATATGTTGTATCAATGTATGCAGCTACACAACATCATTTGAAGGATTTAATGAACTAACAATAAAGTAGAATCACAGTATTTAGAAAACATTGAAAAATTAACAGGATAAACAGACAGACACAGCTTACATTTGTGAAATATGCTTTACATGTGGTCCCTTGACATTGCTGTCGAAATACTTACTTGGACATTTACTTTCCTTATTGATCATTACCATTTTTATGTATGACGTGAAATAGCTTATCACCTTCTATAACATTATGCTTCAGTCTATGCAACAAATAAGTAAAAGTAATCATTTAATAATGCAGAAGTAGTTGTGCACAGAAAAATAAATGTTTAGTTTTCTGGACTTAGTTCTGCCATAAATATGGATTTTGTATAGTTTAGGAAAATAAGATAAGCAAGTTCACCTTGTCTTTCAGTCTTAAATAAGGACATGAAAATTTGAGTACATGAATGCATTATTGGTGCTCCAGATGAACAAGAAAGGTATGTCAGACATATTTTGTGTGACCTAACAGGAAAAGTAGGTCTTTCTAGATAAACAAGATGTTATACAGCCCGAAGAGTTCAGTCTGAGCACTGCTAATTTCATTCAGTATACTATATGCAATTTTTTTAGGAGCAACTAAGATGACTGAAATCGTTCATGTATTCAAGAGAAACATAATGAAACAATTGAAGATCTTTTCAGATTTTTAATTTTTGCAAATGTTTTGGGGAATGGACCACATTCCTGAGTCAGGGTATAATTAAAGTTCATGAAATTAGAATTATTTCAGTCTTTGCTATTTGCAAAGAATGCTCTAATCAGAACCACAATGTAATCCATACTGCCTCCTTATGTGCTTCATATGCTATTACATTTATTGGTATTTTTGAGTATGTTTGAAAATTCTTTTTTTTTTAAATAGCCCTGTTTTCCCACTACTGTTGGGTCTATCTGGGTGTGTTTATTCCATTTTTCTTCAGTTTCTACTTGCACTACATGGAGTTTTATGACTTTTAGTTTCTCAGTATGCAGGGCACTATAATCAGTGGGTGTAGCCAGTTCAATGATAATGTAGTTGTGGTCCTTTTGTCTTTGACAACCATATCTGTTTTTCTTGGTTCACTATCTGAACTGTTGGTATTGGATGATTACATGTGCTCAGAATTTTTTCACTTTCATTAATTCTCTGTAGTATATTTCAGCAACTTGTATGTTATAGTGTTTACATAATCCCCAGTTCAACAACCTTGCCATGGTATTATGCCCGTCATTATACAAACCATCAACCATGAGTATACCACAAACAGCAAATGAAGTTTGGGAACAGACAAAGTTGTCACAGGACAGCTTCAGTGTGGCATAAGGGAGGTAGGGATTAGGATGTAGGGAAGTAGGTAGGAAGGGTTAAGTGTGGGGTTAGGGAGCAGATAAGAAAGGGTTAACCAAGTGGGAAGATCAGGGAGGAAGTGAGGTTGTTTCAATGGATGGGTCTTAAGGGTTTTTGAGGTGGGATTTAGTGTGGGAAAGCACATTTGGTGTGATCTTGTTGTTGAAGCAAGATAAGTCCTGATGACCTGAGGTGTATAGAGGTAGGCCTTGGGTGGTTTTTCGGTGGTAAGTTCAACTTATAGAAGGGTCGGATCTGCAGGAGACTGTTTTTTTTCCCTCTCTCTCTCTCGCTCTCTCTCTCTCTGAAGTGAAGGAGGGAGAGAGTGTAAGGGGAGCAATGGGGGGTGGTATGCATGGTCGAGGAAAAGACAAAAACAGTAGACTGAATGTGATAGGAGTTTGTGGTGCATTTAACTACTGTAGGCTTTGTGGATAGTATAAGGTAAAGTACTTACTTTGGTTTGTGCCTGATGTCTGCTTGTTGGTGAGTTGGTCAGCTGCTGCATGGTATAGTGTTGATAGCGAGATCTGTAGGTAGGGTTGTGGTCAGTCCATGCTGAAATTCGATTTCCGTAGGTAAGGTTGGAGTTATTGTGGTTCGGGTGCCTAAGCCAGGAGAAGTGGTTTGTTGGTGGGATATTCGTGGGTTTATTGTGTCCAAATGTTCCCTTGTGGTTCAGGGGCAGGCTCGTTGGTAGTAGTGGTGTTTTTGCTGGCTTGCAGGGCCAATGTCATCATTTGTGCATGCGCCATGTAGAGGCAGTCTGTTGAGGTATAACATGTAGGAGGCTTGGAGTAGGTGGATGACCAGAGTTAATAGTTCTTTCAGGGGTGCAGGTGTGCAGGTGTGCAGAGGTTTATTGCAATTTTGTGTTTGTTGGTGAGGTTAGTAGGTTTCCTGAGGAGCTGGCAATGCATGCTCCTCATTTAGTGTGGCTTTGTGCATGCACAATGCAGTGCTACGATGGCTTCATTATAAAAAAAATAATAAAAATAAAATTAAATAGGCAAGGAAGGGAATAAATGAGGAATAAGGTGATAATTGAGGATGTAGGATCTGAAATGAGCTTAGCGATCCTTTGTTTCATTGGCATTTAGTGTTCTTCCTGGTGGTCTGAGTGTTTAGAGTGGATTACAGGAGCCGGTAATGTGTGCTCCTCACCGCTGGAAGGACAGCACATGCGGAATTCCGGCGTAGCAGCGTTTTGTTTTCAAAAAAAAAAAAATAATAATAAAAAAATGGGCAGTTAAATAAGTAAGCAGTGGGTAGGCAAAGGGCTCCATTTGTGGACTAGTGTCCCGGCATTAGGAGGACTTGTCCCATACAGTGGTGAGTCCCCCAAGTTAATACAAAAAAAAACAAAAAAAACTAAGAACAACAGAATAGGAAGGTTGGCAGCTGTTGTATGTGGGTAGAAGCTGGCTTGGTCCAGCTGGGGTGGGACTGGCTTGGCTAATCTACTGGTAATTTACAAAAAAAAAAAAGAAAAGAAAAGAAAACATTTTTGACTCACGTTTTACAACTTCAATCAGGAAGGTCATAGGATGGTTAAAATATGCTGCATTTACTTATACTAAAGATCTTTTAAGGAATCAATATGACTCATTTATATTTACAAAATGGGTGACAGACCCTTTCAATGGGGAACTTTGAGGAACATGAACTTTTTAAGACCCCAAATGAGGTACATTCCTTGTAATGATGTGCACTTGAGAGGAATGGTTTCAGATGGCGACTTGGTAGATTGCTTTGATTTTGAGTAAGGGGTTCTGGGGAGGTACTTCGGCAGGTAGGTTATTGGCTGTTGGCACTGGTTTTAGTTAGTGGGGGGGAGTTGGTGTAGCACTCATGAATTTGTACTGTTGCCTTGGTTGTGTTAATATATTTATTTATTCCTATGCTTATTGTTTTTATTTTTTTTCTAGGTTGAGGAGTGATCATGGTAGAAGCGTTGAGACAGAAGTGGGCTAGTATTGTGGCTCAAGCAGAAGACCTGTTCAGAGATATCCCTCAGGAAGTTCTGGCAGCCAGTGCCCTGGGTCTGAATACTAGAAGGAAGTGGCAGACGGGGTCCGTATCGTGGACATCAAGAGCGAAGAGAGCCAAACAGATGGCAATGGAAAAGAGGACACCCGAGGTTGAGATGCTGGTGGCAGCTTCTGCATCAACAGGAAATGAGTCACCAGGCTTGGTGGGGTTAGAGGTGTCAGGTGCTTTTGTGGGGAATGATTCAGGGTTGAACGGGGATGGGCAATGCTCTACATTGGGTAGGTGTTTTTAGGCAATAGCGGGTTGCGATTTGGAACCGGGCCTAGATGGGGTAGGGTCAGAGTTTACGTCTTAGCCAGTGGACTGGTTGGCAACGCAGGCTTTACGGCAGGAGGGGTCACCAATTTTACTGATCTTGCACATATCGTTGGTAGTGAAGACGAAGATCTGGAAAGGTGAATTTATTGATATTTTTGAATTGATTGATACGGACTGGGTTCAACATTTGATGGAAGCAGAGTCAGCTAATGGGAAGGACTTAATTGGCAGCCTTGGTGGCTATTGGTTGCAAGCAGGTTGGTAAGTCTAGGCCCAGGACATGGGATAATTTGGTCTTAGGATTTATATACTACATGGCAGTGTGTTTGGAGTGGGATGGTTCTTTGGCTCTTCTGCTTTTGGCCTATTTTTTAACAATACGGGAGGTACAGAGGTTATGGCCAAGTAATGCATGGTCTTGGTATGATCACAAGTTTTGCAAATGAAAGGCAGTTGACAAATCAATGCATTGGGAAGTCAGACACCCGGATATTTAGCTTTCGATCATGATGGATGCTTTCGGAGTGGGTAACAGGGTGACTCAGTCAGTGGAAGAGGGTGCAGGGGTTTGTTGGACCTTTAATGCAGGGAGGTGCTCATGGGCAGGTTGCTGATTCTCCCATGTTTGTTCTAAGTGCAGGTGGCCACATGTGGCCACACAATGTGGAGGGTGGTGGTGGTCAGTTTAGGGGGCAGGCACCTTATGTCACAGTCCCAAGAGGTTGGGGTGGTTCTCGCTTGACGTTACAGGGGGTGCATGGCCATTTTGATATTTGAGGCCAATGAGGGGTCCTTTTGGGGAGGAGGAGTCAACCAGGGGACTCATTCACCTATTAAGGTTCAGGTCTTGAAGGGGTTGCTGGTAAGTTATCCGTTGCCAGTTGTAGCTGGGGAATTAATTGAGGGTTTTTCTAGGGTTTTTTTGATTAAATCTTCTTTGGTGGGTGAGGGTAAGCTTGGGAAAAATTTTAGATCAGTGAGAGGGAGGGAGGACATTTTGTGCACTTTAATTGAGAACTAGTGTCAGGCGGGGATATTGCTAGGCACTTTTGATTGGTCTCTGTTTGCTGAATTTAAAGTGTCACCACTAGGTTTATTCCCCATGAAAAAGCAGGGTAAGTTTGTTATAATTCATCATTTTTCATACCCTGAAGGAAGTCTGTCAACAATTTCATCCCTGGGGAATAGGTCAAGGTAATGTATGCATCTTTGGATGATGTGGTCCGCATCATTAGGAGTTTTGAAGTTTTGCAGATCCCTGGCTGGTTAAGGTAGATATTGAGTCTGCTTTTCATTTGTTGCCAGTGCATGAGGAAGACTGGCCATTACTGGGCATGGTGGAGGGTGATAGGTTTTATTTTGACACTGCAATGCCCATCGGGTGTGCAGTGGTGTGTGCTACTTTTGAGAAGTTTAGCACAGCACTGCATTGGATATGCGAGTGTAGGGTTGATGGACAGCAGGCAGTTCATTATTTGGATGACTTTTTGTTGGTGGGTGAAGGAAGAGAAGGGGCCCAGGCAGCAATGCAGGAGTTTTTGGGGATGTGTGAGGCCATGGGAGTGCCACTGGCTAAGCATAAGTTGGAAGACCCAGCGAAGGTGTTGGATTTTTTGGGTTTGACTGTGAATGCTGGTCAGGGTTTGTTTCATTTGCCAGAGAATAAGGTGGTTCAACTGCAGTAAAGAGTTTCTTGGGTGAGGTCCCAGAGTATGGATTGTTTGAGAGATTTGATGGAATTGTTGGGCTTAATGAATTTTGCCTGCAGGGCTGTACATCCAGGATGTACATTTTGCCAGTCGGTGTCTTTTCTCTTAAAAGGGAAGAAGAGTAAGCACCACAGAATAAGGGTCAGTAAGTTAGTCTGGGAGGATCTAGCTTTGTGGTTGCAATTTTTACATCAGTTAAATGGAATTGCATTCTAGCAGCTGGATTGGGTTGGACAGGGAGAGCTCCAATTGTTTACAGATGCAGCCAGGGGTCTGGGCATGGGAGCTTATTTCGCAGGGCAATGGTTTTCAGTGTCATGGCCTGCTCATTGGCCTGAAGATTGGAAGTGGGATATTGCCTTTTTGGAGTCGATGCCAATCTGAGTGACTTCTGTGGTATGGCAAGACCATTTAAAGGGTATGAGGGTGATGTTTAATTCAGACAATATTGCGGTGGTGAGAGTGTGGCAGGCTAAGTTGGCTAAATCTCCCTGGTTGTTGTTAGTTCTTCGTAAACTTGTATTGCAAAGTTTGTTGATTCATTTTTCATTTACAGGGTTACATGTGTCTGGGGTTAAGAATGAGATAGCTGACAGTTTGCCTCATTTTCAGTTTTGCAGATTCCAACAGGTGGCTCCAACAGCAGCTTTGCATCCCTCAGTTGTTCAAGATGAAGTGTGGCAGATTGGCCTGTAATAATCGGCAGGTTGGTACAGCAGTCATGGATGGTATCTACAAGGAGGTCTTACAGTAGGGCATTGTGCACTTTTGACACTTTTTTGAGGCAGTTACCGGAGCAGAAGTGTGAGTGGTTGTAGAGTGTGTTGTTGTGTTATTTAGCCAGTTTGTGGAAGCAGGGTAAGGTGCTTCGCACAGTGGCATTGGCAGCCATAGGGGCATTTGCTCGGTTGGCCAGGTTAGAGGACTGGACTAGGTCATGGTTGGTAAGGCATGTGTTGAAGGGATGAGGGATGGGGAAGAATTGAAGGTCCTGCTACAGATAGGAGATAGCCTGTGACTAAGGGGATTTTAAGGATGTTGTTAAGGGGCCTAGGGAGGGTATGTGGATGTAGGGATGATTATGTGGTGTGGACTACAGTTAGTGTGTGGATGTATTGTGGGGTGTTTCATATGTCTGAGTTGCTGGGTGGTTTGGTGTGGGATGATGTGCTTATATTGCCCGGGGCTGTGCATATTACGTTGAGATAATTGAAAATGGATCATGAAGGGAAAGGGATGCCGATAGTATTGGAAAAGGGGGAGTTTAGTTGGAGATGTCCCATGGTGTGGGGGTAAGAGGTTGTGGTTGGCTAGAGGAAACAGAATTTAAGGGTTAGTTTTCACATCAGTAGGTGGTAGGGCATTGACGGGTGAGCAATAAAACTTGATTATGAGAAGGGCTCTTAGTAGTGTTGGTCTAGAAAAGGATAGTTTTTTTCCCATTCTTTCAGGATGGGTAGGGCATCAGATTTAGCGAAGGGAGGAAGTTCAATTGAAGCTATCAAGAGGGTGGGATGGTGGTCTTCCAATGCCTTTTAGCTTATATTACGTAGTTTGGTGAGAAGTTTTGGCTAAAAATTACTTTTTTCTTCCTCTCTCCTTCCTCTCATAGGTGAAAGAAGGGTCTTCATCCTGGGTCATTCGTTCGTATATTGGGTGGCTAGGCATGCAGTGATTAGATGCAATGGAATTAATTTGGGTTAGAAGTGTTTTGGTCTGAAGGTAACCTGGCATGGTGTGAGAGGGTTATTGTGGAGCCAGATATTCCAGATATTTACTATGTTGCAGAGCCAGTGTGGGTTGCCGCATATTTTGGTGATTCATTTAGGGGGGAATGATTTAGGTAGAATTCCAAAAAGGCAGTTGGTTTATCAAATTTGTGAGGATGTATTAGCATTGAGAAGGCTTTATCCATCAGTGGTTTTGCTGTGGTCTGAGATTATTCCTAGGTTGTGTTGGAGGGAGGCTAATCATTTTTTGGTGGTGGAGAGGGCTAGGAAGTGTGTTAACTTGGTTTAGATTTGTTTAACCTTAACTTGGGGTTTATGGTGGAGGATCTAGTAAAAAGGGGTATTGTGTGAGGGGGAACAGTCCTATCAAGCTGGTGGGTGGAGAAGAGGGTCAGGCTTGCCCCTCGTCTGTTCCCCCTCATGAGGATAATTGGAATTGGAGGTGGTGAAAACTTTGGTGGTGGAAGATTTGGAGTGAAAGGATTGGATTGGTGATATGATAAGGTGAGCAGGGATGCTGCCTTGCTATTACAATGATAAGTGAGTAAGTGGGGGACACTCCTTATCCAAGGGTGAGTGGGCGCACTGCTCTTATGTTTATTTATGTTGATTTAGCTTATTTTGTTGCAATGAGTTTGATGTGGTTTTCAATAAAGGTTCCATGTTGCTATATGTCTTACAATAAAGGTCATCAAAAGTCTGTGGGTGTTTTGTGTGGTTTTTGATGGACCATGACAACAAGATGTATGACTTCTAGTTCTCTACTACAGAACATACACTTGTTTGCATCTTACTCTTTTTCCATATACTTTGTAAGTCACCATGTACACAGTCCACTATTCTGAGCCGCCATTACTAAACTTTCATCTTCCAGTGTCAGTTCACCTCTCCTTAGCTATCCATGTGTCAGCTCTTGATCAGTTGTCATTGTTCCAGGTGTTCTCTATACTTGTCACTAAAGCAGTGGGCTTCCTCATTTTCTTTGCTTTTCTCCTGGTTATGTTCCTGATATTGTTTAATTGTCTTTTGGCACCTTCTTTTGCTGCTTGATTTTTTTCTCTCTCTTTTGATTCCCACTCCTGCTCGTTTCCAAAATTCTTCTGTTAATTTGTGTCAAGATGGCACCTTAGACTTGTTTTCTTCATGATTTACAACTTTCAGCATGTTTATTTCTGATTATGTCTACAAATATGTATGCAGTCCCATTACTGCAAGCCTACACATGCAGTCAGTTTCATGGAGTTGCATTCCTCCAACAGACTAATGGATATCATTTGATAAGTATGCAGCATTTTTCCAAATTTCTTGTCCTACTGTTTCAATGCTAATTGAGGTGAGTCAATCATACTAAATCTCTAAGTTATAAAAAGAAGAGAGAGTTGATTTATAAGTTGAACTTTATTCATGAATGTCAAACCAGTTTTCAATACTAGCTTAGTCTTCTAAAAATTCCTTTGCTCTTATTAGTTTGCTTTATTGCTGACCCTTGCCTTGATTTATTCCTAGATAGTTATGTATTCCCTCATTTTCAAGTTATTTTATACTATATTCATATCTCTCAACACCTTAAATCAAAAACCTGGACAAAGTCAACAATAATTTGTGCCAATGCCCCACAAATAGGAAAATGTTTTAAATATTGCTGTTATAAACTTAAAAAGTTGCTAGAATAATAAATGTTGTGCTAGTATGCTTTTTCTGAAGGATATGAAGTCTGAAACTCAACAAGTCTATCATTATTTAGTGACTTTAGTTCTCAAAGATTTGCCAGAAAACCACAACCATTATGAACAACAGAGCAACAATATGAAGTAAAAATTTGGACAATTGAAAAATATGATTACATGTCTCTTTTAGGTTAATATACAGTTTTCTTGATATAAATAGGGTTGCCGCCTTTTCAGATGATCAAAGTGGGACATTTTATTTTTCAAAAATGTCAGATTTTGTAAAAGTGCTGTCAATGCCCAATGTGAAAGTTTGGACCTCACTCATTTTCTGTAATAAAAGCTCATAACTGTAGAATTTGAGGCTTTTTTTCTGTTATTGTTCTATAGATTAAGGTATTTCTACAACAAAAGTAATTGCTTTGTTCAACTACTTGAGGAAAGTTAGAAAATACCTTTTGTCCAAATTTTCAGGACATTTGCCATTTTCAAGTATTTTACTTTTTTCAGGAAACAATAGTCCAAATAGGGATTTGATGTCCCTCCAAAGAGTTTTTAAGTCTGAAGTAATTTTTCTATTTATGGATGAATTGAGTGAGACGTCTAAAAATTTAGAGGGTCTGGAACTATATTCTATGGGAAGATGAAAACTCTTCACAGCCTATGCACTAGCAGCTAAGTTGACTGGGAAGGTACCTGTTTTCAAGGCATTCACCTTCACCCCAGCAATCATGGTTGCATGATGACCAATTGTGCTTTTACAGTTTGGTTGCATGATGACCAATTGTGCTTTTACAGTTTGGTTATGTGATGACCGATTGTGCTTTCACAGTTTGGTTTGCATGACAACTGATTGTGCTTTTACAGTTAGATTACACATTTTCTTTAGAAAGTACATTTCCATGCTGTTTTTTAGTTTAACCTAGCAACCATGTAAAGCCTGCCAGAAATATCCAAATTAAAAGCTATATCTGCAAAGACAGCCTCTGAAAGCAGCAGGCAATCACTGATGAACAACATCACCCTTACTTCTTGAAATAGGCACCGTTTATACAGCAAAATATTTTTAATAATCTGTTGAGTAAAGGTTTCAATCACAAGAAGGAATAGACAAAGGGACAGGGAGCAATCCTGCTTTGTGTCTGTATGGTACCTAAAGGATGATCATAAGACGGAAAAATCTGGCCCAATGATTGCGATATTGTGCTTTCACTGCTGTCACATAAAGACTTAGGGGAATTTATCTAGGCCATCACTGCGCATACATAGCTCCATCTGACTGAGTCAAATATCTTCACAAACTTTATGAACAGGGCCATGGCTGACTGATTAATACTTTTGCACTCCTTGCATGGATGTGACTAAGGCTCTGCAGTGGCCAAAACTTGATCTTCTCTCGATTAAATCCATTTTGAGGAGAATGTGTGGAAGTGAGTAATTAGGGGGTATAGATGTCCCATCAAAGTGTTAGAATTTACTTTTTATTTTATATTAATTATTGACATTAGAAGATAATTTTCAACCCTCCTCACATCCTTGTTCAGTTTGGGGTTGACCACAGTCCTGCTTTCATGACTGGAAATGGAGAAAGTCAACTGGAAAATACTTCTTTAAATAAAGCTTCATATAGAGGAAGGGGAAGCAAGACAGTTAACAGATAAACCATTTGGGATTGGACATTTATAGGTGGGAGTAGCTAATAGGGTTGCAGAAAACTCCATAGACTTGATGGGTTTGTCTAAGCCTTTACAGCTAGCTGGACCTAATTTTGCTATGTCCTCTTTAGAAAGAAAATTATCTACCTCATGGCTCTGATCTTGTATGATAATTGAGTCTGAATAGGGTAATGAGGAGTAACTCTCACAATTCTAGGAGAATAGTTTGGAGAGGTCACTAATTCCACTTCCTATAAAATACTGTGTATGCTAGATCTAGCTTGTTTCCTCCCTAATCTGTATGCTAGAATTTTCCCCAGTCTGATACTTGAACTGAGGTCCTTGGCAAGTAAAGGCCTGCGCTTTCATTTGTGAACCTAGCTAGATCGATTCTGTGACTCTTATTGTCTCGTATATTTATTCTTTAAGTCTAGACTTCCTATATCCTTCCCATTTGTGATCCTTCAGTGAGCTTACTTCAGAGATCTTGTGCCCTCCATTAAGATGTTGTGCTTTGGCTGCTGTGTAAATTATGCTTACCCCCCCCCCCCCCACACACACACACACACACACACTCACACACTCACACACTTTAAATGATTCTCATCACACACATATGATCATAGCATAGACAAGGTCAGTTTGCTTGTGTCTTTTGAGTTCTTTCTTAATGTAAATCATTGATAAATTATATTGAAGTCTAACAAGCTCAATTCTCCACAGCAGAAATAGCATGTAGATGCAGAACTCAGGTACTTAAACTGTACTGCCTGTTGGTCAGAAAAAGGATGAGGTGATTCCTCCAAACTGTGCACTCTTCTTATTAACTCATTGGATATCTGCCAAAAGTTTAACCCGTGTTGTGGCTGACTAGAGGTGGCTGTTAGAGCAAAGTCTGGATTACAGCTCTGTAATGAGTGCTAAACAGTCCTTCATGTATTATCCTCTGAGCTGTTAAGTGTCTTCTAGTGTCTTCCTGCTTTAAGGTTGAGCAGTACAAAACTGAACCTAACACTACATTGAAGTGCCCCCTTTATGCTATAAGGAAATTTTAATTGATTTTGTTGATCTTACTAAAGATAGAAAAAAAGAAAGAAAAAGAAAAAAGAAAGAAAAAAATCCTCATTAGATAAAATACAAAAGTACTGTGTGACACAGAAGTCATGGCCAATCTATCCCAGCCTAGCCTGGGGTTTACATAAAAAGCTCATTTAGTGGACTTGAACATACTACATGGTACAGGGATACTTAATACACAAGTCAACAACCTCCAAACTTTTTCTTGCTATATTTAATTCCTGTCCAAATAAAATATAAGAATGTTGTGTTTTTATATACCTTAGAGAAATTCATTGTTCTTTTTTTCTCCTGAGAGACATTACCCCACTAAGGATTATTCAAAGATGAGTTTTCCTTTGAGGTTAGGATGTTGCAAAACTGGGGGAGGGACTTGGCAGACAGTTCTTATTCTGTTGATTGGTGAGGACATGCACCGTTCTGGTTCTCCCCATCCTTAGCTGCCATAACCTCCATACTCTCAGGCTCTCTAGCCACAAGTACATAAAACTTTTTACATGCAGAGACCTGGAACAGCTGCCTAATAACTAAGTTTCTGGTTGGCTCTCTCCAGATTAATTCCTGGGCATACTTTCCTTGAGAAACCAGTCTATTTCTACCCCTGCTCCTAAAATATAGGAATCCTACCCACCCACCTACAGGAAATACAGTTCCCCTTCCCCACCTTCAGAACTGAACTTAGTAAATTTCTCCACACCAAATAAACTATTCCCCCACAACAGGACACATTACATAATGACCACTCAACCTATAGCCATATTTTCTCTCTCAACTACTAATACCTCTTAACTCCTTCTCCCATACCCTCCTCTGCTGTGACACTTATTACCCCACAGCATTTCCACCATGATGTAAACCTGAAGTAACTTCTTCTTCTTCTTTTTTCAGCTGCTCCCATTAGGGGTCGCCACAGAAGATCAACTGTTTCCATTTCTTCCTGTCCTCTGCATCTTGCTCTGTCACACCAACCCATCTGCATGTCCTCTCTCGCCACATCCATAAACTTTATCTTAGGCCTCCCTCTTTTCCTGTTACCTGGCAGCTTCATCCTTAGCATCTTTTTCCCAATATACTCTGCATCCCTCCTCAGCACATGTCCAAACCAAGGTAATCTTGCCTCTCTGGCTTTGTCTCCAAACCTTCCAACCTGGGCTGATCTTCTAATATACTTATTCCTAATCCTGTCCATCCTCATCACACCCAGTGCAAATCTTAACATCTTCAACTCTGCTACGTCAAGCTCTGACTCCTGCCTTTTTGTCAATGCCACTGTCTCCAACCCATATAACAAAGCTGGTCTCACTATCCTCCTGTAGACCTTCCCTTTCATTCTTACTGGTACTTGTCTGCCACAAATCACTCCTGACACGCTTCTCCACCAACTCCATCCTACCTGTACTCTCTTCTTCACCTCTCTTCAACACTCACAATTATTCTGAACTGTCGATCCCAAGTACTTAAACTCATCCACCTTTGCCACCTCTACTCCCTGCATCCTCCCCATTCCTCTATCCTCCCTTTCATTCACACACATGTATTCTATTCTGTCTTAGTCCTGCTGACCTTCATTCCTCTTCTCTCTAGATAATATCTCCACCTCTCCAGGGTCTCCTCCATTTGTTCCATACTCTCACTACAGATCACAATGTCATCTGCAGACATCATAGTCCACGGGGACTCCTGTCTGATCTTGTCTGTCAACCTGTCCATCACCATTGCAAATAAGAAAGGGCTCAGAGCTGATCCTTGATGTAATCCCACCTCCACCTTAAACGCATCCGTGACTCCCACCGCAGACCTCACCACTGTCACACTACTCTCATGCATATCTGTACCACTCTTACGTACTTCTCTGACACTCCCGACTTCCTCATAGAATACCACAACTCCTCTCTAGGCACCCTGTCATATGCTTTCTCTAAATCCACAAAGACACAATGCAACTCCTTCTAACCTTCTCTGTACTCCTCCATCAACACTCTCAGAGCAAACATCGCATCTGTACTGCTCTTTCCTGGCATGAAACCATACTGATGCTCACTAATCATCACCTCCCTTCTTAACCTAGCTTCCACTACTCTTTCCCATAACTTCATGCTGTGACTGATCAGTTTAATCCCTCTGTAGTTACTACAGCTCTGCATATCACCCTTATTCTTAAAAATCGGTACCAAAACACTTTTTCTCCATCCCACAGGCATCCTCTCACTTTCCAAGATTTCTTTAAACAATCTAGTTAAAAACGCCACTGCCATTTCACCTTAACACCTCCATGCTTCCACAGGTATGTCATCTGGACAAACAGCCTTTCCGTTCTTCATCCTCTTCATAGCTATCCTTACTTCCTCCTTGCTAATCCACTGCACTTCATGATTCACTATCCACACATCATCCAACCTTCATTCATCAACCCCTCAAAGTACTCTTTCCATCTGCTCAACACACTCTCCTCGCTTGTGAGTATGTTCCCCCCATTATCCTTTATCACCCTTACCTGCTGCACATCTTTACTAGCTAGGTCCCTCTGTCTAGCCAATCAGTACAGGTCTTTTTCTCCCTCCTTAGTGTCCAACCTTTTATACAGCTCTTCATACGCCTTATACTTAGCCTTCGCCACCTCTCTCTTTGCCATGCACCTTATTTCCTTATACTCTTGTCTACTTTCTTCATCTCTTTGACAATCCCGCTTCTTCTACACCAACCTCTTTCTCTGTATACTCTCCTGTACTTCTTCATTCCACCACCAGGTCTCCTTGTCCTCCTTCCTCTTTCCAGATGTCACACCAAGCACCTTTCTAGCCATCTCTCTTACTAGCTCTGCTGTAGTTACCCAGCTATTCGGTAACTCTTCACTGCCATCCAGTGCCTGTCTTAACTCTTCCCTGAACATCACCTCACAATTACCCTTTTTCAATTTCCACCATTTTATCCTTGGTACTGCCCTCACACTCATCCTCCTCTTCTCGATCACCAATGTCATCCTACAAACCACCATCCTATGCTGCCTAACTACACTTACAGTCTCCAATCTCCTTCAGACTGGCCCTTCTACATAAGATATAATCCACCTGTGTGCATCTTCCTCCACTCTTGTATATCACCCTATGCTCCTCCCTCTTGTTAAAATATGTATTCATCACAGCCATGTCCATCCTTTTCGCAAAATCTACTACCATCTGACCTTCTGCATTCCTTTGCTTAACACCATACCTGCCCATCACTTCCTCATCCCCTCTGTTCTCTTCACCAACATACCCATTGAAATCTGCTCCAATCACCAGTCCCTCACCCTTGGGTACAGTCATCACCACTTCATCCAACTCACTCCAAAATTTTTCTTTCTCATCCATCGCACACCCAACTTGTGGAGCATATGCACTAACAACATTCACCATTATACCATCAATTTGTAAACTTGAAGTACAAGCATATAACATTGTAAAATGTGCAGTTCTTTCATAATAGTTGCTACATCTATTAATTGCTACTGTGCAGTTTTTGCTGTACATTATTACCTTCTGTTTTGTTTTTGATATCTGCAGCTTACATTTTTGCTCTGTTCCATTTTTTTACCATCATCATCAACATTCTTTTTTCATTTTTTACATGGGGTCAGGGTGTTGTTTCAACAGTTTCCTTCTCTCTCTCTCTTTTCAATGACACTCTCCTACTTTCTTCAATACTCATGCCTGAGTGTTGCAGGTCTTCTGTCACAAAATCCATCCATCCCTTTGGTAGACACTTTCGTTTCCTCCTTCCTTCTTCTTTTGTGTCCAAAGATCTTCTTCATCAGAGGGTCTTCTGATTTTCTGCACTTGTGCCTGAACCACCATAATCTACTCTCTTTGACCATTTCTGCAATTGGAGTTACTTTGGCTTGTGCTCCAATGTCATCATTTAATCATCTGTCCCACAGTGTGCATCCTACCACCCATCTCAATCACTTCATCTCCATCACCTCTGCCTCCCTCAACTGTTCTGCCTTTACTGAACAGGTTTCTGTATCAAACAATCATATGGGTCTCACCACTGTTTCATACACCTTACTTTTCTGCTTCTTTGGCATTATTCTGGTATATACTACACCTAACAATATGTGCCAGTTGGCTGTAACCCTTCTGATTCTTGGTGTATCCTCCTCATGAAGACGTCCCTTCTCTTCAACCACCCTTCCCAGATATTTGAAGCAGTTAATGTGTTCCACTAGTTTCCCTTCTGTCTCAGTTTTCAGCTTCTTCTTATTTCTCCATTTGTTGCCATTACAATTCTTTTATCTGTACCCAGTTTCATTCTATGTGCCCTGAGTTTTGCATTCCATTCTCCTATCCTTTGCAGACGTTCTTGCTTAGAGTCTGCCTGTAATCCCACATTATCTGCATACACCAACTTTGTTGTTTTAACCCCTTCAGCCTGTTTGCTAATGATGTTCATTACCAGTATGAACAGCAGTGGGCTCAGAGCTGAACCCGGATACACACCCACTCTCACTGGGAACCCCTCTGTGAGACCAAACAATGTTTGTCCTTGAGTCATTGGGTCCATGTACATAGCTTGCAGTAATTCTACCAATATTTCTGGGACTTTAAACCACCACAGAACTGCCCAAATCAGCTTTCTCTGGTCTTGTCATATGCTTTCTCCAAGTCTAGGAATGCCCAGTTGGACTCTTTCTTCACGTCTCGCTTCTTCTCAGCTATCTGTCTCTCTGAAAACATCACATCACTTGTGCTTCATCCTGATCTGAACCCAAACTGCTCATTTCCCATCTTACTTTCTACTACTCTGCATATTAATTTAACAATCACCCTCTCCAGAACTTTCATGCAATGTATTTGCATTTTATACCTCTGCACTGTCCACATTTATGAATGACACTGGTATGCTTATTCTCCAGTCATCTGGGATGCTCCTTTCTCTCCACACTGCTATGAGTATCCTCAGGAGCTATTTCTCCCCTATCTCACCCAACATCTTTATCATATCTGCTGTGATCTCTTCTGAGCTTGCTGCTTTCCCTAACTTCATTTTCCTTAATGCTGTTCTTACTTCTTCTATGGTGGGCTCCTTCTCTTCTCTCATTGTAGGCTGTGTCTGGGTCAGTACAGTTTCTGCAGAGTTGTCTTAATTCAGAAGTTGCTGGAAGAACTCCCTCCATCCTTCTTTGATGTCCTGTGGACTAGTGAGCAGGTTCTTGCTGGCATTGCTTATGAAGAGTTTCTGACTATCTTATTTATATTTCTGTCTTTGCCTTGTAACCTGATACAGTTTCTTTGTGTCATCCACTGAGTCATTTTCCAGAAGCTGATAGAGTGCCTCTGGTGCCTTGTTCTTTGATACTGAACTCCTTTCTTAGACTCTTTGTTAGCTGACCAGTATTTCTTCCTGGCCTGGTCCATGTTTTCTATCTCCCCTTTTTCCTGCACTCCTTCTTTCTTTTGATGACTTCCTGGACTTCTATATTCTGCCACCAGCTTTCCTTATAGATCTTATTTCCATACCTGGCTTGACTGCATATTTGTTCTCAAGTCCTCACACATGCTATTTTGAGGCACTGCCATTCTTCTTCAGCACTGTTTCCTCTTCTTCTTGAGGTGATATAATCCTGAGTAATTCCTTGAACTGTTGTACTTTCTCTCTAGTCAGCTTTCAGTTCTTCAGCCTGGCCTGTGCTGACCTTACAGCCTTCTCTGACTACTATTTGCAGCTGATTGTAGCAACCAGTGCTCTGGGATGACTGTTTGATTGGGGGTGACTTTGCAATTGCTGATTCTAACCCACTGTCATTACCTTACTAGGAAAAAGTCTACCTGAGTTTTATGTTGGATATTTTTGTATGCAATCCTGTGACTGTCTCTGTTTTTGAACCATGTGCTGGCTAATATCAAACCATTTTCCAGACAGATGTCTAGAATGTCTTCTCCTTCTTTAATTCTGTTGCCCCACCCATGTGGATCGAGGCAGTCCTCATATCCTGTTCTGTCTGACCGATATGTGCATTTAGGTCACCCATTACCAACAATTCATGATGTCCTGCTTTATCTAGTAGGTCCTGTTACTGCTGAATGAATGCACTATTTTCCTCACTATCACAACCCTGCTGTGGGGCAGAGGCTGGGATTATTAGTACTTCCCTGTCATTAGGGTGAAGTCTGATTGACATGGGTCTGTCACTAATTCTGATGACATCCTTGACTGCCTTCTGAAGCCTCTCCCTCACAACAATTTACACACCATTTCTAGCCTGTCCTCCTCCTAAGCTGCAGACTCTGGATCCCAAGCTGCACTGCCCTTATATCTTGTCTCCCAGACACATGGGATGTCCAGCCTCCTCCATACCATCATGTCATCCACTTTCAAGCTGTGTCCTGTCAGTTTACCTATATTGAGTGTAGAAATTCTTAGTTTATTTTTGGGAGTCTGATTAGTTTTACATCCAGCTTTTGCTCAACACAGCTCTCCCAGTTAACCTACGCTGGGCAACTGGACACCAACTGTCTAGTAGCTTTTTAACCCATGGTTGCTAAACTTCATGGCAGACACATATTCTCAATTTTTTTCATCTTTGTGAATTATTTGCCACAGGCAGTACCTGCAAATGGCTAGTTGCAATCAGTCTGTTACCTCACTAAACAAATAGAAAATAAATTAATTAATTTATTTGTAAATTTTCCTTGGGTTGAAGCTGCTCCTATATGGCGGGGAGACAATCCAGCATGTCAGCATAATTGCCAGGTATTGTAGGTATTTTGGAGTAACTATAAGAATGAGCAGATGAATGCATTTATTAGGAGGATACAGACTGATTTGTTTTTGCTGAGAGGTTAAATAAGTCAGCCTTTTTAATTTTACCTTATAAGAAGGCTAGTACTATATCTACTTGAGTGAAATATCTTTTTTTAGAGACTGTCATTTCATTTGCAGAAATGCAGGATATTGAAAATGATGGGAATTCCATTTTATAGCAAACACTCCAACATTGGTAGCATCTTGTAAGCAATCCTATCCCTGTATTTGGTCTCTTACAGGCTTTTGAGGGGAGATGTATGCCTGGCATAAAAGGCATTGTCAGAGCCCATTCTGATGGACCTCCTTCATATTCACAAAACAAACAGCAACAGAATTACTCATTCTAAAGACTTAAACCTTGTCTGTGATATAAATATGACCTGCAGGACAGACAGGTATGTATCCCAGAGACTACCCTGGCTCTGGAAAAGGTTCCCTATCTTAAGCCGAATTTCTCCCTAACCCAATTCAAGTGAAACTTGAACAATTGGATGGGGAATGAGAAATTCATCCCTGGTTTGGCACCTATGTCTCTAATGGGCACAAGTAACCTGCAAAAGGTTCATCTCCCAGGCCCCTGCTTGTAAATGTTTAATTTCCCAAGTCCCAGCTTATACTTATCAAGGGTACCAGAACTTGTCAGAGATTTGGGATGCATGGCTAGGCTTAAAAAGGCCCTTGTACATACATACATACATACATACATACATACATACAAATGTTTCAAGCATGGGCATTAATGCCCTTCTAGCTTACCAATATACCAAAACACTTGTCCCCATAATAAATGTCCAGACTGTTCTGAAAAATATCTAAACTAGTACTTGCTTTAATGTAATTTGGTAGTCTGTTCCATGCATCAGCTATTCTGTCAGAGAACCAATTAGTGCACTTCTCATTCCTATAGAATCTTCTACATAGGTTATCTGATGATTCTCTAGTACTTTTTGATAACACCAAACATTCCCAGAGGTAGTTGTCCCTAAATGACCTATATACCTGAATAAGATCTCCTCTTACTGTACAAGTTCAGATATTTTAGTCTTTCATAATAACTTAGATTTTCACATCCATGGACGCCCTTGGTATATTTCCACTGTACTCTTTCCAGTTTATTCATGCTTGTTTTCATCTAGGGTTTACAAATTGCTATTCCATACTCAAGTTTGGGTCAAATGTAACTAACAAACAATGACTTCATTATGTTTGATTTCCTAGACTTTATAAATCTTTTTATACAACCTATAGTTCTATGACACTCATTAGCCAATTGGTTGATATGATTAGAAAAACTCATAGCTGAATCTACCCATATATCCAGGTCCTTAAATGAGTCCACAGTTTCAATCACTGTGTGCTGTATTAAATATTCACCTTTCAGTTTATGTCTCCCAAATCTTATATGCTTAGTTTTTGATGTATTTATCAACATATTATTCTCCTGTGCCCAAATGGTCAATTAAGCCAAACTGTTTTGCAGACATGCCTTATCTGTAACACTTGTAATCAGTTTACCCAATTTCAGGTCGTCAGCATATAAACTGTAGAATACCTCAAATGAAAAAGTAAGGTCTGAAAGATACAATCTAAACAAGTAAGGGCCTAGGGCAGAGCCCTGTGTGACACCTTGACTGTAGCCAAGAATTTCACCTGTCCAGTTGGTGTGTGATACTTGCCATGTACTATTTGTAAGCCATGCAGCTATCCATCTTATCAACAGTACACCAATACCTAGTTGTACTAATTTATTAATCAGTGTTTTGTGTATGACCCTGTCAAATGCTGAAGTTAAATCTATATAAATCACATCACAGCACAATTTTTCATTCATAGCTGCTATTATATTGCTAGAGAACATCATGTTACAGATGGCAATAGATCTATTTTCAACATATGCATACTGATATATGGTTTCAAGTCCCAACCTATGCAGTTCTGACAATAACTTATCCAGTATTACCATCTCCATTATTTTTCCACAACATGAAAGTACACTTAAGGGTCTATATGATTCTGGGTTTGTCCTACACCCCTTTCTCTTAAAGACAGGTTTAATAAGTGCACGTCTCCAATCCTGAGGAATCTCCCCATATTTATATGACCTAGTGAATAATAGATATAATGGTAGTGTACGTTCTTGCTGAAGTGTTCTTCCATCTCCTCCCTGCGCTTTGTTTGGATCCAGTTTGCACAGTTCATTTTCAATATAATCTAATTTGATTCCAGTATCTGGGGTTACCTGGATGTCACTAGGACAACTTTCCACCCCTTTTGTGGAGACAAACTGTTTTGCATAAGATTTTGCAAATATATCTATAATCTGTTGTGTCTGAGAATACATTTTAGAATCTGCACACAGTTTATCAGTTTGCGTATCTTTACTCCTTCCACATCTTATATCTATAAAAAGGCTTCCTATTATGCTCAAAATCTTTACTTAAATTTTCTTCAAATTTTTCTTGATTTTGTCTGACACTATCCTTAATCTGTTTGTCCAGCTTGTTTATTTCAGTTTTCAAAGTTGTAGTTCGACCTCTCTTCCATTTCTTATATTTTTTGTCTCTCACCTTAATCAGGTATCTTGTTCTTATGAAAATATACCCCCTGATGTTGCGTGCCTAGATCCTGATGTTAAACATTTTTTTTTTTACTTTTTGCACTCAAACAATTTCTCTTTCAAAACTTTCCACATTCCATCTGTAGCTTTTCCACTGAACACCTCATGTCCAGTTAGTTTTGTAGAGTAACTGTTTTGCTTCCTTATAAACTGTAATTAACCTTATGTGCATTGGCTTAGATTTCAGTTTGGCAGAATCATCTAGCAACAAATTAACCTTAATAACCCCATGATTACTGCACATCAATGGTGGTAAATCGTGACTTGAAGTTACAGACATTTCTTTGGGAACACAAACAATATCTAATATTTTCCATCCCCTGGTAGGTTTTGTTTTTTACAATCTGAAGCATTTGTTGTTCCTGAATATACTCTGCGGATAATTTCTTTACTAACGTTGTTGAATCAATATTATTCTAATTGCTTCTGGCAAATTTAAGGCCCCAGCTAATATTATTTTTCCCTCCTGTGTTTCATGTAAGAAATGTTTGAATTTCTCTAGGTCATCTGCACTTGACTTTGATGGTCTATACACTCCAACAATTGTTATATGTTCCAGGGTTGTCTTTATTGTCATAGTTACACAGACTATGGTATTGGTGTTATCATTGAACATGTAATAATCACAGGTCTCATAGCTATCTTTAATCCCTATCATAACACCTCCTCCTGATTTTTTGTTAGAATGTCTGTTACAGTAAAAACATTTATACCCCGCCCAAATGGCTTTCCAGTCATTGTTCTTTAACCATGTTTCACAAACAATAACAACATCAATCTTGTGGGAACGTAGCAAATTTTCTAATAAAACAAACTTTCCCCGGGATTCATGAAGCTCGGCGCAAGGACGGTTTTAGCCTTGCACCGAGCGTCCCGATTACAGATGGTGCAGCAGCGCCATATGAATATTTATGAGGGCGGGCTGCCGCATTCTCGACGTGCACAGGAAATGTGTGTGAGTGCAGAGGGCGTGTTCAAGTGCTCTACTGAATCGGAAATATGCCCCCACAGTTGCACAACCTACTATGCTTACTATTAGAGCCCGCCTCTAATAGTAAGCAATTAATTCAGTGTCTGTGGATACTGAAATGTATGCTAAGAATACAAGAGTGTCCACGAATACTGAAATAAAATCAAAGTAGTAAACATACAAGCACATAGCGGTTGGTTGAGCCCCGTCCCTAGAACTTTCACAATTAGATTCCCCGTGTCCCTATTTTATGTTTGTATTGCTTCAATATCGAAAGTGTAAGCTAAGTGCAGCATGTTTGCGCATTGCTGCCCCCTGCTTAGCGTAGCTTACACATCAAAATCAACCAAAGAGAGAAAGACATGCAGGATTAATGTTAATGTCAATAGTGTAATGGTTAGAGCATTCGCATAATGAGCAGGCATGCACAGTTGGAGGCCAACTATAGCACATATCATTTTCCATACGGAATGTCGTTTTGCTGTATAACCTACATAATAGCATGTAAATGTGAACTGGAGTACCGCATGAAATGTTTAACTAATGCCATGCAATCAAAGTGGTAGTGTCATAATGAGTAAGGCACTAGTAAGCAGGTGTAAGCACAAATAAGCAGTAGTAAACATATATATGTACCAGTAAGCAAGTCTGAGTGCGCTTGCACGGGTGTAAGCCGTGCCCAGCATAGGAAATGTATATAATTATGTAGATGTATGTGCATGTGTATGTACAGATATATAACATATATATATATATATATATATATATATATATATATATATATATATATATATATATATATACATATATATATATATCTGTGAAGAATGGACATCATAACAATGAAGCATACAAAAGGAATGAGAAGGGAATCAACAGCAACTCCAGTATTATTTAGTGCTGTCAGTGTATGTCATATCAAGCTGGGCAGGGGTTAGCAAAGCACTGCTACTCACACCACAGGCAGGATACTACCAGTGGGAGTAAAATTGCTGATCTGCTATGTTTACTTTATAAACAATCACAGGGTAGTCCCTGGTGGGACTACCCAAAAATTGCTAGGATGGTTGGACCTCTGACCATTACACAGGCAAGGGCAGGTATGTTCAAGGACTAAATGGTGGGAGAGCCTGATAATACATGGGTTGGGACAACATATGTGTTGGGCCCCTAATGCTGGGGAGAGGGCAATGTGTGGAGGTGTGTCATGGCTGTGATAGCAACTGGAAAATGGATGGTTTGTGTGTATACCATACTCGGGTGGGGTGGAGGAACTATGGGTATGAAATTATGGATCCAAGCATGTCAGGGTTAGATGGCCTGGTTCTAACTGGCCCGCCTCGTGGAGGTCAGCGAGTTTGTTATAAGTATATATGCATACACACATGCATACATCTTTATGTAGAAGTACATTCCCTGTAACACATTCATACGTTTCGCAGACATAAATAACATGAAAGTGCCCCTACAAACCATGACAGTAGATAGAATAATAGTATGTGAATAAGAGGAAAGGGATGAAACTGCTAAAATGCAGAAGTGTGTACAATGTCTGAAGTCAGTGCTGTTCTCAAAAAATCAAATGTGAGGACTTTTTTACACATGGAATCATTACTGTGATCTGTCTGCTACAGCAACGCCAATCACTAAACCAGTCCTAATTGTAAAATAATTTTGCCGAACTCGTACATTATTAGCTCTCATGTGTAACGGGTGCGATACCACATAGTCATACCTATTAATTTATTGTAGTGTCATGTTAACGGGAGTAATGATGTATTGAACTATAGAGAATAATCTTGAAATAAAGACGTGTGTCCCTGGTGGGACAACCCAAAAATTGTGAATAGTGTCTTATTGGTCACTCATGTCAACAATGTTTGTGGACTAAAGGTTTGGGATGTCTGAGGATACGGGGACTGAGTCAACCCATGGGATGGGTCCACAGGAATAGGGAGTGGCCAATGTGTAGTGGTGTGGATACACCGTTTATCCAACTGAAGAATGGATGACTGTTGTGTTAGTGTAGTGCTGGGGTGGGTGTTTGGGGAACTAGGAGTTATGGGTATATATGCAAATGAAGCAGCACAGCAATAGTGTAGCGGTTAGAGCATCTGCCTAATGAACAGACATTCCTGTTCCAAATCCCACTGCAGCACATACCATTTTCCATTGGTAATCTGTATATGAACATATTTCGACATCTGTCTGCTGTATAACCTGCATAGTAACAATTAAAAGTGAACTGGAGTGAAGTGTCAGTGACATAATGAATAAGGCACTAGTAAGCAGGTTTAAGCATAAATAAGCACCAGTAAGCATGTTTAAGTGCGTCTGCACAGGAGTATGCATTGCCTTACCCTTACAGACACACACACACACACACACACACACACACACACACACATATATATATATATATATATATATATATATATATATATATATGTGTGTGTGTGTGTGTGTGTGTGTGTGTGTGTGTATATATATATATATATATATATATATATATATATATATGTGTGTGTGTGTGTGTGTGTGTGTGTGTGTGTGTGTGTAGGTATATATACACAGATATACAGCTATGATAGGAAACAGCACACAAGAATGACATATGTTCACAGGCTATGCCCATGGAAGTGAGGGGCCCAAGCAAGAAACATGTAACACGTAGCATGACCTCCCCCCCAGCTGGACAGAGGAAACATACACACAAACCCGTAAACAATGTAATTAGTCCACTGCTCCCCAGACCACAGGCAGGATACAACTAGGGAGGTACACAGTGCACACGTGAAATCTAATCTTGGAACACAGACAGGAGCGTCCCTTGTGGGATGCTCCAAAAATTGACATATAACCAAAAGAAGGTGATATGCCAAACGTTTAGGCCAGGGTGTGTACATACCCAAAATACAAGGGTGGGAAAGCCTGATGACCCATGGGTCGAGACAACATATGACGTGGGTCCCGTGAAGTGGAGAGTGGGCAGCGTGTAGTGGTGTATTCATACCCGACCAACACCCAGAGTAAGGATGGGTGCTGTAGAGGAGGTGCAGGTGGGGGAACTATGGGTAGCTAGTTATGGGTCTAGGTGTGCAGGTGTTGGCTGATGTGGGTCTATATGGACAGCCCCAGGGATGTAAGCAAAAGTGTTCATTGAGCAGAGGCATCACCCAACTAGTAGCCACACCCGCTATGAGTCCCACTGCAGCAAAGTGTAATCTACATGGCAAGGAATGGAATAATCAGATGTAGATGTATATATGTAGAGGTATGTGTGTGTATATCTACCCATAGCTACATGGAGATATACCTCTCCCTCTCCGTAGTGCAAATGTATACATACAGAGACAGAATACATATACATACCCACATATAGATATATACATATGCAGACACCCATACACCCATATGTCGTTAGATATATATAGACAGCAATATATAAATATATACATGTATGCATACATATACAGATGTATCTGTATATATATATATATATATATATATATATATATATATATGTGTGTGTGTGTGTGTATATATATATATATTTATACAGATATATATATATTTATATAGATATATATATATATATATATATATATATATATATATATATATATATATATATATATATGTATATGTGTGTGTGTGTTTGTGTGTAAATATAATATATATAGCTAGGACATGATACAGCAGTTACGAATTGCATATGTTCACAGGCCGTCTATATGGGGGTGAGGGATCCAATTAACAAACGTGTAACACGTAGCATCAACCCCCCCCCCCCCCCAGCTAGACCAGTGAAACATACAAACACACAATAAAAGTAAACACACCACTGCTTCCCAGACCACAGGCAGGATACTACCAGTGGGAGAGACCTGCCAGATCTAATTTTGAAACAAAGACATCAATGTCCCTTCTGGGACACCCCAAAAATTACTGATCATTGGAGTCAGTTCCTGTCCTGAGTCATCAAACCAGGCTGTAGATGTACACGGACCAGTAGGTTGTGCAAGCCTGATAACCCATGGGTCGACACAATGTATGACATGGGTCCTGACACGCAGAGAGTGGGCAGTGTGTAGTAGTGTGGTTAGACTCCACCTGCACCCACAGTAAGGATGAGTGCTGTAAAGGAGGGGCAGATGAGGGAACTATGGGTATGCAATTATGGGCCTAGGCGTGCAGGTGTTGGCTGGCGCAGTTGTATTAGGATAACCCCGGGTTTCTAAGTAATATTCCAAAATGGACAGAGCATACGCCCATACCTCTCAACCCCTAAGAGCAAATCCACTGGACAGGACATAAACCGTTGGGGGAACAAATAGGGACCATACCTCTCAACTGCCCGTGATTTTCAGGCAAGTCCCTGATTTTGACTCAAATTTTAACTCTGTCACTCTTAATCCCTCCTAAAATAGTGACTTTTGGAGGAAAGGTGGTGAATTACACTTAATGAATAATGACAATAAATTGTTATAAACTCCTTTTACTTCAGAAAATGTGTATTAATTCACATGCTCTGATTCTGTCTATGTTTCAAGTTAATAGCATTCATATTTTATGTGTCACTGATTGTCCCTGAGTGTTTCTTGACTTGTCCCTGATTCAGTGGAAATTTGTCCCCACTTGTTTGAGAGGTCTGATAGGGACGGAAAGCACATATTCCACTTACATGCTCGTGGAGGATAGGTTGGGTAGGATGACAGACAAGGCAGACAAGACAGCATATAGCAGCGGTATATGACACATGTTGGGGGGGACACCTTGGACGGGGAGGGGTATTTGGCAGTCACAAGGCCATGAGCCCTCAAATGGAAACAGTAGGATGGAGGTCCTCACCCATGGGACAGTCACTTTGTGTACATATGTACAGTACCCATGAATGTACTGTACTCAGTGAAACATAGACAAGTCTACATTTGTACAACTGTCATAACTAAATGCATATATGCACCTACAGGATGTGTACACACACACACACACACACACACACTCACACACATATATATATATATATATATATATATATATATATATATATATATATATATATATATATATATATATATATATATATATATATATATATATATATATATATATATATATATATGTATATATATATATATATATATATATATATATATATATATATATATATATATATATATATATATATATATATATATACACACATATACACAGACACAGCTATAGCCATATATATATATATATATATATATATATATATATATATATATATATATATATATATATATATATATATATATATATATATATATATATATATATATATATATATATATATATACACACACACACAACATGCCTGAACACCCTTTATGACACAGAAGGGATCCAAAGGAATTGACGTGTACACAAAACAGAGGAAACTCTTGTTTTATAACATGTAAATCATAATCAGTTCAACAGAGAAGGGATGGTTGTTGTGTATGTGGAGTTTGGGGTGGGGAATGATGGCTAAGGAAATATACTGTGGGGATTGTGGAGTTTGGGTGGGGGAATGATGGGTATGGACATACACCCCGGTGACCACTTCTATGTCACTGCTCGACAGTGGCACAGGAAAACAATATACCCAACTGTAGTCGTTCTTGACTGTCTATTCTTTTCTATTCCTAACTATGTAATAATTTGTAGACTCCACTCACCACAGATGGCTACCATAGTGTGCAGCATGTTAAAAGACATAACACATGGTGTATGCCTGGCTACAGGGTAGTCACACACACACACAAACATGCACACACATGACAGTATTGGGGTATGTGCCACAGACACCATACAATTACACTTACTCTGATTCTGCTTTTGAGCTGGGTGAGATCACAGGACTGATTACTTGCAGTGAGGTGGGGGGGAAAGGGTGGTTTAGCAGATGACAAGGATAAAGGCCAGTGCAAAAGGTATTTATTCTTTGGAAAGCAGCAAACTCCACCATCATGACAGGATGCAGACACAAATACACACACACACAAAACCATTTGCTGATACACACAAACAGTTGCCTGTGGTGGGATCAGAACTCCTGCCTATTTACAGATCATTATTACAGTACTACACAGCTATGAGATGCGCCACAAAGATTACACATTTCAAGGCAGTCAGAATGCCCTTCTAAGAGAGATGACAACAACAGTTAAGATGTACATAGTTGTAAACCTGTGTGTTTAAAGTAGGAGTCCATTACAACCTGTATGCACAAACATGCCACATCATCTGCAGGTAAGACAAAGGCCCGAGATGTATAGTTGTAGCACAACAAGCCCTGAACTGGAGTATGCCAGTGGGCATGCTCATACACTTAGAAGCACAGGGCCGTTTGGGATGCACTATGACTACAACTAAGGTTATACTGGGTATGCTCATACACTTAGAAACAAAAAGCTTGTTCAGATGCACTGACTCAAATTACACAAGGTGGCAGTGGGTACGTTCATACACTCAGTAGCACAGGGCTGTCTGGGATGCACTCTGATTCTAACCACAGAAGGCCACAGTGTGCATGCTCATACACTTACATGTACAGAACATGTTGTAATGGATGCCTTTTGTAAACACACAGGTTTACAGCTATGTACATCTTAACTGTTAGTATATATGCACATCATATAGGTTTACTACCAGATACCTGTATGTGGCCCGTAAATGATATATCTGTGTCTGTGCTGTGTGATACACATGCATGCATGTACATGAAGTACTGACATATATATGTGAAGTATACACAATCATGCATGTGTGGAAGTGACAGACAATAGGTTAACTGGGGCACACAGGTGGATGCTAACTACATCATTTGTCACACACATTGCTGCCCTGAAAGGCAGACATTGATAGCAGGTTGTGAACTGTGGCATTATACTTGGAACAGTGGCATGTGGAAGCATAATGTGTGAGCCCCATTGTCTAATGGTACTGAGGTGCAGGTGTCAAGATGACCTCTCCTGGCTGTGTTAGTAGTTGTCATCATTAGCAGGACTGCTACACTAAGTATATCTGACATTGGTCATATACACAATGTCTGCTGGTGTCCATCACCTTAGATATAGCATTTGACACCAACCACATTACTGCCACTAGCAGTGATGTTATGGTATGAGTGGCAACTGCTTGACCAAAACAATGAGCCAATGTCCTGCTGTAATTTTGAGGTTGTCCAGTGTCTGTCATTCTGGGATGTCATGACTGAAAAACAAGCCTTTGTCACACAGCACATGCATCTATGATTTAAGGGATTATGGATAATATCTAGGTCGCATTTATCCATATAGTGGCATTCCAAGGCAAAAGTCCTAAACACAGAAGTAACACCCTGACACCTACAAGACAATTGCATTGGATGCTTATGCTAACCAGTGCTAGATGTGTGGCTTTCGTAATCCATTTGTTCAATGTAGAACCTACAACGGGTAATACTGACATCTGTGCAGTGAGGAACACCTGGCTGAAGGCTCTGTAGTGCACAATTGCACTACCACCATATAACTCAGATCCAGACATGTGGGCCATAACACTGGTATGGACCATTCCAGGTGGTGGTGTCCACATATTCATAAAGGTTACTCTCAAGTAAAGACCACTACTCTGACATAAGTCATCACAGATGAGTCAGGTACAGGGGACTGTGGAAAAACCTGCATTCTAGGGTGTATCCTCATGCATCTACCACCATGTCCTCAGACTACCAACACACACCCATATATGTGGTATGACAAAGTATGGTAGAACACCAAATAACCTTCGGTTGGTGGACTGTACCTAACTCTGCATCAACTGTGCAAAGTACCCATGTACTGCCACAGTTACATAATGTGTTATGCAATGCAATTATACCACTGTTTGTAACCAGGTCAGTTGTACACATACTAGGGTCCCTCGTATGTTGTCAGCATTAACACAGTCGACTGTTGCTGTACACCAGTAAACAACACCCTCATGGTTGGATATGACCTAAATGTACCTGCCCTGGATATGTACATCCCACACTCATGCAACATAAATGAAAAAAATATAGCTGTTGTGGTCCTTTCTACATACAGGTGGCTACATTCATTACACATGGCAGATAGGTCCATGGCTGCTGGATGATAACAGTACATAAGGTTTGTTATCTGTGTTGACAGAGGTAATATTCCCTCTCTACTGGCCACCCATGACACCTATCATATCATACAAAAACCCATGTGACATGTCCACCTAATGCAATGCCTACAAACATACCCAAATAACAGGATCATAGAACCTACACAAGTGGCCTGTATTGACAGACTCAGGGAAATATAGCTATGCTCTGTATGTTCCTGAGTAGTTACAGGTGATATGTTCATGACATGTACAGCCATGTGTGCCTACAGCTCCTACATACACCCTATGTCAACAATTGCAAGCCATGCATGCTGTGTGCTGTCTGGACATTAACCTTATTACCACAATAGCCAGAACATGCTTGGGTGAGATGTTTACAAGCCACAGACCTCGCACATGCATGAATGAGTGTAATGCCTAGCTCAAACGGAGCACATTGCTGGCACTCTTCCAGTAATCATGAGGTGTGTGTGGCATATATGAAGTGTTCACTGTTGACCATTACAGTGCCTTGGCTTCACCGTAGAACTGTCAAGTAACAGTTTATGGGATCATGACATGGAATATTGCTGGGTGTGTGTGTCTTGCTGATATGTGCTGTTGACATGAATGTACACTTGGCTACTCAGTGAAGGTAGTTGTGTGTCCTACCAGTACATGAATACAACATCCACATCCATTATGGTGTAATGCTCGGCTAGGTTTCACACATAGTGTGGGGAAGGTGTGGAATGTATCCTCTTGACCTACTAGTCCACTTACTGATGGAGACTGCATATGTGTAAATGTATTGATGTCTGTTTAGATTCCATGCATGTACAGTGTCGGATGTTTGAAGGTGACTGTTGTCTTAGTACATCATGCTGTTGCAATGCAGCCACAACATTGCCAACTGTATATGGTGATATGCTTAAAGTACAGTAAGTTGTACTTTAGGTATGCACAGATGTTTGGGCATGACTACTAAGTGGTGGAGCTACTTTGCAGATGAATGATTACTGAGGACAGCTCACAGGTGTGTTACAACCATTCCTACAATAACCTGTGTAACTGCTACGTTATGGTTCTGTTAATTGAAGTGGAATACACACAATGTAGAATGCAGTAAGGGTGACACTGAAGGCAAACTTCTTGACACCTGTAACAATAACACCTCCCCTGTGCATATATTGTGCATATATCAGCACAGGTGGCAAAGGAAAGAGTCAGTACACTTTGTAGCATGTATGATACTGCTGTAACTCTGTAATACCTATCATGAGATAGGCAGGTGTTTGATTCACAGTACTCAGTACTGGCACATGTGGGTTTGTGTGTGCCCATATATGTCACGTATGGTGGGGAATACATCCCAAATGTTTTTCACTCTCTTGAACACTGTGGTAGACATTAGTACAGAGTGAAGTGTAGAAATAAAGGCATAGGCAGGTGTGTGTGTGTGTGTGTGTGTGTGTGTGTGTGTGTGTGTGTGTGTGTGTGTGTGTGTGTGTGTGTGTGTGTGTGTGTCAGAGTGTGTGTTGCTGTCTGCAAATCCCTGGGTGTGTTACTGTGTCTGTGAATCCCTGAGTGTGTGGGTGTGTCTGTGTTTGCATCCTGTCATGAGAGCGGGTATTTCTGCTTCCCAATGAGAAGCCACTTTTTCCACTGGCCTTTACCCTTGTCATCTGCTATACCACTCTTTTACCTCCTCCCCGCTCCAGGTAACTATACCTGTGATATCACCCACTATGGTTGTGATGGCTCTGAACACTGTTGCTTACTACACAGCTATCATGCTCTTGGATCATTAGATTAGTAAACATAATTGAAACTTGGGAGATTAAAACTGTGATGTGGAAGCTACAATGTGCATGCAGGTATTGTCATACAGACCTGTGAGTAGTCAGCATTTACATATGGGACACTAACTGTAAATACTGACACTCCCCGCCACATGCAATTACACCTGAAAGAGGTAAGCAGAACATCAAGATCAACATGCAGTGACTGTTACACATGATACATACTGTCAAACGTACCAAATGCAATCTTAAACTGTACTACATGGTATGTCCATTGCCTGTCAAACACTACTCAACAATATTAATCTACAATTGTCTTCCTAGTATGTTCACCCTGTGCATCAGATCATATGAGCTTGTCCCTGCACCGATGATGTGGATGACAGGGATGCGGCACAGGCATCATCGTATGCACAGGGTGATAATGTTTGCCAGAGGCTTAGACTGCACCATTGAATGACATCATGTGTGTGGGTTAGGGTCTTTGATATCACTGGGCGTGTGTGGATGTTATGCATGTGTGTGTTGAGGTGCCCTACATTTGTTTCTGGTGTGTGTGTGTGTGTGTGTGTGTGTGTGTGTGTGTGTGTGTGTGTGTATGTATGCACACAGGTCTGGCATGTGGCTGGCCTACACTGGTGTATTATTGACAGCTGCAGACTGTACAGGGCAGGTTCCACAGTTCACGGTGCCTGGCCACGGCCACGTGACCTGCACCTGCCAGGGGTTGCACGGGCACTACCAGGCAGAGGTCCAGACTGGGTACTGTCTGATGACACATGTCCACTGGAACCATGTCCCTGTTGGGACCGTCCAGGACCACATGCACGTGGCCTGCTGTGTCCTGGTGTGGACAGCACAGTACCAGCTGCACTGCTGCTGCTTCCGCCACTATGGGAGCGGGGATGTGAAGTAGCATGTTCACGTAGAACTTTAACAGGTGATGTAGCTGGCCTACGCCCACGTGCCCGACACCTCACTCCCACCAGCACAGACATTCCATGCTCAAGGATTGACATGCCATGGTCAAGGACTCCCACCATGTCACCCAATCATCTATCCAAGACATCTGCAAGATGATGGTGAGCATTTGCAATTGCCTGAATGTTGTCAGTTAAAGAATGGACAGCAGCCCTCTGAAGCCTCAGACCTTTTCTGTTGTGCCTGTGCCTGAAACATGCATCTGGTGACACCAGCTGATGTGCTTTGTCTTGCAGGGGCATGTTGTCCAGTGGTCCTCCTAAAAGCAGCACTGGGCACATGCCTGTGTAGGACATCAGCAGTCAGTTGGCTGGGATCATGGTGTGCAGGTTCACCTTCCCTAGTCTCCACACTTCCCTGTTCCATGCTACCATCCACCAACTCTCCTTCCTCTATGGCAACTGGTGATGGGGTATGTGTAGGCAGGAGAACTGTATGCGGGAATGAGGTGGATACAGGTGAAATGGCAACCATTCGCACAGATTCAGCCCCTGACAACCCTGCCTGTGCCTCAATCATACTTTCATCATCACTGCTAGAGTCTGTGGGGACACTAACATCAGGTGTACCGCAAAAGGGCAATGCACATACATCAACACCTGTAGGGGCAGACAAGAACTGTACATTAGAAGTTATACAGAACAGCACACACACAGACACACACACACACACACACAGACAGACATACACACAAACAGACACACACACACACACAGACACACACAGACAGACAGACACACACACACACACACACACACACACACAGACACACACACAGACAGACAGACACATGCTATGGCACCCAACAGCATGCAACATGCCTGTGATATGGCAGATGGCATTCAGCTTAAACAATTATAGTGGTAGTTATCATACATCTCTGAGCTGCACACAACAGCATGCATGAGTTGTAGCAGAAGGCATGCACCTTACATATTCATAGTAGTAGTTAGCATATATCCCTGTGTTGCACCATTTATGTTAGTAGCTTATGCCCCATACCTGCGACACAATGCATGCACTATGCACCATTGCACCACACTGCCATGTTTTGTGCAACATACCCAACATGTTAACAGACCATCGCCGACCTTTGTACATCTGCCACTGATGCTTTGTGTTGGCCACTGCCCCTATGTGTGAGGAGAACATGTGCAGAAGGGTATGTGGAGTGAATACTATGTTTGCCTGAGGCCTAGCTTGCATATCTCCCCCAAAGCAGTGCATGTCTCTTCAACATTATTCTGCCTACCCCTGAGCTGAGTCTACAGACAATGTGCATGTGGCTGTACACACATGTTTGACATGGTTGTCCCTACTTTGCAATGGTGCCACAGATCAGCATAGATTAACAGTACACCAAACTGATGTGTGGCATATGACCTTGCCAATCACATGTACTATGACATGTCTTCTGCTGACATGTTGAATGACATGCATACATGTGTAACACAATGGTGTCCTTTCAAATATACAGTAAGGTAATGGTGTCACAATGCAGGGATGTTATACTAACATGGATCTTCAGCTGACGCAATGTTGTCAGTCCACTCTACAAATATGCAGTGACATACTGCACATTGAGCTGATGTGCATAGCCAATGCAAGGCATCATGTAGCTTCACTATTGCTATACAGTGTGAGTTACAGACACAGTTCATAACCATGACTGTGTTCAGATACAATACATATCTAATGTGGAATGTGACCCACGCCACTGAGGTGTATACACACTAAACCCTAATGTGGAATGTATGACACAGGTCACTGTAGGGTATACAGATGACACCCCTGCACATCTGCAACCATATTTCTGATGCCTGGCAACTATGCCCAGACATGGCTAACTTAGCAGTACTCCATGTCCCACATGCTATCTGTGTACTTCACACACATGAGGAGCAAGCATAACAGTCTGACACCAGCAAGGAGAATGTACTGCATCTGTGGCCTGCTGTGGTTGTATGTGTATGTTGTGCAACACATGTATGCATTTGGATACAGTACAGGTGAATGCTTTCATGTCGTGCCACACCCAAGATGTTCAAGACATGTCATGTGGTGGTTTTGATGTCATGCCTACACAAACTGTGCACAGGTCTGTATGATGTTTAGTGTTTCACATCTGCAATATCACCATTACACAAAGGCCATAGGTGTATTGTGTCGAGCCAATGTACAACAGGAAGTACACACATGTACATCAGTTCTACTGTGTGTTGCTTCATATCTCTGGCCATCCTCCATGGCCATGTGTACACATGTTTTGTCCAATGGTTGTGATGGGCATCTATGTCACATGTCAGTGTTATCTCATATGACATACACCCATAGATGTCATATGCTCAACTGAGGACAGGGTTATGCAGACAAAGGGTGGTATCTTTGGGATGTGAGATATCATGTTTTGCAGGATAGTTGAGCAGTGTTGTAGTAAACCCACTAAATGTCATGGACATGTCAGATAGCACATGACATTGTGTGACATTCATAGCATGGGTATAATCCACAAGGGTGAATCTTGTGGGCTGGTCATACTCCAGCTCCAACACATTTAGAGGGTGTGCACACATATGCTCTCTGTATAGTACTGTTTGTATTCCCCACATGTGTAGTGCTGATCTGTAGTACCTGCCCTTACAGTGAACCACACCTCCACCATTGTAGTCACAGCTGTCCACACATCTGGCAGTGACAGTTTGTAAGGTTTAGCATAGGTGTTTCATATAGTCTTCAATCATTCCACATGGGTAACCACTGTGATGCATTGCAGGTCTGACCAGTGTATATTAACTGGACCACCATACATTATGTGTAGTGTGTTAAATGGCCACATGGCTGATAGCATGCAATTAATATGATCTGTGCATTATCAAGCCTGGTAAATAAAAACCTCACATGCAACAGGCTGGTGTCGCTGCAAAATGCCAGAGTACCTAAATAGGAGTGTCACAACAGTAAGATCATTATCCACACCTGTGTGATAGCTACAGGGTGCAATGTCCATGTTAGCACATAAGCCAGTACAATAAACTATACTATGGAGTATGCACATCTATGCATACATAGAGTAGCAGACTATAGTATGTGGCATGCATGCATACATGCTTTGCATATGATGTTATATTACATATTGTACAGTAACACATGTAACTATATGAAATATAGTTGTGTTATATGTGCAGTACTGACTTACCTGGCAACTCCAGGTTCGGTGGTTGAGAGACACCCACCTCCACAATACCAGCTAAAGCTTGTGGATGGAGGTCTGCAGGTGTCCCTAGGTTGGCCAGTAGCTCCTCGGTACTTGTGAGTGGGGGCTGGGTGAGTGCCCCCCCCCACCTGTTGCACCTTGTTCCCTGGCGATTGCATTAGCATGTTGTTTTGCCCATCTTATGAGGTCCGTGCAGTGTTGGTGCACCTGCTGATAGGTGTGATTGTAGCTGCCAACATCATTTACCCTTCTGCAGAGTTTCTCCCCCTGGGCATCCCGCTGTTGTGCATCCTGTGGCACATGCCTGAAGAGTGTTACATGGTTGTCGAGGAGGTATGGGATGAGGACCTCATCCTCCAAGCGGGTGTATGGTGGCAGCCTGGCATGTGGCACACTTGGAAGATATAATGATGGAGACAGGTCACAGTAACTCACAGGGAAGTACAGAAGTACAGCTGAATATACATGTGTATCTCATGTATTAAGATTACAAATATGTCTTTGCAAATCTACATGACACTAACACAACTGACAGGTTTAACTCACACACATTTGACACTTACTGGTGATTTGATGTTATCACCATATATGTGTGTGTCAAGTGATGACATTGCTCATACTCCATGTGGATGTCTTGATGTGGGCATGTCTGTTTGCCTGTACTGGTGTCTTTACCTATCAGCACATGCCTGGATGTGTTCACATTAATGCAATAGACCTTAATGCTGTGTATATGTCACATATATAGTTATACACAGCCTTAAGATATGTGACCTGTGACCCTGCAGACTTGCTCACAGAAAGTTTTACATGTATGTGTTTTGCCATGTACATCTACATGGCACTGTACAGCTGTTTAGCATCCTGCCATGTATTACCCATGTTGCACATGTGAAACACATGGGACAATGGCTAGTCTGATGGTATTTGCAGGGTTGGATATCAACTATAGCATGTATGGTCATAGTGAACTAGTAGGTAATATGCCCTGGGCCATTAATGAGCCTAGGCTGAAAGGTTACCTAGCTGTAGCCAACAGACAGGTAAATTTCAGTGGCCAGTTCAAGCAGTGCCACAGAACTGATCCACATGGTTACTGATATATTTGCCATGTGGTCCTCACACCATGTCACAAAGAAGGGCAATGTGCAGCTTTGCTGGACAGGGATGCATAGTATGGCAGGAATATGTAAAGTGTATGGGACAGAGATCTGTCAGTCATGTTGTGATCCTTGTACTAGAAAGGTGGATGTCCATGAAGTATGTGTTTATTTGAAATCAGGATGTGTAAGTGTAGCATGCCCAACATCTCTGGGTTGGACATGGTTTTAGTCAAGGTAGGCATCATGCTACATAGTGGAGCTAAGGATTGGGAAGGCCAGTATAGGCCATCTGAACATGGCCAATAACCCTTAAAGCAGATATGTGATCTATTATGGGTCACTTGAGTGTTGAGTATGGCTGAACAATGATCTCTATATTAATGGATTGCACCCTGTCATGATTAGGGGTGCCACATATGACTACCTGTCTGGTGTGGTGAAGTAACTATCAAAGGAAAGACTACTGTCCAGCTGCATCCCATACACACACAGTTTCCATTATGTTGACCGCTGCCTAGGTCGTAGTTCATGGGTACAGGGTTTTTAACATAGGGGATAACAATGTAATACTTCACACACCACACATCGACCCACAAAGGCCCTTCTGTATGTTGACCGCAGCACACATTGGGTCAACTATTGCTCCTAGTTCATAGTCATTTGCAAACATTGATAGGCAGATGCCTTCTGTGTTAGCCTGTGTGGTATAGATAACAAAGAGGGGGAGTACCAGGAATTAACCCTGCATTACTGTAGCTGGCACTGGTTTGATGTATGTGTATTAGTCAGACACCTTCTATAGTGTTGGTTCTGCCAGCAGACCAGATGCCAACCACTCCTGTGACATAGGAATATACACCAAGTTTACTTAGTGTAGCTGGAACACAGTATGGGTGATGGTGTCCTAATTCCTGACAAGGTCATGATATGCTGTGTGAGTCAACCTTACTGTCATCTACATCTGTACTGACTACATCAAATAAGTTGATCACAGTTCATGGCCTTACAGACCAGACTCAGCATGGTAGTAGTGTACTATTTCCCATTATCAGTGGTGTCTCCCCCTTTGTGGGGTGTGATAGTTGTTGCTGTGCACCATTCAGTGTGTACACAGCCTGACATGAAGCTATGATTGAACATGATGTGTATGTGGAGAGCAAATTGTTCTGACATTTCTGTAGGATACACCCTGGGATGTTTACAGGTCCCATGAAAGCTCTATGTATGGCTTTAGAGAGTGCTGCTTGTACCTGCATAGTTGTTATTACATGGGCTCTGTAGTGTACATGGATATATAAATATGTGTACCTGTTGGGAGGGAGGTGGGAGTGGGTTTAGGTTCTCGAAGACCCTATCTGAATGAACAGGTGCTATTTCTGTAGGTGCAGTACTTCCCATGCCATAGTTCTGTGAAGCACAGCAGGTCTTGTTGTTGCCATTACGATTCATGACACAGCTAAAGAATGCTCTGTGGTTGGCCTCATAATATGTGGCCGATTAGTTTCACAGTAGCTTTGTGTGGTTTTATATGGTGTATTTGCATCTTACTGAGGCTGACCAGGGATCACCTCCACTCATGTGTGTTCACTCTTGCAACAGTTATTATCTTCTCTGGTACACTTTAAGGCAGGGTACCACCAGTTTGCCTTCTTGTTTGTGTTTGGTTGAATCTTGGTTCTGTTTCAATGGCACAACCACTGCACTTATGTGAGTGCTTAAAGTTCATTTGTATAGGATTCAGCATGTGCACATGCATTGTCCATCTGCATGGGTGCCATGACAGTCACCACTTCGTTCTTAAGAAGCATAACATTGGTTTTGGAGACTGACTATGTGTAGCATACTGTTAGCCCTGTTTGTGTGACTATGGTGATCCAGGTCATTAGGGTTGATGAAATCCAACATGCATTGAGCGCAGGTGTTGGTACATCAGGGGTCTTCCCAGTTCATAATGGAATAGTTGAGAGTAGCCATCATTATGGTTTTCTGTCTCAAACCTAATATTCCCCATTACAGCACAATATGACAGTTGGGAATTCTGAGGCATGGTGGATGATCTGTCGCAAGGTGCAATTTGGATTCCACTTTGGCACAAAGGTAGTTGCTCAGCATAATGCATCTGAAGTTATGCAAGTGCAACTAGCATGAGGGTGTACATATCCTTCAGGAATATGGATACACCTTTGGCCCGTATGCTCCAATAAAGGATAATGGGCAAGAGGTGAGATATGTGTTATAACATGGTCATGAAGGTGTGCTCTCCAGAGCGTTGAACCATATCTCAGTCACTGCAGAGATATGTTCTCCATGTTAAGGACTGACATAAGTGAGTCATATTGAGTTTCTGAAATGTATCATTTCACAGTTTATTGCTTGGCTATCCCTGTTACAGCAGTGGACTTTCACTTGAACTTTGCATGATGAAGGCACTATAGGGGAAGCATGAGCCCTAGGCAGTATCCAGATTCCCAGGGGTGACAGGTGCAGGTCCTGTCTGGCAAAGCATCATAGTCTGTCAACCATGTTATCCCAGGCAGAGAGATACTGGATACCCTTTGCATTGCACCAGTACATTAGACAATTGTGGAATACAGTCCATTTTAACCTGTACTGCAGTATCATTCTGGCCAATGGCAGAATGCTACCCAGGCCTTGGGACATACCTGCATGGGCTACAAGACCTGACATTTCCTACACATGTGTTTCCATGCAGTCCAGGCTACTACATCACAGGTCCTGCACAACAACATGGAATATGCCAGTGCCATGTGTATAGTTCAGAAGGTGGTCTGAGTGTATGGGTATGTGGCTAATCATGGCAGACAGGCAGCTGACAGTATGTTTGTCCTCGTATAGCTTGGTGTGTAACATAGTGCTAGAGTTTGCATTCACAAATGAGTACTGTTGGGCATGTTCCTGGCCACGTGTTCTGAGGTGTGGTACAATTATGCAAACTATGACATACAGTTTGTGTATTTTGTTGTCTGTCTATTCCAACTTGGGAGGTCATTTGCTTGGCCAGATACTTAGAATCCTCTGTGAATGTGTGTGATTTATGGTAGTATGTGTGGGTGTCCTTATTGTGTTCTGGTAAGGGTATATGTTGGTTGTGATGATGAGATGCATGTGTTAACCTACACCTCATGACTGTCCAGTCCAGTCATGGCTGTAGGCTGGACTGCCTTCCCTGTAGCTGCATCTCAGACAATGTGTGGGGTGTGGGGTAAGGTGGGTTTGGCAGTGTACATGGCATAGAGATTACATTCCACCAGGATGGCCACATACACAAAGCTGATATTAGTAAACACCAATAGCTGACTAGTGGACATACCTGTATGAGCATTCAGTACTACAAGTACCAAGTACTGTATTTAGTGTATTTATTGCTTATGAAGATGTTTTAGACAGTGATGCTCACAAGTAATTACTTGTGTTATGGACGTGACAACACTGGCTATTACATAAACATAGTAGCTACCTTTAGCAGCAATCCTCCTTTGAGAAGCACATCACATCCTGATAGTTGATTATAGATGATGCAAGTGACTACAGGTCTGTTTCTTTTTCTAGGTATATACTCACATATCCACAAGAATCATGAGCTCCATTGGGCACAGACACCCACTCCCCAAACAGAGTCATGTATCAATAGACTCTGCTGCCACTATCAACATGATCAGGATATAATCAGATAGTGTAAGCCATCACCTATGAAGCAGCTATTACACATGATCAGCAGTCTCCTACATCTTACACTCCTACTGCAGATGTTACACTGGAGTTAAAGATGATATGCAACCTGTTTCATTGCCAGTACTGTGCACAACCTTACTTACAGTATTTGCAAGTGGCTGTTAGGTTGGCAATGAGAGGTTAGGCTACACAAACCTGGTAGTTCAACCAGTGTGTCTCTACTCTCAATATCCACTCTATGTAGGTGTGCACATAGCCATTTGACCCAGCCCTGTAACAATGGTCACTACACATTTGTATAACATGTGCACATGTACAGCTGTTATTGCTTGCAAACGATACTAGAGAGGTGGATATTACATGTGTTATGTGCATGGATAGTTACCTAGCTCTTCCAATTATCTTTGCTATCATGCTGCTAAACTGTCAGATGAAAACAAGTCATATGTATCCTGTTATTGAGTATTGTAATTGCCAATAGACATAACTAATGTTTGGATAACATAGCAGAAATGCTATGTAAAATGGAATACAGATCTGCCTAAAATACTGTACATTACACAGTCATTGGCACAATATCCCACAATGCAAACCATATTTGCACAGTAAGCCCACCTTTGACATGTTCATCTTACTTATACACCCATACACATGTCTACTGTTACAATATATCGACATATATTATCCCCTACTATAGCACATACTTGTTGGACCAACCCTGACATTGACAGTGGCTAGAAGAGAATTGGTGAGTTCCAAGCCCATATATATCATCCCTTGTGGTGTATGAGGAGTTTGACGTGACCTACAGCAGTGCACACATAGAATACTGCAAGCATTACTACTGCTCAACAATACATCGCTACAATATAGCTATTTCCACTATATGCATTGATTACACTGTAATTCGTACAGAACAGGTACTACATACACAGACATACTAAATGTTATACATACCTTCTTAGTAATTGGAGGTGTTATTGACTGGTATAGTACTCATTTTCGGTTTGTGTTTCAGTATTTTGTACTGTTCTACACGTAGATACAGATGGTTTGTATGTGTGACAAGGTATCCTTTTATAGTTAGAGATCAGTAACATGTGCTATCCTGATAACCAATTGGTGTTCCTAAGTAGTTAATTACATGCTCATCAGCTGTGCAGCTACTGCCTTAGCCAATACCATGGCAACGGTGGAGTATAACTGAGAACGCCACTTGGGCATTGTCCCTTTGCCTTACTTGTGAGGAATACAGCCTGGAAGTGTTGTTTGAAATCTATTGCAACAGCTGTATGGAGACAAACACTAATATATTGTGTGTAATGCCTAGATGATTTGGTCTAAATGTGAGTACTGCTGTTATATTTCTGAACATTGCTACTTGTGCAGGGTTTGTCTGTATTTAATACTTCTGCATATGTTTCAGTCTGGCCAGGATGTTTGACCAGCTCAAGGCTGCATGGCTATGCATATAATGTTAGGGCGTTTACAGTGTGCTTACCAGACATCTTTAGTTTGGTGTTAATGTGTATCATACTGTGCTGATAATCAATAATCAGTAACACTTCCTGGTGTAATTACTTTTCAACCCTCTGAAATGGGAATAGTTCAAACAAACCCTGTAACATCAGCAGCTGTTCCATTGTATAACAACAACTATTTCACATAGGGCCATGTTAGTGTGTCTGTGTCCTGGTATGTTAAGGTTTCAGCAGATGTTGTACAGTGGGTGAATAACTGGTTATGGTATGACATTATGCATTGTTGTAATTAGTTTGGGTGTGGGGGAGATGTTGGTGGGTGTACATAGCAGATGCAGGTGTGTAGGAACAGTTTTTATACATCTTCTATATGTGTGTAGGGGTTCTTTCCCTATGTGAACACCTATCACTTAGTGGACTAATACTATGGTAATTGCAGGCTGATTCATTAAGGCATTGTTAAATGCTTCCTGTGTAGTCTGCAGGTACTGTTAGTCCTTGAATCCTTTTGGCAATACATCAGAATGCAATAAAATTTTGCTAAATTAAAGCTGTCTGTGTATTTCTGTCATGGATATTTGCAGTCATTGTAGTTGTGTTGGTGACTGTGTCTATAGAACATATTTGTAATAGTGTATTGGCATATACTCTTCATATGTTATGTTCATATTGTTTGGGGGGGCAGAATGTGTGATTATACTCAGATATGAACACTTCAGATGCTGTATACACACATGTATGTATGTATGCATGTATATATATATATATATATATATATATATATATATATATGTATATAGATATAGATATATAATATATATTATTGCATACGTTTATCTGCACCTCCATAAATGTGTAGATGTTTTTAACCTATCTATATATCTACATATATATGTATATCTCTATAGATTGACATGTATCTATGTATCTCTCTCTCTCCGCATATATATATATATATATATATATATATATATATATATATATATATATATATATATATTTATAGCATACACCTTTCATTGGGTACATGGCGGTTTGTCCTATTTCCAGACAATCCTCCCTTTTGTGTTTTAAACTGTCTGAATACACAACTGGCATAGGTACATCTCAGCTAACTTAGTGACAGGTTACACTGAGGATGGTGTACATGGTTGCGGGTTCTAATCCTGGAAAGGGTTATTATTTTACCTATCAGAGTAGGCACTGGTAGGGAAAGTGTGAATAACGCAAATTTAAGCCGTTGTAAGCAGTTTTGCCTGTGGACTGCGCGACGTTAAGCAAAGGTTAAACCTGTGAAGCACTTATCCATTTAACTGTGTTTAAGCGCCGCTTAGCATTGTGCAAACCCACTTACAACTGCTTAAAAATGCTTTAATTCACCTGCATCAAACAGCCCTTATACTGGCCCTCAAAATAAATGAACAGCCTTTGCAGGTCTTGAATCAGAGACCATGAACACCACAGTCACTGACTTTACCACTAAGGCATCTGAGATATGTACAAATGTTATGGTGTTTAGAATATACATTTTACTACAGGCATTCCTCACTACTGAAAACAAATGTGACAGTTGGTGTACATATGTATGATACATGTTAATGTTCATATGTTTGTGGAATTAGGTGTTGCAATGTGACATGACATGGTGTATTATGGATGAGAATGGTTCTTATTTTGTGTCCTTTTTATATTGTCCCCATACTCCATGTATACCCCTCCAGTTCACTTATTGAACATCCAACCCAGGCTCTCCTTGATGCATGATTTCATTACCCATCATTCCTTCCCCACCACAATCTCCACATACACAACAACCATCCCTTCTATGGTGAATTAGGTTAATATTAATAGTTATAATACCAGAGCTGCATGTGTTTTCTGTACACTTCAATTCCTTTATATTGCTTCTGTGTCATGAAGTGTGTTCATAGATGTTTATATATATGGCTATAGATGTAACTGTATCTATCTATCTATATATATATATATATATATATATGTATATATATATATGTATATATATATATATATATATATATATATATATATATATTTATATTTATATATATACATATATATATATATATATATATATATATATATATATATAGTATTAATTTGTAACAGTTATACATATGTAGACTTGTATATGTTGATTCACAAACTACAGTACATTACAATGTACTGTACATATGTACACAAAGTGACTGTCCCATTTGTGGTCAGTACTGTGGAATGCCTATAGTATAAGGCGTAGTCTAAAGACCATGAAACACGTATGCAGCTCAGATGGCTTAGTGGTAAGACCCATGACTGTAGTGTGCATGGTCCAGGGTTCAACACCTGCGATGCTTTAAAAATGTTTTTTACTCCAGAATAAGGCTCATTTAAGCAGTTGTAAGCATGTTTAAAAGTGTTTGTGTGACATTAAAGCAGCAGTTAAACAATTAAACAAACTTTAAAATGTATAACCTGTGCGCGCAAACAAGGCCACATCTGCTAACTACTCAGGATATATACATTTCAGTGAAGTAACATCTCACTATGTGCTTACATAACATTACATTCTCTGTTGACTTTACTCTCCAGCACACATGGGTTTATATGGGTGTTTCAAATGTTTATTATACTGACAAATACTACCTATATATGTAAGCTGTGGTTAAGGTATACTTTTTAACATGATAAACATCCCTGACTTTATTGGGATTTGAACCTCGAATGCACAGATGCTATGCAAATGATGTAACCATTACACAATTGACATTAACGTTGCTTCCGCCTATTTCCTATTTAGATGATTTCTATGTGTAAGCTAGGCTAAACAAAGGTTGGAGGCACCCAAACCCACTGAGCATCACTTACTCTTGAAACAAAAACATATAACAAATGAAATGAGATACTATAAATTACATTCTTAACTACATTAGGCATAGCCTCTCACTGACACACTTCAAGGGAAACCTTGATGTGTTAATGCGTAACAGAATATACACCCCTGAGATCATGTGTCCCAGAACCATACAGCCAGGGGGTAGGGGAGCCCCTCCAGTTTTATAGCTGCAGGACCTATTGGGGAAATTGAATGGTGTTGATTTTTCACATTAACATGCCCTTTTAGAACACTAAGTGCCCCTATCACCCTCCACCACCCCAGTCTTCAACAGCTTCCGGCAATTCTGCCTGGAATCACTTCATTGGCTATGCTTGACAGAGGCTCAGTTACTTCATCAATGGTGTGGAGAAAGCCAACACACTGTAGCTATGCTTCTAATTGCCCTTGGGCAGATAGCCTACTACCTATCTGTGAACCTCTAAAGTGCAGGCCATCACAGCCATAATATGTGAATAAACAGAGCTTTCAGATCACAATATACAGTGAAATATCACCATGTAGTCAGAAAACAGTTAAGTACAGCAAGAACATACAGAGCACTGATACTTAATCACTCCAAAAGCCTATCTTGGAAGCTAGAAGACTTGTATAAGTTTACAGCTTTCTATTGCTTACCAGTAGGTTACCTACAGGAAAGATGAGGAAACAAGCACAGATGGGAAACATGCATGCAACACTACCATACCAGCTTATGTGTCAACCTTAGGCTTTGGAATACTGGCCAAGGCTATTAGCTCCCCCATAGTGCCTTTTTTAAGGAAGTCTCAAAGGTGATTCCCACCTTCGTAAACAGCATAATAGCAGAATCAATGAGGGTTATGCTACTCAACACCAGGGGTTGTGATCACAACATGCACACACTCACAGCACTCCTCAGTATGGACAATGTCAACATCTGTGCAGTAACTGAGACCTGTTTTAAGGCTCCTGAGATCACACCAGCACTACCAGACTGCAACCCATACCACACATTTTGGACACAGAATATGGAATGACACAGACATGGAGGGTGTGTATCCATATTAATCAGGGATACCTACACCTCCAGGTTAGTGGGCCAGCATGATACCTCTGAGATCATTCATGTGCAGCTAATATCAGCCACAACTGCAATGAAAACTGCGGCCTGCTACAGATCACCCTCCACGATCCAGGACCAGCACTCCCCTATCTGGAGACAGTAGAAAACATGACAGTTCTACCACACACCCTGGTATTGGTTGATGTCAACTACCCTACCATTAACTGTGAAACTTACTCAAGTACTCACTTCCAGGCCCAGCACTTCCTGGAATTTATCACCTCATATTCCCTGTATCAAATGATAAACTCCTTAACAAGAGGTGGAAACATACTAGAAGTGGTAATCACCAACATGGGTGACAGATGCACCACAGCGGAGGTAAACCACTCACTGGTTAGATCTGACCATGAACTATTCACTGTTTCCACATCCAACTATCTCCCCCACCCATGGAAACCACAGTGTATACCTTTTCTACAACTAAATTCACACTACTAGAGACAGGGGTAGGGGGTTTCACAGCCCCCACGCTAAGGGAAAACATTGCTCAAGATACAGACAGATTTACAAATGCACTCTATAAGCACCTACAAGGATGTATGGATCATGCCATCACTGGTAAACCAGGATTCACCCCTCCTAGACAAGGACACCAGTCTGGTGGACCCCTGCAATAAATAAGCTATACAACAGAAGTAGGACAGTAGTCCAGAAAAACAGCAAATCCCAAGAAGGGCAGACATCTGTGACCAGTATTAGTAAGAAACATAGGTCCCTCATGAAATCATCCAAGGCTAACATCAACAGGAAAATAGGCAAGGATTTGAAAGATAACCACAAAGTTTTCTTTGGCTATGTCAAGGATTTAAGAGGTAACACACAGATTTGCACTATGCCGGTCCAATATAGCACAAAATATACTGACCCTACTAATATAGCCAACATCCTTGCAGATACATTCAGTGCAAACTTCACCCCCTAAAAAGCCCACAACAATACCCGAAAAGTACAGTAGCCCAGACATCAGAGACACACAGGTGGAAATGGCCCTCTCTAACAGCAATACACAGCATCAATGGAGGCAGATGGTGTCCCAGACTGCATCTTGTAAACACTACAAGACAAACTGAACCCCCACCTAATTAAGCTTTTCAACCTCAGCCTCTCCACAGGCTACATGCCCATACAATGCTGCGTGGCAATGGTTATTGCACTCCACCAAGGTGGAAACACAACTGACCATGGTAACTACCACCCCATAAGCTTGACTAGCCTGGTCTGCAAAGCTATGGAGTGCATCCTCATAGCACTAATTAACAAAGACATTGGTAACCTCCAAATACTTGACCCAATCCAGGTCAGCTTGGTTGGGTGCAGTTCATGCCTACCTGTTTGATGTTTTACAGTCACAAAGACATTAGATGAGGGGAGAGGTGGTTCACACATACTACCTGGACCAAACCAAGGCTGTCTACACCATTCCCCACTCAGGTATTATTGATAAACTCACCAACCTGTACATACACCCATACATCACAAGATGGGTTGCCAACAGGCTTACACACAGAACCCACATGGTACGACTAGTGGTCTCTAGATCCAACTCTTAACCAGTCATGACTGGTGTCCCACAGGACTCAGTCCTGGGACCCCTACTGTTTGGCATATACTTCTCAGAGGTACAGGCAAACACAGATGGACTATGGCAGACCTTGTTTGGCAATGACTGCTAACTGGGAGCCATACTTGACAGTCCAGCTGACACAGATATCCTTCAAGGGGCTCACAGAAACCAGCACAGGGTGTCAAAGACATGGCCTCCAGCTAAGTGCCACAAACTGCATGGTCATTCCATTGTGGAATATTAAGCACCCACATATTAACACATAAGTGGCAGCCACTTTAATAGAGACGAGGTAATAGGGTATCTAGGGACTAAGGTAGATAGTGATCTCTCCTTTGACAATCATATCTCCAAAGTAGTTAGGACATCATTCTATGTAGGCCATCTGATTACTAAAGGGTTCACATCTAGACATACTGAGGGCATAGTGCCCCTTTACTCATCACTCATCAGTCCCATCATAAAGTATAATAACCTATTTGGGATGTACCTCAGAAGACACATCCAACAGCTGGAAGATCCATGAATGTACCTCACCAAGAGGATTACTGGCCTTAAACATATGTCCTATGCAGCCAGACTGAATAAACTCCTACTTTACTCAGCGGCATCTCGTTTATTCAGAGATGATCTCTGCTGGCCAACAAAGCCATGTCGAACTCACTTTGATGGATATGGTCCACCTATGGGAATCCATGTTACAGTGAGCCACACGCTGTAGTGAGCTGAACCTTGCCACAACAATCACTGGAAGATGCTGGAGGGATGGATTCTTGTCACAGAAACTCCCCATACTTTGGAACAACATCCCTAATTACATTATACAGAACCCCTCACTAACACTCTTCAAGAGAAACCTTGAAGAGTGGATGGGGAACAGTAGATACACCCCAGGGATCCCGCCATTGGCTCTGCTCCACAGAGGGACAGTTAATGAATCAATGGGGTGGCAAAATCTGACACATTTTGGCTAGGCTTATGAATGCCCTCAGGCCGTTAGCCAAGTACCTACCTATGAACATATACATACAGTATCAGTACATGCTGATAGCTTAATTTACTGTTCAGGTGTTGACTTACCTTGTGCCAATAGCAGTTGTGTGTGCAATAGTTGATGGCTGCCTATGTTGGATTCACACAGTAGACTGCCTATACATGACAATTTACAGGTAGTCTTGTGTGTGTGCCATCCATTTTTACTGTGTGTGCAGGTGGAGAAAGGTGTCAGTCCCTAGGTGCCTACAGTGTCAGTGTGTGTGCTATACGTTCCCTCCTTGCCAAGGCATGGGCATACTGGGCATGCCTCCATCTACCTACTGAGGCTGGCTCAGGGTGTTCATGGTCTGAGTACCTCTGTGCCTGTGGGGCCCTTGGCAATGGTGGTGGGCTGTGAGGGCCTTCACCATTATGTCCCTGCTGCAGCTGTTTATGCAGGATCATATTGTGTAGCATGGCACATACTATGAAGATGTGGGCACACTTGCCTCAAGAGTACTGCAAGGCTCCACCAGATGTGCCCAAGTAACAGAACCATGATTTAAGCATCCCAAACACACAGTCTATGATGATTCTGTTTTTTGTGTGTGTCTCATTATGGCATTCCTGCATGGGTGTGTGTGCATTTCTGATGGGAGTCATCATCCACGGTTCCAGTGCACAGCCAGCTTCCCCCACCAGGTGGCCATATGGGGTGTCCCCCCTGGCAAATACCTGATACAGTTGTGAGACATGCCAGATGTGGGAGTTGTGATAGCTTCCAGGGCTGCCAGCACACACACATCCATGATAATGCCCTGGGCATTGTACACAACCTGGCAGTTGATTGAGGGGTATCCCTTGTGGTTTATGTAGTGTCTACCCTGCTCACCTGGTGGTGACTTGATGTGTATGTGCATGCAGTCTATTGTACCCAGTACCTCCCGGTATTCTGCCACATGGTGGAAGAGACACATATTGCTGGCCAACTCCTCCTGCGTTTGAGGGAAGTATATGTGCTCATTGGCATGTGGTAACATGGCATTCAGGAACTGGTGAAGTACTCTGGATGCTGATGCCTGTGAGATCCCCATGATATCCCCAGTTGGCCTTTGAAAGGTACCTGTAGCTAGTATTCTCAGGCTTACACATATCTCCATATCCACTGGGATGGGTTCCCCTCTGTTTGTTCTGGCTCTGAGGCGTGGTCAGCACAGCTCCACAAGTTGCTGTAGGGTGCCCCTGTCCACCCTGTAATGCTCTACTATCTCCAGATCATGTAGCCCCTGGTAAGTTACCCTGGGTCTGAACACTCTTCTCCTCCTCTGGTGCCTGCGGTGATTGTGTGCATCATCCTCCACACCACCTTCAGTCTCCAACACATGCTGGTGGATCAAAGCTATGGCAGCCCCTAACATGTACATACTAAAAGTTCCCTGTCTGTATACACCAATGTTGCAGAGTGTATTGGAATACATAAGTGTGTGTGAGGTGCTTTCACACGTTATACTATTTTGCTATGGATGCTGATGATGTCATTGGGTGTGTATTAGCAATTCCAGCTGCAGGATATGTTAATTATGGGTTTTACAGTAAGTGCTGCAAGTGTGAGGCCTTTAGTGTGGAGTTATACTTGCCTGCCATGATTAATCTGTTGCCCTTTAATTCACTTTTAAACCTGGATCCCCTCCCATTATCAGGCATGCATTCACTTGCCATCTTTCTTGCTTTGTACTTTCCCTACCCAGTCATGTGTTGCAAAATGTGTCTTGTAGCTGATATATTGCAAATCCGCTTTGTTCTGCTGTGACACTTTACTGTTTTCTTTGCAGTACAACCCCTCCCCTTTCCTGTTCTGCAGGTAGCTGCTTGCAGTCTTGTAAGCTGTTGTCAATGGCCCACTGTAGGTTCCTAGGTGTTAATTAGTCATTTGTACTCTAATTTCCCTCCTGCAGCATTTCCTTATTTCTTTCCTATATCCTTCCTGTTTCAGCTCCGGTGCACGCAGCGCAAACCCGTTTACCGGGTTTAAGTGCGTTTTCATCTCCGTTCACATGTATACTCTTTTACCTTGTGTACTCTCAGCTAAGCAAAGCTATAGCCAGTTCGACACACCCCATCCTGCAGCTTTGCTTAGCTACGGGCAAACTGGATTAGCAATGCTCCAATGTGCTTACAGCAAAGGTGACACACCCCTCTCTTGATGTCATCTTTATCTCAAGGGCACACCTTGGTGTTATAACGCTATGCTGTGAGGTGCATCCTTACACCAGCGGGGAATCTGTGGTTCACTATTACTCCTCTCATTTGCATGGCATTGCCTACTAATTCCTAGCTACCATGCATAACACTGTCACAGCACCTTAGCAACCCTTGCGCCATGGTGTGGTGTAGCATGCCTGTCATTCACTATTATGGAGAAATCATGATATGTGTTACATTGCAGTTTTATTCTATATTTTTCTATTTTCCTTGTGATCCCGTTTACGCGCTACTGCCCTGCTCTTCCACTTCACAATAGTGCGAATATAAATATTAAATGTTAATTTTATATTCTCTACATTTTTGTTATGCCAATGGCTATATATTTAGCCACTGGCATATATTAACAATATAATACATGTGTTTGGTCAGCTGTCATGGCTCCGATTTTATGTTTGCAAAAATGTAAATGTTTTTTACGGTTTACATTTCTGTATGCTTACACTACGCCTGCACCACTTCCTGGCTCACTACTGCTACACTGCATTACTACACTGCTGCACATGGGTTAATTAGCATAGAGGGCCTGGGAGCTGTGCGGGCATAGCGTATGCAGGTAGTGCACATGGGAACAGCTCATACCTGGATTGCTCGCCGGCCATATTTGGTGTTGAAATGCTGATGCTACGCCTGCACCTGGCGCAAGCTTCATGAATCCTGGGGTTTATTATTAATGTTCCTGGCATTAACAACCATCAGAGATGCATCACATGTTGCTCTCTGTGAACTGATACATTTTTGACCTGGCCACAAAACTGAGTTGCTTAACAATACTCTGCCAAGGTGGCTGACCAGACTTTGGGGAAGGTGGGGACTTAATAGAGCAATCTGAATTGTCAGTTATTATCTCATGTAATAGGTCTAAAGCTTTTGGCAGAGCTGCTTGGAGGTTGTGCACCAAGTTCTGTTTCCACTTGACTCCAGTAGGCCAACTAAAGGTTGATTTAAAATTTTATCCACCTTCCAGTATACCTGCTTTATGATAGGGTGGTATTCCCTTGAACTAGGTTGTGCTTCCTATATAAACAAGGCATTGGCAGCTGCTGCAACTTCTGGGAGCACCATATTTCTCCTTGCTGTTTTTGGTGGCAAGGACTTTAAGCTTTTTTGTACTTAGTTAGTTTGAGATGTTAGGTACTCAGTGAGATGTTAGCATACTCAGTTTACCTTCCTCAGCTCCAGCCAGGTGTGAATAGTACTGATGAGCCATATGTAGGTCTGAGGTGCTACTCAGCATTTCAGGCTCCATGGCAGGGCAATATCTGAATCTCGTCTCCAGTTATCAGCTGATATACACTGGTAAATAAATGAACAGATTGTGAACAGTGTCACATTCTAAACATAGAAATATGAGATTGATAGCATCCATGCTGCAGAGGAAAAAGCTTAAGCTGGCATCTTGTATTGTTTGCCTCCTCCCATCAGAAGGTCATGGTAAAGTGTATCAATATTTAAAAAGTGCCCCTAATTTGTGCTTTTTCCCAAAATAATCTTTGTTTTGTCACTAAGTTAAAGGGTTGAGAGCTCTGTCTCCCTAATCTTTATTTCTAAATTCCCCCAACAAGGTAAAAGGTTTTTTATTTATATGCTGCAAGAAAATGCAGTCTTAGATATGTAGATCTGAAGATCCTCTTTAATATGTATATATATATATATATATATATATATATATATATATATATATATATATATATATATATCTACATATATATTTGCACTACCGTTCTTTCTCTGAAGAATTTTTGTTTCCTCAGTTTTCTTTCATTGCACATGTAGGTTTGCTTCTTACTTTGTACTCTTCCTTCCACTAAAAGTCTTTTCTCTAATCTGTCTGTAAACTCTTGTTACACGTCTGATATCTTTTTGTGTCTAAAGTGTTTTAAGAATATTTATCTTCTTCTTGGCTCTTTGCTTTTAGTTTGATTTGCCAAACTTCCATTTTTCTTACTTCTATTGATTTTCCCATGGTTTCAGTTTTTTTTACTACATACCTGCTGCAAAGCTGCATTAATTATATCCAAACAGGCCCACCCTTAACTGTCTTCCTATGGAAATTATAAATCACAAATTGATCTGTTAAACTTCTAAATTCCTCTTTCTTTCTTTCTTCTTTTTTTTGATCCAAACCATTTTTGCCATTACCATGTTCACCTGCCCTCTCTCTGTTCATCTTCAGCATGAGGTGTGCTTGGTCCAATAACCACTGTATCCTATTTCAAATTGCTGTACCTCTACAACAGTATTCCCTTTAAATGAAAAATGTAATGTATATGTTTTTACTTATCTGTTTCCTTGCAAATATATACTACCTTTGCTTCCATATGTGAATTCATCTCTCTGTCATTCTGCTTGTCTTTACACACTATTTTTGTCTGCCACTGCATTTATAATAATGTTAAAATGCCAACAAATGCCACCCCTACTAAATATTGTACCTCTTCCCACATTTGAGTTAAACTTTCTGACATTTGCTATTCATTGTCATATGGCCCATAAATGTCTCACGTCTTCCAAGTTTTTTCTCTATTTGTTTACCTTTTGTTACCTAAATTGGTACACTAGCTCAAAGACCATTTTCAGGCACAGTCCAGGCTATAGAGACAACAAAATAGCAAGAACTTAATAAAACAACAACCATACATAAGGCCACAGCAGGACAAAAAATTAACAATAAAGCATAAGTATATTTTTTAACAACAAAACATAATGAAGCACTCATTCTCATTTAATGCACAGATATGTAAGGAATTTTCCCATTTAATGGATTATAAACATGAAAGCAAACATGGAATAAATAAAGAATATGTATGAAGTGTAAATGTTGCTTGGTATGACTGTAGTATCAGAATGGGGCATCAGATCAAGTAATATTATCTTAATTACAAAGGCTATGACTTCCTTAATAATTCCATTATCCATAAAGCTAACACAAAGTTATGGAGTTGGATGGTCTAACCAGGTTTGAGGTTTGATGAAACATAAGTTTATGGGTAGGTACTAGGCTATTGGCCCTAGGTCCTATATAAGCCTAGCCAAAAGTGTACCCTGGCTTTCGCCGCCCAAGAAAATTATTTTCCTGTGCCCCTGTCGAGCAGAGCCACAGAGGTGATCCCCGGGGTGAATTTCCTATTTCCCATCCAATCATCAAGATTTTTCTTGAAGAGTGCTAATGAGGAGCTTTGTTTGATATAGATAGGTAGTTTGTTTCAGAGTATGGGAAGTCTCCAACTTTTGATCAGGGTTTCTTTTTATTTGTTGTGAGCATTTTTATTATGTTGCTATATTTCAGTGTTTCTACTATTATCTGGTAGCCTTTTCCAAACAGCTGGTGCAATTTTAGAAAATATTCTTTCTGTGATAGACTAAAAGGTGTTTGTACAGTGTCGTAGGTGTGGGGTGTCTAAGACAGCAAGGGCTATTCCAGATTTGTTACTTATTTTTGAGAGGTGGGCAAGTAGCTTTGAATTAATGACAGCCATGTTTTTTGTAAAGTAGTGCAATAATGTTTGGAGTTTGACTTAAGTATAGGAATTTCAGAATTTAATGTTCTGCCCCTTGAAGAGGAATGGAGTTATGGAATGACAGAAAGGTGAATACTGGAAGACCATATTCAAGTGTTGGTAACAGAATGCTAATGGCTGTAGTACATCAAGCACTGATGGTTAGGTAAGGGCATGAGAATTTTTATAAGCTACTGTTAACTGAGCCAGTACACCAATGACTTGGTCGTTGATAAGAGAAGAAAAGGTAAGGCTCTATTCCAGAATAATGCTAAGGTATTTTTGTTACACAGTGATAGGTAGTTGTACACTAGTAAGGTCTAATAGAAAAAGTGAGGTGCAGTTTGCCAGCCTTTCAGCAGTGCCACACAGCACATCACTGGTGTTGCTGGTAATATGGGTAAGCTGATTGGTGTGGATCCAGCTCCATAAAAAGTGCCAGATCATTATGAAGAGTGTTATTAATTTTATTAATTTTAGATGGTGGTTTATTTGTGGTGGGCAACATGATATCTTCAGCATATAGTAGACAATTTAGATTAGGAAAGTCCCATGGAAAGTCATTCATAAACACTGAGAGTAATAGAAAACCTAATACTAACTCTTATGATGCTTCTGTGGTTAGGACACATAGTGGAGATTGTAAGTTATTTATGACAACTATAAAGGATTGCTTTGTAAGAAAACCAGGAATAGACTTCGGTAGGAAATAATAATGTAGTCATGATTAACTAACTCAATGACCCTTTTATGATCTTCAAAAGAAGCAGCGATCAATAGACCCTTTTCCTTATTAATAGAAAAGTTATAAGATGAAGAAACTTGTACCTGATATAGATATTTTTTGTGGGACTGGTGACACAAAAGTATGAAAGGCTATATTTGTTGGGATAGGTGGTGGCATAATAACTTGACTAATATCCAGTAGTATATGAAGAATATTGGAATTTTAAAAACTCATATTTGAGAACATTTTAAGAGAGGCAGTCTCTGACTTTTTCCAAAATGTCTTTAGTAGGTTAAGAAGTGTCTGTTCTGAGATTCTGGAATAGTTACTTTGGCTTTATATTAATGGGGTATATACATTACATTATATTACCTTATGATAGCAGTTTTTGTTTTGTAGTGCTTAAAAGGTCTGATTTCCAGGATTTTGATTTGTCGAGCTACTGAGGATGGTAATCAGAAGAAGATTTACCTCTACCCTCTACTTTATTTTCTATTTAACATTTGTCTACCGAGAAAGCCCAACTGGGACAGAGCCCATTTTCAGCGGAGGAAGCTCCAGATGCATGAGTTAAAATGTGGGAGGAAACTGGAACACCCAGATGAAACCCACAGGAAGGACATTCAGATTCTGCACAGAAGACTCCCCAGCTGAGAATCAAACCAGAGAGCCTTTTGCTATGAGGTGACAACAATAACCACTGCACCACTATGCTGCCCATAGTCCCCTTACAAAAAGTTTTCATTCTCAATTTTCCTGAGCATTTGTTTTCACTGAATGACCTCCCCCAGCATCTTTTTTCTGCACAGCCAAATCTTATGTCCTTCCTTTCATCACAGATATGTCTCTGAACATTTTCTTGGACACAGGGTCACGTGATAGCTGCTTCCTACCATTTGTGTTCTGTATTCTGCCTTCTTCTTGGTCACATGCTGTATATCCCTATCTAATCCATCTCACCTGGTTGTCTTGAAATCTTTTACTAGATCACCCAGGCAAGTTCACTTTTCTTGCTCACTCAGAGATAGCAATTTATGTGGTTCTTGCTTCTCTAAACGCTTGCATGCCTTTATCTGGCCATTCTGTGAAGGCCTCTACTTCCACCCTCAACCCATTTTCATAGTGTTAGTCCAGATAAAATCACTTTAGTTATCAGACCTAGGACACTATCTCTCTGGTACCCATCCTGTGGGAGGAATAAAGAAACCTTGTTGACGTTTCTAATAGTTTATTCAGTTAAGTAGGTAGATGGAAGAGTGTACTTGTAGTAGTGCTGACCTATCTGCAGATGGCAGACTGTGGTGTCCCATTACCACTACTGTATGTTTCTGCTCCCATCTTCTTAGTATTTCTTACAGCAGACCTATCTTTGCCGTCTTCTCTTTTGACATATCGGGGGGGGGGGTAGACGGTGTCTATTTACTGAATTACCTTGATGTATTCTGGTAAGTTCACAACTATCCTACATACCTTGTTCGCTACTCCCTTTTTGTCCTACTTTCCTGTTCCTTTTTCCTTCATCACCTCATGTGTGGTGACCCATACCTCTCACTATCTTAGCCCAAGAAATCTGGTCCCAAAGTAGGAACAGATTTTAAGTATTGCTGTTATAAGCTCAGACATTTGCTAAAATAACATGATTGATGTTAGCATGCATTTTCTGAAGAATATGAAGTCTGAAACTGCAATGTATATCATATGAATTTAGTCCTATGTGATTTACCAGAAAAAAGGAAATTTTATGAGGAACAGTATAAAAATATGATGCAAAAAATCTGGACAGTTGAGAGCTATGTCCATATTTTACATATTACACTACATTTCCCTATGTTTTAGCAGTTGAAGCTGTAAAAAAATATTAAAAAGAAAATGATTGAAGCTGCAACTCAATGAAACTTCTCTATAAATCCATTTCTTGGACAATCCCCACACCCCCTTATTAAAATATGTTAATTTCAGAGTCATGTAACTGTGTAGAAAAGAGAAAAGACAACACACAATGATTCACTATCATCATTCAAGTTGACACCAGCCTCAATAAATGTGCTGAAAGTTCTTTTACATTTAGTGAATAGTAGGGTCATGGTCTTGCATATACCATCAGCCCCTCTTCTTATCTTGCCGCTTCTCAGGATACAATAGGTTGGAATTGCACTGTTCTAATTCCTCCTGTCTGTTGACCAAATTTGAGTGATACAGATTTTCTCTTTCAAATTAGATGCCAAAACGACTTGCAATTTCCCCATTATTTTGTTATGATTTTTGATATTGCTAACCTTAACTTCTGAGGCTTCCCCGCATCTTTGCTTTGCTGTTTTGCTGATTTTGCTGCTCTGTATCTTCTTAACCTCATTAATGTCACCCAGGAGGCTCTAGATTGCTTTGCTGAGCCTAGCCTCATCTTCTTCTTTGCACTGGAAACCTTCAAATTGATAAGCTGTTAGAGAGTTTATTGTTGGATTAGACATGGTCGGGAAAGAACATAGCCCTTCCCACTAATATCGTTCAACAGTTTAAGGCTACTTAAACCTTAAGGCTGATTTTGTTTTCCATACCATTGTCTCTTCATGTTAAATATAATCCTTCTTAAATGCAATCCTTGTCAAAGAGAATGAGGTTGGTTGCTCTGAAATATTTGTTACAGCATTAGTATTGTTAGACTTAACAAAATCTCAAATAGCTCATATATCTTAATTCCATCTCAGAGCTGTTATACATCTCGTTATTTGCAAGTTTGCCTTAAAAAGAGACTAATCAGGAGAAATATGGCTATCTGATGCATATCATATTCTGAATGTTTTGAAGAAATCAAAAAACGATTTTTATTTTTTCACATAATTGTCTGGAAAGACCATTGCTCAGAACTGAAGCAATTCAATAATAGTAAACCATGTTTACTCATGAATTAATAGAAATGTGTTTATCAACCAGTAGTCAAAATATGTGGGTTCTTTACTAATCCCAATTGTCAGGTAAATTCTGCAGCAAATCGCATTTTCGCCACCCAAGAAAATTATTTTCCTGTGCCACTGTCGAGCAGAGCCACAGAAGTGATCCCTGGGGTGAATTTCCTATCTCCCATCCAATCATCAAGATTTTTCTTGAACAGTGCTAATGAGAAGCTTTGTTTGATATAGATAGGTAGTTTGTTCCAGAGTATGGAAAGTCTCTGGGACAGGAATCTATCCCTCCAGCATGTCCTGTTTATTGTGGTGACGAGGATTAGGTCCCTAGACCGTGTAGCTCGTAGGGATTGGGATTTCTTTAAGTGGAGCATGTCTAAAAGCTCTGGGTTTGACATAGCTTTGTGTGTTATGCAGAGATCGCCTCTGAGTAGGCGATATGCAAACTAGTAAAGCTGCAGTTTTTTGAGGCAGTCTGCATAAGGCATCTCTTTGAGGCCTTTCCAGTTGTTGTAGATGTCTTGTGAGGTACATACCAAAAGGGGCATTGTACTCTATAATGGGTCTAATGAGTGATGAGTAGAGGGGACAATGACCTCTTTTTTCCTGGATGAGAAACCTTTTGTGATGAGGTGTGCCACATAGAAGGATTTCCTGACTACTGTGGCGATGTGATCATCAAATGAGAGACTACTGTCCACCTGTGTCCCAAGGTCTCTTATCACACTTTCGGTGTTAAGTAGACTACCACCTATGTGGTAGTTCATGGATACTGAGTTTTTACCAAAAGGAATGACAATGCACCTTTTGGCATTGAGCTTGAGACCATGGCTTTGACACCAGGCATCTGTCTCAGCAAGGCCCTTTTGTAGGATGTCCACATCTTTTGGAGTTTTGATTATGGCTCCTAGTTTGCAGTCATCTGCGAACTTCATTAGCCAAAGACGTTCTGTGTTGGCCTGTACTTCAGAGAAGTAGATACCAAACAGGAGAGGACCCAGGACTGAACCCTGTGGTACTCCACTTGTCATTGGTCTGAAGCTGGATTTGGAGTCTGCTACTTTCACAGTGTGGGTTCTGTCAGTAAGCTTGTTGGCAACCCATCTTGCGACATAGGGATTTATACTAGTTTAGTGAGTTTATCTATAATTCCAGAGTGGGGGGGATGGTGTCAAAAGCCTTGGCGAGATCTAGATAGGCTGTGTGAACCACCTTACCCTCATCTATGGCTTTGGTGACTGCTTCAAAGAAGTCTATCAGGTTTAGGAGACATGATCTGCCTTTTACAAACCTGAACTAGGTGGGGTCTTGAGTTTGGGGATTACCAATGTTATTGTTTATAAGTACCATGATGATACGCTCCATAGCCTTGCAGACCAGGCTCATTAGGCTAATGGGGCGGTAGTTTCCGGGGTCTGTGGTGGCTCCCCCTTTGTGGAGTGGAGTAACTGTCGCTGTGCGCCATTCAGTGGGCACATAGCCTGAGGTGAGGCTATGACTGAACATGGTACTTAGGTGGGGTGCCAGTTCATTCTGTAGTTCATGTAGAACACAGCCTGGGATGTCATCAGGTCCCATGGATGTTGTGTTCTTGGCTTTGGATAGTGTGTTTTTTACCTGTGTAGCTGTGATTACAGGAGCTTTACATTCTTCTGGTATAGAGATGGGCCCTTTAGGGGATGACAGAGGGGTAAAGTTATCACTGAACCTATCTGCCAGGATGTTGGCAATATCTGTTGGTTCTGTATATTTAGTGCCATTGTGCTGTAACTCAGAGCAGATCTGAGTGTTGCCATTGAGATTCTTGACATAGCTATAGAATGCTTTGTGGTTGTCTTTAGAGTCAGTGGTGATTTTGTTTTCATAACTAGCTTTGGAGGATTTTATGAGGTATCTCAGCTTCTTACTGAAGCTGACCAGGGAGTTTCTCCAATCATGGGATTTTACTCTGTTTTGCAACAGTTTCTTTCTTCTGTTGTAGAGTTTGTTTATGGCAGGGGACCACCAGATTGGCTTCCTTTTTTTGGAGGATAGCATCTTGGTTCTGTTAGGGATTGCATGATCCATGCACTCATGTAAGTGCATATAAAGTGCATTTGTGTAGGATTCAGCAGTCATACCTCTATTGTCCGTTAGCATGGGTGTTGTGAAGTTTGCCACTTCTGTCTTAAGAAGCGTGAAGTTGGCTTTGGAGAAATTTTTTACTGTGGTTTCCCTAATGGGAGGTGGGGAAGGGATGTGGATGTCTAGGGTGATTAGCTTATGGTCGGATCTGACCAACGAGGAATTGACCTTTGGTGTGGAGCACCAGTTGCCCATGTTGGTAATAACCAGGTCTAGGATATTGCTGCCCCTGGTGGGGGTGTGGATAAGTTGATCCATGGCATTGGAATTTATGAATTCCAGAAAACGTTGAGCACAAGAGTTGGTACATGAGTAGTTTTCCCAGTTAATGGTAGGGTAGTTGAAATCACGCATTATTAGGGTGTTAGGTTGTACCCTAATATTTTCCAGTGTATTAAGAAATGAGGAGTGGGAATCCTGGGGCATGGTGGGGGATCTGTAGCAAGCTACAATTTGGATTGCGGTCTTGCCCAGAGTTAGTTGCACTTGGATAATCTCGGATGCATTATGCTGAGCAACTAGCCTGGAGGTGTGGATATCCTTAATGAATATGGACACGCCTCCGCCTTTAGTGTTTCGGTCCAGGTTAGGTGGACGAAAGGTGTGGTATGAATTATAGCCTGGTAATGCAGGGGTACTCTCTGGAGCCTTGAACCAGGTCTCTGTCACTGCACAGATGTCGATGTTCTCCATTTTAAGGAGTGCCTCGAGAGAGTGCATTTTGAGGTTTAGACTTCTAGCATTGAGTAGCAATACCCTCAGATTCTTCTTGCCTGTACTTGTTAGGGTGGTGAATTTGTCATTTGAACCTTGCCTAAAAAAGGCACTATAGGGGTGGCTAGAGCCTTAGCCAGTATTTGGAATCCCAGGGGTGACAGGTGCAGGCCATCTCTGGCAAAGCATCGTGGCTTGTCAATCATGTCATCCCAGGCAGACAGATACTGGATCCCCTTAGAATGACACCAGAAGCTTAGCCAATTGTTGAAGTCAATCATTTTGTCCTTGTACTGTGGTATCATTTTAGGTGATGGCAGGATACTACTCAGGGCTAGGGTGATACCTTCCTGGGCTACAAGATCGGACAACTCCTCTATGTCCCTTTTCATGTAGTCCATGGAGGTATGTCTCACGTCATTCACACCAACATGGACAATGACAGAGTCATATTTGTGCTTGTTGTGGAGTGACCTGAGTGCATGCATTATGTGGCAGATCCTGGCACCTGACAGGCAGATGACAGTAACTTTCTCCTTGTTTAGCCTGGTGAGTGGAACATCAATGTGCCTGACTATAGAGTCACCTATGACTAGAGTGTTGGGTACGTTGTTATGCCTTATGGGCTGTGGTTGAGTGGAACACTGAGTTTGTGGGCTATGTGTCATTTGGGTTGTGCTGGGGGGTGGAGGTTGCTTGTCTTTCTGCTTTGGAGGTCCCTGTTGCTTGGGCAGGTTCTTACTGAGAGCCTCCGTGAATGTAGGTGTGTGTTTTGTGTTTCTATGTGTGTGTTTTGGTGGTGTAGGTTTTGAGGGACTATGTGCTGGGTGTGATGTGGTGCAAGTGTTTACCTTCTCCTCTTGACTGTCTAGTACAGTCTTGGGTGAAGAGAGCTTTGCTTCCAGTTTGGCTATATAAGTGCATCTTTCACAGGTTGTAGTGTTGGGTGGTAGGAGGAGAGGATAGTCTGCGTACATGAGGCAATTACTGCATTGCCCCCAAGATGCCCAGATTCATCAGGTAGACAGGAGAAAACACTGGGGGCTGACCGTTAGACATGCCTGGATAGGTGCTTATTTGTTAAGTACTAGAAACTGTTTTCCTCTAGACAGTGAGGAAAGTTGAGTGCTGTAGTAATTTGTAGCTTATTTAGTGCTTACAATAAGTTCTGAACAAGTGCTGAAAGAAAACACTGGCTAGTTCTAAGAAACAAAATTAAGCTAGAAGTCTTCCCTCCAACACAGAAAGGCTTGGGACCTAAAAGCCTACAAATAGTCCTGGACACAGCAAATCTATATACAGTCTAGACTACCCACAGGAAAGGCAGGAAACAAGCTTAGAAAATGTTTTTTTTTATTTCAGCGGAAAGAGAGAAAGGAATAGCAGAAACTAAGCTGATTGGACTTCTCAAATGTTCTCCCTGTACTGGGCAGAATGAGGTAATGACACTAGACTGGGAGGAGGGTCCCAGATCAAATTTACACTAGGGGCGGGAAACTGCAAAGCCGCCAACTATAAAAACACTATACCAACAATGAGGGAGGGTGGGAAAAAAACTGCAGAAATGTTTCTCACAGCTGAAAAGCAGCAGTGAGCCTTTACATGAAAGTTTTAAACAGTTAAAGGAGCCTCTAGAAAAAAGAGTTTAACTGCAACAAGTTATCAGAAACAAACAACCCAACAGATGCTTAAAAAAAGTGGACAATTTCCAGTTAATACCTCACACACAGTGAAACTATCTAGAAAAATACACAGTACACAAAGTGCTATAAATAACAAAGAAATACAGAACAAAATAAACACAAAACAGGATACTTAATGTTATATATTATAGCTCCGAGTTGTGTCCTTCCTTCGATTAGCTCAGTGTGAAATGGCAGAACACTCACAACTGAACATCTTAGGTAACAGAAAGTTGAAACCTGAAACAGCTTTTAAGAAAGTAATCTCAAAAGAACCAATGAGGTGGTTAGTCTAAGCTGTAGTCCAGATGACCTCAGTCAGCCAATGACCTCAAACAATTCTCTCTCACTGAAATGCCTGATGGCTTTGGCTAAACCAAGATGTCCCTGAATATGTGCTCAGACACACAACCTCCACAAACACTAGGCCCAAATACAAGCCTGAATATGGAAATGCTACAAATATCCACACTACTTAGAAACAAACTGCCTTAAATATTTCTCACAGCTGAAAATCAACAGTGAGCCTTTAAATGAAAGTTTTAAACAGCTAAAGGAGCCCCTAGAAAAAAAGAGTTTAACAGCAACAAGTTATCAGAAACAAACAACCCAACAGATACTTAATAAAAGTGTACAATTTCCAGTTAATACCTCACACACAGTGAAACTAGCTAAAAAATACAAAGTACACAAAGTGCTATAAATAACAAAGAAATAAAGAACAAAATAAACAAAAAACAGGATACTTAATGTTATATATTATAGCTCCGAGTTTGCTCAGTGTCCTTCCTTCGATTAGCTCAGTGTGAAATGGCAGAGCACTCACAACTGAAGTTCTTAGGTAACAGAAAGTTGAAACCTGAGACAGCTTTTAAGAAAGAAATCTTAAACAAACCAATGAGGTGCTTAGTCTAAGCTGTAGTCCAGGTAAACTCAGTACGCCAATGACCTCAAACAATTCTTTCTCACTGAAATGCCTGATGGCTTTGGCTAAACCAAGATGTCCCTGAATATGTGCTCAGACACACAGCCTCCACAAACACTAGGCCCAAATACAAGCCTGAATATCGAAATGCTACAAATATCCCCACTACTTAGAAACAAACTTAAGAAATGTTTCTGACATCTGAAAAGCAGAAATGAGCCTTTAAATGAAAGTTTTAAACAGCTAAAGGAGGCTCTATAAAAAGAGTTTAACAGCAACAAGTTATCAGAAACAAACAACCCAACAGATGCTTAATAAAAGTGGACAATTTCCAGTTAATACCTCACACACAGTGAAACTAGCTAGAAAAATATACAGTACACAAAGTGCTATAAATAACAAAGAAATAAAGAACGAAATAAACAAAAAACAGCATACTTAAAGTTATATATTATAGCTCCGAGTTTGCTCAGTGTCCTTCCTTCGATTAGCTAAGTGAGAAATGGCAGAACACTCACAACTGAACTTCTTAGGTAACAGAAAGTTGAAACCTGAGACAGCTTTTAAGAAAGAAATCTCAATAGAACCAATGAGGTGCTTAGTCTAAGCTGTAGTCCAGGTGACCTCAGTCAGCCATTGACCTCAAACAATTCTCTCTCACTGAAATGCCTGATGGCTTTGGCTAAACAAAGATGTCCCTGAATATGTGATCAGCCTGTACAAACACTAGGCCCAAATAAAAGCCTGAATATGGAAATGCTACAAATATCCCCACTACTTAGAAACAAACTGCAGAAATGTTTCTCACAGCTGAAAAGCAGCAGTGAGCCTTTAAATGAAAGTTTTAAACAGCTAAAGGAGCCTCTAGAAAAAAGAGTATAATTGCAACAAGTTATCAGAAACAAACAACCGAAAAGATGCTTAATAAAAGTGGACAATTTCCAGTTAATACCTCACACACAGTGAAACTAGCTAGAAAAATACACAGTACACAAAGTGCTGTACTTAACAAAGAAATAAAGAACAAAATAAACAAAATACAGGATACTTAATGTTATATATTATGGCTCCGAATTTGGTCAGTGTCCTTCCTTCGATTAGCTCAGTGTGAAATGGCAGAACACTCACATCTGAACTTCTTAGGTAACAGAAAGTTCAAACCTGAAACAGCTTTTAAGAAAGAAATCTCAAACGAACCAATGAGATGCTTAGTCTAAGCTGTAGTCCAGGTAACCTCAGTCAGCCAATGACCTCAAACAATTCTCTCTCACTGAAATGCCTGATGGCTTTGGCTAAACCAAGATGTCCTTGAATATGTGCTCAGACACACAGCCTCCACAAACACTAAGCCCAAATACAAGCCTGAATATGGAAATGCTACAAATATCCCCACTACTAAGAAACAAACTGCAGAAATGTTTCTCACAGCTGAAAAGCAGCAGTGAGCCTTTAAATGAAAGTTTTAAACAGCTAAAGGAGCCTCTAGAAAAAAGTGTTTAAGAGCAAGAAGTTATCAGAAACAAACTACCCAAGAGATGCTTAATAAAAGTGGACATTTTCCAGTTAATACCTCACACACAGTGAAACTAGCTAGAAAAATACACAGTACACAAAGTTCTATAAATAACAAAGAAATAAAGAACAAAATAAATAAAAAACAGGATACTTAATGTTATATATTATAGCTCCAAGTTTGCTCAGTATCCTTCCTTCGGTTAGCTCAGTGTGAAATGGCAGAACACTCACAACTGAACTTCTTAGGTAACAGAAAGTTGAAACCTGAGACAGCTTTTAAGAAAGAAATCTCAAAAGAACCAATGAGGTGCATAGTCTAAGCTGTAGTCCAGGTGACCTCAGTCAGCCAATGACCTCAAACAATTCTCTCTCACTGAAATGCCTGATGGCTTTGGCTAAACCAAGATGTCCCTGAATATGTGCTCAGACACACAGCCTCCACAAACACTAGGCCCAAATACAAGACTGAATATGGAAATGCTACAAATATCCCCACTACTTAGAAACAAACTGCAGAAATGTTTCTCACAGCTGAAGAGCAGCAGTGAGCCTTTAAATGAAAGATTTAAACAGTTAAAGGAGCCTCTAGAAAAATAGAGTTTAAGAGCAAGAAGTCATCAGAAACAAACAACCCAAGAGATGCTTAATAAAAGTGGACAATTTCCAGTTGATACCTCACACACTGTGAAACTAGCTAGAAAAATACACAGTACACAAGGTTCTATAAATAACAAAGAAATAAAGAACAAAACAAACAAAAAACAGGATACTTAATGTTATATATTGCTCCTAGTTTGCTCAGTGTCCTTCCTTCGATTAGCTCAGTGTGAAATGGCAGAACACTCACAAATGAATTTCTTAGGTAACAGAAAGTTGAAACCTGAGACAGCTTTTAAGAAAGAAATCTCAAAAGAACCAATGAGGTGCTTAGTCTAAGCTGTAGTCCAGGTGACCTCAGTCAGCCAATGACCTCAAACAATTCTCTCTCAATGAAATGCCTGATGGCTTTGGCTAAACCAAGATGTCCCTGAATATCTGCTCAGGCACATAGTCTCCACAAACACTCGGCCCAAATACAAGCCTGAATATGGAAATGCTACAAATATCCCCACTACTTAGAATCAAACTGCAGAAATGTTTCTCACAGCTGAAAAACAGCAGTGTGCCTTTAAATGAAAGTTTTAAACAGCTAAAGGAGCCTTTAGGAAAAAAGTGTTTAACTGCAACCAGTTATTAGAAACAAACAGCCCAACAGATGCTTAATAAAAGTGGACAATTTCCAGTTAGCACCTCACTCACAGTGAAACTAGCTAGAAAAATACACAGTACACAAAGTGCTATAAATAACAAAGAAATAAAGAGCAAAATAAACAAAAAACAGGATACTTAATGTTATATATTATAGCTCCAAATTTGCTTAGTGTCCTTCCTTCGATTAGCTCAGTGTGAAATGATAGGTTTTGAAGAGTTTTTGATGAAGTACACCTATCTCTTCCAGTGCATAAGCTGCTGTAATATTGTTTCAAAGTTTACTTAGTGTTTCAGTTATGAGCAAAGTTTCATCGAAAATAACTAGTCCATTCTTCTATTGAAATAAAATCCTTCCTCCATCCTCAAATATTCAATCATTCATGAAGCAAATGTCTTTTCATATTCAAAAAGTAATCATTCAAAATTGTAATGCATTGCTTTGAATATACGAAACAGAAAAAGACTGAAATTAAAAGATGCAAGATTTTTTTTTTCTGGGATACATTTCAACTTTTTTACACAATGTCATTGTAGCATGCCCTGTTTCTAATAGATTACACCTTGTTTCACTGTAAACTTGTAAAAGAAACTATGAAATAAAAACAACCCAATTAATGTTCTTAGATGTACTTCTCACCATGTCTGTTTTCTATCAAATGAGTCCTTGTCAGTCTTCTGCGTCACTTTCTTTGACACCTGTTTGACTTATCCTTCAGATGAGTCCATTGCCCCAATTCTTAAAAAATATGCAAATTATAGAAACTCTTTAAAAATAAAAAATGCAAAAATAATATTTTCATGAGAAGTGTTTTGGTTCTTCAGACTTTGAAGACGTAACCCACCCTATGAAGGTGAAATAAGAATATCTAAAGTAACAGATGCAAGAACTATTTTTTATGTGAAGTAGAATTTGGTTTATTTCTATACAGAATGACCCTCCCAAGTAAAATCCTTTCCTATAGTATACAAAAAGTCTGACTGTGAATTAGTGACAAAAATTGACTAGCAGTAAAAGATTTAAAAATTACGATTTTTATGTGCATTTTTTACATGCACACTACTCCCCCCAAAAAATAGCCACTGTCCAATAATGCTATAGCTGCAGCTGTTTGATGGGGATCAGATGACAGAAGTAAACTATCTTATTTCCTTTTACATGCAAACTTGTGAGCATGTACACACACACACACACACACACACACACACACACAATCTCCTCTGATGAAGCTCTTTTTTGCAGAGTAAAGCTGTGATCATTTTACTAATTTAGAAAAATAACAGAAACCTCTATGCGTTCAGTTCTCTGCACATCCATGCATCCATGCATGTACACACACACGTACACACTTGTGTACACGAACTTATACACTCTCTCTTATTTTACACACATGTACACACATACCACACACACATGCACGCGCGCGTGCACACACACACACACACACACACACACACACACACACACACACACACACACACACACACACACACACACTTACTCTTAATTACCCCTTTCTGACTAGAGCACTTTGATCTAGTAACAGAACTGAGCATTTCAGTTCCTTTTGCACGCATTTTCCTCTCTAACAGTATACTTGCAATAATTTTTCTATGTGTAACTGACATCACATTTCTTTGGATTCCTTGTCAATGGTAATATATAGTGATAGTGTTAAAGAGCAGCAAATTATGTGGCTAGCATACCTCATTTGACACTGTACATCACATCTGAAGGTAGAGGTTTATGCTTAATATTTGCATAAATGTACTGTTTATGTACTTGGGCCTTCTTCATAATTAAAATGTGCACTGCATTTAAAATATAGAGAAATAGAAAAAACAGTGGGTATAAAGTACTCTAGGTACTCACAGTGATTAGGGTAATTGTAGAATTATGTGGTAACATTGGTGCTCATATGTTTTATGATGCTCTTGATTTTTGTAAATCAGAGCTGCCATATTTTATTCATACAATGCTAGAGAAATACTAGAGTAGCTCATAATGGGTTTGGGAGCCTTGAATTGTGAAAACATGAGGGAGTTAAATTGTCAATTTGCATTATATCTGTCTATCTGTCCCAAGCAAATAAATTAGTCTAACTGCAGGCTCATTATTGTTTTTAATATTAAATCAGTAATTGAATTATGTTATATCATTAAAGGTGAACTGGATGCCTTTTTAGATTACAAGATAAATGCACAGTATATAAATATGGCATGTACTGTCTATTTAAATATATAATATTATTCTGGTGATAATCAAATAGCATGTTACCTAATTTTCTGGAGATATGATTTCAACCATATTTTGTGTTTACATGGTCCAAAATTACGGAGTCAGTTGTAGATTTTATAACTGAAATTTTTAACTTGTGGATCCAGTGCATTATTTTAGAAACAGTGGATATAGAAACCCTTGCATTAATATTGTACAAATTTGAGTTAGCAATTAAAATGTTCTGTCAAAAAGTTGTGTCAGGCTGCAATCTGCATGTTAAAGAAAATAATTTGATAAAAGGAAACATATGCTATAAGGGAAAATGTGTATGAATGAGTGTGTGTGTGTGTGTGTGTGTGTGTGTGTGTGTGTGCGTGTGTGTGTGTGTGTGTGTGGGGGGGGGGGTGTGGTTGTAGTTCATTCTGCTGAATACATACTTTGTAAAGTGTCTTTTTATTTAAGGCACTCTTTGTTGAGCAGAAAGTGTCCCGAGTAGAGGAATGTCAAATGTGTGGGGAAAGTGCTTTGTGTTACTGTAAGTGTCTCTTTTTGTAAATGCTGAAACATTGGCATATACCAAAAGTTTCAGTTTTAGAGGATTTAAGTGTATTTGTGTCAGTGTTTCCAGGTTACGGTTAGAAGTAAGGGCTAGTGCTGAGCATTTGAGCTAATGTATAGGTAATGTGTCTGAATGGTGTGTGTAGTGGTTCTGTTAAGAAAAGGGTTTCCATAAAATTATGTGAATGCTTGGTAATAAGAACAGGCAAAGCCCCCACCCCCCACCCATATTTACTCATGCATATTAACCTTTATCCCAACCCACCCTCTTCCTTAAACATTGTCTTATAAAAAAACACTTTCCGTAACAGTAACGCTATATAGACACACTGTGTCTGGTGATATTGTTTTTTTTTCAGTCCGCTTATTCTTATTAGAAAAGGAGTGCATTTGCTCTGTTAATGCAATTGGTGCAGTTTTGACCATCTTAGTGTTGGCTGAAGTGGGTTTTGACTTGAAGAAATCAACTTAGTGAGTGCTGATTTTCTGCAAGTTGATGTTTGATAATACAATCATATTAAAATTAAGTAATGTTGTCAATATTATTATCCTTCCTTTCGTAACACTGACTGAAAACATAATACCCACACACCTTTTATTACACACATCAAGCACTTAATTATTCTCTTCTTAATACTTGCTCTAATTCATAATATCACCTTGTTATATCATAATATATTTGACATTCCTCTTACTGACTATTCTCTTAAAATATTTCTTTAATTCATCCCTTTAATAAGGGGTTACCTTGTTTGCAGTCTCCAGCAAATCAATTCCACTCCCATATTCTTCTCCCTTACCTTCTTAACTTCTCCTTCAACATTTTTTTCTTTTCATTCAACTACAATCTCCCCTTAATTACTTCATAGTCCTCTGTATCTACCATGTTATCCTTGTGCAGCTTCACATCTCTGCTATTCATTTTATGCCACCTTACTACCTACCATGGTACTCTCTCCCTTTATTCACACTCCAAGCTACCCTACCTATACTCAGGCTAAACTCTCCTTTGTACCTATTTCCTCAAAATTATTTCATGCCCAACCTATTCACCTTTTCAGATACAAAACATCTAACCATTCATTTCATTTTGATATAACCTTGAATAAATTCATAAATTGTGTAATGAAAATACTTAATCTCAATCCACTCTACCTTAAAATCTATTTGTGGTGACATTCATCTAAATTATGGCCCCTGACCCTCATCCATTCCACCTTCCTCAATCCCTAACTCCTGTGCACCCACAAAACTTCTCCTTACATCCAATACAATTTAGAGTATTCTACATAAAGTTACAGACCTTCAAGTATGGTTTCTTGAATACTTACCAGATATTACTGTCATTACCGTAACATAGCTAAAACCCCATATAACTGATTTTGCAATTATGTCTCCTGAATACAATATAATTCAATGTGACAGACTACACAAATAACAGGTAGGCATTGCAATTGTATATAATAACTGTCTACCTTTCTCACCCCTCAAAACTTGCATACCACAACCTTCTAAAATGCAGAACTTCTTATCTCTCTTTGCAATGTTAATAAACATAAGAAGCTATATATAGTTGCCCTATACATACCATCAGGTAATACTATTAGTTTATTAGAAGAACTTCTTTGCTGGAGAACTACAAATGTTGAAACCATTATCTTAGGAAACATTAAAGTTGACTGGTGATCTGTGGCAACTAACACCCCATCTACACATCTTAACTTATATGGGTTCAAACAGGTAATCTCTTCTACTACTCGATTCAACAAATTGAATCATAAAAATGTTATCCTCAGCTGGATACTTGTCTCAGTCCCTAACGTGTATACTAACTCTGGGATACTACCTAATTTCATTAGTGACCATCACACTATATTCACCAACAGACAAATCACCCACCTGCAAAAAAAATCATCACCATAGAACTACCCAAAATCTTTTTAACTTTCATCCTAACACTCTTATTAATTTACTAAAATCTTTTAACTGGTCTTTACTCATGACTGTACAATTAGATGAACCTGTCAACAAATTCAACAATATGTTCACAAACACTTTAAATACCCTTGTCTCTACTAGAAATAAAAGAGTAAAAAAATACTCAAACCCCATGGTTTCACTCATCCAACTAGAATTCTCATGAAAGATGTGATAAAGCATGGACACGATGGCACAAAGATAAAACCCCTGAGACTTCACATGTATAAAAAGAGTTGTGTAACCTCACCAAGAAGCAAATAAAAAAAAAAAAAAAAAAAAAAATATATATATATATATATATATATATATATATATATATATATATATATATATATATATATTATACAGACCTACAAGACAATCAAAAAAAATCCAATGAAATTCTGGAGCTCAATTGAGAACATGCTTAAATCTGTCTCTCTTTCATCGCCATACCCCAAGCCAGACCTATACCCATCAGAAATGGCTACTAAGTTTAAGACTTTCTTTATTGACATTTATTTATTATTATTTTACATTTGTTTACCAGGAAAGTCTAAGTGGACACCAGTCCATTTTCAGCGGAGGCCCAGGGAGATACACTCCAGTAAACAGTATAAACATTTAAACAAGAAAAAATCATAATACAACAATATAATACAACTCAAACAATACAACAATATTGTGCAATACAGCATTTAGTAGAAACAATAACAAAAGAACAATACTTACATTTGGTAAAGAAGTAGACAAGTTACAACAGAATGAGGAAAGAGAATGAGGTGTGTAGTAAAGTAGCAACAAATATGACAGATGTAGTTAGATATAAAGAGCTCAGAATTCTCCAAGATGATAACAAGGACTGAGCCAGTTTTCCAAAAAGTGAGATTTTTAGGAACCTTTAAACTGTGCCTAAGAGCAATTAGAGTAAATATTGGATGGAAGGTTGTTCCACACTTTAGCAATAACTTTGGAGAAGAGAGAGTCACCATCTGAGTTGTTAGCTTTGGTGGCTTTTAACAATACTTTGTTACTAAAGCGTAGGGGTCTGATATAGCCACTCTTACATCCAGCTCTCGGCAAAGATTTAATCAACTTCAAAACTCTACTGCCCATAACGTGCTTGTCTTTAATCTCCAACCTGTCTCCACATTATATGTTAGACAGCTACTAAACAAACTGAAACCCTCTTGTCTTCTGGTGTTGATCTCTCTGCTGTGTACCTAAGCTCACTGCAGACTCTGTAGCATACCATCTCAATTCTCATTAACAGATCTATTCAGGACTCCCACATCCCTGCCCCATGGAAAAAAAATTCTTTATTATTCCCCTCCATAAAGGAGGCAACTCTTCCAAAATCTATAACTTTAGGCCAATTGCCACCTTGTACCTCCTTTCTAAGATCCTGGAAAAGTGTAGTCATATGTAACTCCTTCTAAACCACTTACAAAATGATCTCTGCTAACCTCAACACAACATGTTTTTTGACCAAGCCATAACACCACTAGATCTCTTACTGAACTTTCCTGACACCATTAATAAGGCTAGAGACCAAATAAAGTTTATTTCTTATGCTTTTCTATCTCCCTCAAAAGCCTTTGACACTATGTCACATGAGAAACTTCTGACTCAAATGTCTTCTCTAGGCATTTCCAGACCAATTTTTTTATGGTTCTCTTACTTCCTATCTCAAAGGTATCAGTCTGTGAAATGTCTCTCTTCTCTCTCCATATCTCCTAGCTTAACATATGTTCCTCAAGGATCTTTTCTATGTCCACTGCTCTTTAACATTTTCATCAATGGCCTATATACCTCATCTCAGCAAGCTTGCCTTATACAGTATGTAGATGCCTCAGCTTTCATCTGATTATCTGATAGCCCACAACTATAATCCATGGCACAAGATGCCTTCAGCTCAGTTGAACTGCTGCTACATCAAAACCAACTTTACTTAATCCCAAAAAGACTAAACTACTACTATTTTCCAAAGTCCCTTGCCAATGCTAAAAGTAACTTCTACATTAACCCTCTAAACAGCACAGCTATTGAAGTGGTTACCCATACCAAATTGCTTGGAGTCACCATAGATGACAACTTAAAGTTTGCTCTTCACATATGAAGCTATATTAAAAAAAAGATCATCAAAGGCAGGTCTTATAAGTGATCATCTACCAGTCTAGCTTATACCTATAGAACCCCCCACCCCCCGAAGAGTCTAAAGTCTGTACTTACAAAACTACAAGAAATCTAACCAAATTCAATGAACAAGCACTCAAAACATCTTAAAAGCAACAAACAGGTCCCCATGATGCCATTTCCCACTTTAACAAAGTCTTCTTAGATACTCTTAACAGCATAGCCCCTCTCCGTAACAAAAGAACAAAAATAAATCATGCACCATGACTTACTAAGGCCATGAAACACGTAATGAAAACTAGAGACTGAGCTTGGAAAAAACTGGTACAAGAATAAAAATGACACCAACCTACTTTTATACAAAGAGTTACATAATAAATCCAAAAAATAGTCATTGCTGACAAAAATAACTACTTCTCTCAACAGCTAACCAACCAAAACAAAAACCCCAAAAGATTCTTGAAATCTGTCTCAGCACTCCTGACCCCAGGGTTCACTCAAAATCCTTCTCCAGCACCTGACAAAGATCCTTCTGAAATAGCTAACTTCTTTAACTCTAATTTCATAGAAAGTATACTTAAACAAGAAAACCATCCTACAACAAATACAAATTCCACCACAAAACTAAATCAACTCTCATTTGATTCACTAAATAGTAAAACCAACACTACTTACCACCTTAACCTGGGAACCTTCACAACTATCTCAGCAACTCCTACTTTCTCTCTAGAACCTATTCCCACCTCTCTAATACATAAGCTTCTTTTCAAATTAAAACCTTGCTCCCTCTGCTCAGACAACCTACCTTCAGAATAGCTAGAACTCACAGCAGATGCTATAGCCTACCCTGACAGCATAATGATTAATAGATTTATCATAGAATCTGAAGTTCCTCAACTTTGGAAAAAGTCTGTTGTAACACCCTTACATAAGGGTGGAAAAAACAATGAGCTGGCATACTATCGACCCATCTCTATCCTCTCCCCTTTATCTAAAGTTCTGGAAAAGTGTATTCATACGCAACTAATGAAACATGTCACTGATAACAATCTCATTGCTCTCACCCAACATGGTTTTCACCCAGCACACAGCAGATCAATTGCTCTTATATCATTCACTGATACTGTAAACATATATGATACACACCACTAAAACACACATTTTAAGCTTGGCAGACTGTATAGACACAAGCATTTCATAGACAACTCCATCAAAAAAACACTGGCCAATACTTTCTTGCTCCCCTCCTTCTTGTATTGGGACCCTATCTTCACTAACCTCCACACTACTCTAAAAAACAAACTACAATCATGCTACTACAAAATTGCTAAATTTGCAACTGGCTTATCTTATCGCACATATCACTGCTATGCCCTCAATTAATTAAAATGGCTAGACTTCCCCCATTACCTCAGTTTTGTACAACTAACTCAAACACATAAAATAATATATAACCCAGGCAGCTGCCCAGCATTAAAAAATATCCTACAATTATACACCCCATCCAGAAATCAACGCTCCACTAATAAACAGCTTTTAGACGTACATAAACCTAACAAAAGAGCTGGTCAAAGCCTCTACTCTTTTGCTATTGCAAAACTATGGAATACCCTGCCCTCGAATATTACTATCTTAGACTCCTTTAAGACCTTCAAATTCACTATAAAAATCACTTTCTAAACAATCACACCTGTTCTTGTTCCTCTCCCAAAAATTAACATACTTTACCCTTATCTCTTAACTATATAGGTCATACTACTTGTTTACCCTCCTTCCAGCCACATGCTCACCTCCCTGCATCTCTCACTCTCTTCCCACTAACTAATCACTTAATATCCTCCACTCTCTTACCCAAAATCAGTACCCAGTATAATCGTATTTCTCTTCTCTTCAATGTTCTACATCTCAAGCTCTGTCTACTCATACTCATATACCTACCGTCTTAATATTTCTCTGCTATCCTTAACCATCACACTCCCTCTGTCTCAGTAATCCTACACTTAAACCCTTGTCTCTCTTAATCCTGCAAATCTCTCTCTAAATCCTGCAAATCTAACTACAAACTATACTTATAACTTAATTCACCTTCTTACAAATATAATTCCACCTCATATCTTAGATAGACTTGACCGTAAACTGTTACTCTATTTACTCACTCTATGTAATAATGTATTAAAGTTAAAATGTAATTTTCTGTAAAAGAATGTAATGTGTACACACATTAATTGTCAAAATGCCTTTACTTTGTGTTGAGCTTTTCTCCCTGGTCCTCCACTGAAAATAGTTTTCTGACCCAGTCAGACTTTAATGGTCAACAAATGTCAATAATTAAATAAATAATAATAAAAAATAAAATAATTCCTTATTCTTTCTAGTAGAATCACCCTAGCAACTCTTAACTATTACCCTCTCTTCTCTATGACTCACATATTTTGACTAACATCCCTTCAATCACAACTAGAGTATGGCTATAATGAGATAACTAGATTTGCAGCCAACCTGCGACAAAGAGCTCATCATTGCTCTGTATTACATGGTCTCAGCTGGTTAGCACTCCCACATCAATTAGCCCACACCCAACTTCTTCTAACTCATAAAATACTATATAACCCCTCTACCTATCTTTCTATCCCTTCAGCATTTCATCACCATCTCCCAAATTACCCTGTGTGCTCTCAAGAACAAAACCTGCTTGAAATATATAAATTAAAAAGAAAGTATGGGGCATAGTGTATGCTCCCACTGTGTAGCCAAACTATGAAACTCTATCCCAACTTCAATCAGCACTATATCAAGCCTGCATGCATTTAAGTCCTATCTCAAGGAATTTCTCAGCAACTCAAAGTTATGCTCATGCAGCTCTCCTGTATGATCTACATCAAAAAAATGTTTTACATTCTTACTGACACATCATCATAGTATCTATCTGCACCCTTTCAACACTTGCCTTCTCCCTATTCTTAAGGGTTTTTTATCATCTTTTTAATTATTTCCTAGCATGGTAGACTATTCTTCTAATACTTATACACTGATTGTCATATTTAATTGCATTTTTCTTTTCTTTTTTTTCCTGGTATCGCCTCAAGCTTTATTGTATATCATGTATTCCATTACCAAATTGTATGTATACATGCTTTTTATTTACATCTGTACTACTATTGTATTTGATGTTATTTAACTCACTGGAGCTTTTCTCTCCAGGCCTTTACTGAAAAAGAATATTTATTACCCTGTCAGACCTCCTTGGTAAACAAACATTAATAAATAAATAAATCTGACCCCTGGATTCTCTAAAGCGTGCAGGATCGGTGCAGGAGCTCAAGCAGGCAATATGTCTGCCGTGCGATCCAGGAACAGCCTGCATGGGCATGCACAAGCGCTCCTGCACTAATCCTGAATGGACAAAGCCCTTGTATGCAAATCACCCTATTTCCAGGAGAAATCTATGCAAATGAGATGATTTTGCAATCCAGGAAGCTTGCAACTGTCCGATCATGGACCGGTGCTATCTAATGGAGCTGTGACAGCTCCAAATAAAGGCTGCATATCATGTAGTAAGCATGACAATGGCCAAGTATAAGACCATTGGCTTTGCAAACATTAAAAAAAAATACAAAAATCAACGTTTTTTTTCTTTTAGCTGATCTCGGCTGTTTAAGCGTAGGGCAGCGGCGTGCAAACGGGATCGGAGGAAAATAAAATTAATCTAAATTAAGCATTCTAACGAAAATCAGTATTCTGCCATGCAAGTCAATGCAGGCAGAAGACAACATGGCCAGTGAGTAGTGGTTGCTAAGGGGGAGGCTCAGTGTAAGACATGTAACTATACATTATCAGGCAATCCTGTACAAATGAGGGGAGGGATAGTGAATCCCAGTTTTTCCCAGCATGTGAGCCAGGTCCCAACAGTGTAAGAGTAGGAATAGTTTGGTGCAAGCCTAGGAGTTAGGTGACATCATGGGGAGGGGGGTTTCAGGCATACTGTAAGCAGATTGGAGCCTTGTGGCTCAGGCTTGTTCCTAGCTTAGCACAGCTAAGCTGGGAGGTGTGTCTAAACCTGCCTAGCACTCTTTACAAAGCCTAAGTGGGAGTGCGTGTCACACACCAGGTTTTACAGGAAGAAAAAATAAGTTAAACTAGGAAATAGCAGCACTGTACACATTTGAGCACTGTGTTTGCACAGCGTGCCCCTGGGCTTAAACAGGAAGGCAATGGGAAGGGAAAACAGCAGTAGGAAGGTAATCAAGGAGAACTAGCTTAGCTGGCAGGTGAAATGTATCAAAATCAGCCAATTACACAGGCAGCAGACCAGCCCAGCCCAGAACACTACTATAAACCATGCAAACACCTTCCCCTCTGGTTCTCCCACACTCTACACCACAGGAGTAAACAAGCAGGGAAGTTTTAACACTCACAACAGCAAAATGATAGGGGCTGCAATAGCTATCATACAACAACTTGTGGGAGAGGCTGAGGGTGGTGAGGATGTGAATGCTGTCAACCAACCCACAGTGAGGAGATGGAGAAGAGTGTACAGACCCAGGGTAACCTACCAGGAGCTACATGAGCTGGAGATAGTGGAGCGCTATAGGGTGAACAGGGACCTCCTACAGCCAATTGTTGAGCTGTGCCGGCCACACCTCACACACAGAAGTAACAGAGGGGAACCCATCCCAGTGGATACCAAGGTATGTGTAGGCTTACAAATACTAGCTACAGGTACCTTCCAAAGGCTATCTGGGGATATAATGGGGATTTCACAGGCATCAGCATCCAGGGTACTCCACCAGTTCCTGGATTCCATGTCAGCATGTCAGTGAGCACGCATATTTCCCCAACACCAGTGAGACATTGGCCAGCAATATGCAACTATTTCACCAAATAGCAGAATACCCTGAGGTAGTGGGTGCTATAGACTGCATGCACATATGCATCAAAGCACCACTCAGTGAGCAAGGTAGGGTCTACATCAACCGCAAGGGCTTCCTCTCCATCAACTGCCAGGCTGTGTGCCATGCCCAAGGCATAATAATGAATGTTTGTGTGCTGGCTGCCCTGGAAGCTATCACGATTTCCACATCTGGCATCTGGCGCAGCTGTATCAGAGATTTGCCAATGGGGACATCCCTGACGGTCACCTAGTGGGGGATGCTGGATATGCACTGGAGCTGTGGCTGATGACACCCATCAGAAATGCACACACACCCGAACAAAAACCCTATAATGAGGCACACGCACAGACCAGAATTGTAGTAGAGCGTGTGTTTGGGATGCTCAAATCATAATTCCGGTGCATGGACACATCCGGTGGAGCCTTGCAAGAACAGTATGGAGCAGTGCCACAAAGCCCCCCACCATTGCCAAGGCCTGCACAAGCACAAAGTGACTCAGAGGAGGAACAACCTGAGCCTGCTCCAGTAGGCAGAAGGAGGCATGCCCAGTATGCCCTGGCCTTGGCAAAGAAGCAATGCATAGCACATACACTGACATAGGAGAGACCCAGGGAATAACACCTCTCTCTGGCTCTCACATACAGTAAAAGGGATGCCAAACATTACACTACCTGTGCTTAACCATGGTAAGGAGTGTACTATGTGCATCCGACATAGGCAGCCCTGCAGCACCACTCTCAATACTGGGACACCCACAAGGTAAGTGACACACATGCCAGTCAGGGGGGTTCACATCCAAAACAACAGTTACAGCCAGCAGGACAGGTGTAGACAAACACAAACAAAGCCTGTGCTATGGCCTCTGAATGAGGCCTATGGGTAACCTACCCCCCCAGGCCTACACAGACAGACTACAGCAGGTCAGGCAGTAGGACATCAGTTCTGAAGGGTAGGAAGTCAGAAACTAATATGTAGGTAATTAAAAGCTAAGATCTGTAGTACACTGGTATGCCTCTAGTCAGCACAACAGGTAAGACTACAGAATGAATTGGAGCACCGACATACCAGTACAGTCCTAGCAAATGTGTACAAGTGCCAGGTGTGCCCCCCATCCTATTTATAAATGTAGTCACAGTCGGGTGTGCCCCCAATCCTGTGTAGAAATGTAGAAATAGTTGGGTGTGCCTCCCCATCCTACGTAGAAATGTAGTTACGGTCAGGTGTGCCCTCCCAATCCTGTGTAGGAATGTAGGAATAGTCAGGTGTGCCCCCCCTATCCTATGCAGAAATGTAGTCAAAGTCAGGTGTGCCCCCCCCCCAATCCTGTGTAGAAATATAGAAATAGTCAGGTGTGCCCCCCACATCCTACGTAGAAATGTAGTAACAGTCAGGTGTGCCCCCCCCCAATCCTGTGTAGGAATGTAGGAATAGTCAGGTGTGCCCCCCCATTCTATGCAGAAATGTAGTTACAGACAATGCCAAATGATCAACAGATACCCTGCAGAGACAGCATACTACCTGTAGGTGTACAACTCAAAGGTCAGCACTGCAGTACAAACTACTTGGAGTCGATCCACACATTCAGTACAGATGGGCATACTGGGCATGCACACACACTTAAAACATGAAGGCCATGTCTGCAAACACCAGTGGACCAGACATATCTGGCAGCCACAGTTGTTGTGCAGACACTCCTCAGTATGCACCACTCATGCTTTGCACACACAGTGGATAGGAACACAGGCATTTATGTAAGGACAACACACTATAATAAGCCAAAGATAGATGTACATAGATGTGTGGAAGAGGGTGACTGTGACAAGGAGCCATCCAGGCCTGTCCCACCTAGCACACAGCCAAAGGGCCACAACCACATGAGGGTGAGATGTCACTCACTGCAGATACTAGCCACCAGTATCTGTCAGCATTACAGAGTATGTGGTGCATGTGCCAGCTTGGCAACATGACTGTACAAGGAAGCAGTCATCTAGCAGCTGTATACATGTACCTGTGAAATATGACCCAAGTTGTGCCTGCATGTGGCATGTCAACCCCTAGATGAATGGGTTATGGTCCATGAACACACACTGCCCTCCCCATAGCCCCACTATGACAAGCATGCTGAGGTCATCCACTGTGAAATGCACCTTTGGGAGACTTTTAGCCCAGGAATCTCCGTGGTGCATCCAATAACTGCTGTAGTGTGCTAAACTAATTAGGTAGGCGTTTGAGCCTTGGCAACTGTGTGTGTGTGTGTGTGTGTGTGTGTGTGTGTGTGTGTGTGTGTGTGTGTGTGTGTGTGTGTGTGTGTGTCTCTGTTTGTCTGTGTCAAGAGCAATGCTTTTTTAGGATGGTCACACTCCCTTTAATTGAAGTGCTCTACTTTGGTAAGGCTGCTAATGTCATCCACCTAGAAATACACCTCTGGGAAGGTTGAAGCTCAGTACTCTCCATAGTGTGTCCTATAGCTGCGTACTGCTGTAGTATGATAACGTTGTTAGGTAGGTGTTTTAATCCCAGACCTGACAAGTGTGTGTGTCTGTCTGTGTAGAAAGCAATGCTTTTTAGGGTAGTCACACTCCCTACAATTCAAATGCTCAACTTTGGCAAGGCTGCTGATGTCATCCACCTAGAAATACACCTCTGGGAGGGCTCTAGCCTAGTAATCTCCATAGTGTGTGCCATAACTGCATACTGCTGTAGTGTGATTTAGAACCCTGATAGGGTTCTATTCCCACCCATGGCAGTTTGGTATGTTTTGTGTGTGTTTCAATGTCTGTGTAGGGAGCAATGCATTATAGGCTAGTCACTCTCAGTACAAATCAAATGCCCTACTTTGGCAAGCCTGCTAATTTCATTCATTGTGAAATAATTGGAGAAGGCATTCTTCAGTAATCCCTGTGGTGCGTCATAGGACAACTCCATACTGTAGTGTGATGTAGACCTCTGTTAGGGGTTCTATACCTACACATGTCAGTTGCTGATGTTTTGTGTGTGTCACTGTCTGTGTAGGGAGCAATGGATTTTAGCCTAGCCACACTCACTACAATTTGAATGTCCTACTTTGGCAATCCTGCTGATTTCATCCAATGCGATATACACCTTTGGGGAAGGAAGACTCTAGTACTCTCCTTGGGGTGTACTATAACAGTGTAGTGCTGTCGTGTAATGAACTAGTTAGGTAGAGGTTCTACTCCCAGAAATAACAGATGTGTGTGTGTTTGTAATTTGTATCCTGTGTGGAGGTGGGTGTGAGTGTGTGACACCTGGGCCTAATGTGGAGTGGGTTTTGCAAATCTCTTATAAAGTGGCCCTAGTAAATATTACAATGTCCATCGTACATGGATAATAGATGTGAAATAGCCGAGAAGCTGGGATGCAAATTCATACCGATACATGTGACATCAAGGCCAGGCAATCACAGTTAGCAACCCCAATATTACCCAGAGCACACTCTCAACCCATGTCTTATACACACACACACACACACACACACACACACACACACACACACACACACACACACACACACACACACACACACACACACACACACACACACACACACACACACACACACATGCCTAGGCAGCAGCCAATATGTGGGTAGTACACTGCATATTGGCCACTGATAGTAACTATGGAGGGATTGCAGTGGGCTACAGAGGGCATGGCACTCTGTCCAATAGGCACGTACATGCACCTTCCCCATGTTCCCCACTGGACACCTGCAACATCTGTGGTGCCATCACATGTGACCCACAAAGGACATACCATTTCTGAAAACGTGCCCTGTGTGGACAGATGCCACTGACACAGGGAATGCCATTAGCATGCTATCAATATAGGTGCAGGGTAAACCTGCTGTCCATTACCAGATCCCAAAACAGGTGGTCAAGACTGGCACATATGATGATAATCTGTGTACCCAACATGGGCCAGACACACCAGGTACAGTTCCACATGTCACTGTACATGCATGTGGGAGGTGTGCACATCCCAAACACTTTCCATGTCATGGACTAAGGAACACATAGATGGCAATTGATGCACAGCATTGGCCACACGCAATAGTCACCCAGGTGACTGGATGGTGGTTACAATACCCACCTGTGTGGGCAAATGCAGAAACTACAACCCTGAGCCACAATGCAGACCATCATCATGTGGCCTGATGCTAAGGTATACCCATCACCTAGCCTTGTATAGCCATCTGCACAATCGACCACCGTACACCCATGCAGAAATACACCCATGCATGTCAGTACTGGCATCCTGTGTGTTTGTGTGTTTGTTGTATGATGCATGTGATCACATCCACACTCACTACAACCCCCACTGGCATACTGAAGCATGCTGTCTGATGTCAGACACCTTCCCATACCCTTTGCCCATATAACCTCCGTATGGCCCGTGTGGTGCATGTGGTTCTTGCACAGTAATGTGTTGTGGCAATCTCACTAGTGATGAGTTGTAATCCTGGCCCTGCCAAGTGTGTCAATGTGTGTGCGTCCCTGTGAGAGTGTGGCTGTGTTGACACTGGCACCTGGTCATGTGGACAGGCACGTGTACTTCACCTACCATATAGCTACCATATCCCTGATGCAGATGTCACTCACCATCACATATATGTTCGAGGGCTCCACACCAGGTAACCTATGTGGCGCATCCAATAACTGCATAGAACTGTGATTGTACTACATAGTTGTCAGGGGTTTGATATCCTGTGCTGGTAGGTATGTGACACAAACATACTTAGGTTTTACTCTCCCACCTCGTCCTGACTTGTCTTTGCCTTTGTCTGCCTCTCTCACTCCCTCACTGGTGGATGTGGAGACCTACACCTGCTTTGCTTAGGCAGCAGCATGTGTATTTTAGGTAATGCTTCTGATCAGCTGATGGCCTCTGCACGAACTGCAGACCTGGCCTAGCTGATTGCAAGTGGAACAACTGTGGTAACATTCCCATAGCCAATTGCATGGAAACATGCTCCAATATCTAGGAACATGATGTTGGTGTTGGGCCTTTTCATTCACTGTGAGCTGGAACTCGATCTGTTGTTTGGCAAACAGCATATCAGATGGATTGGGGATTTACCTCTGACAACATACACTGTGGAAACAGGCCAACACACAGGAGGGGGATGTGCCTGACCTGACTACAGACTGTAAGTGCTGCTATACTGCATTCGGAGTAATGTTGGTTTAACAGGGTGTGTGCGGATATGGCTGTTCTACATGTATTAATACCTGCCATGTCAGTTCTATGTTTATGAGGACTCCCCATCTGTAGGGTCATCTGCAAACTGGGCAGTGTGTGGTGCCTTTGGTTTCATGTGTTACCCACAGAGCATGTATCTGTGAACTGCAGAAGGTAGTGTGAGGATTGCAGTCTGTAGATGGTGAAAGCTGTGACAGTTACTAACTTCATATCCCTCATAGGATATATGTTGCAAAAAACCCTGTTACAACAGTAAATGTATGATGTTATCATAGCAACATGTCAGTATTGGCCCCGTGTATGTTCTTCCAGCCATAACTCAGTCAACCTTTGTACATATGTCATGCATTAAGAGGTGCATATGTGTTGTACACCATAATTAGTGTCATCATATCTGATAACAAGCCAGTGAGATATCAGACTGCTACACATGTTATGTACAGTAGGGGTTATATTTGATGACATAACCTGGACATTTTGTGGTTGTTTGTACAGTACTGAGGTCTGTGTACTTATGGTGAATGTCGACAGTGTGTGTATTGTTAATATGTACCTTGGTCTGTGTACAAACTGTGGTACATGTCATCATCCTAGGTCCCGTCCTATCTGATGTTACATGCTGCTCCACTGTATGTTACCATATTGGCTTACATGTTTGTAGAGCCATACACACACATGTCCCATTCCACAGATGGGCATCAGACCACATTGTGTAGTGGCCCAGTATATGTAGGGTTAGTGTGTGAGTGGCACATATGAGGATGGTGTTGAACAGATAGTCCACATACTGTAATATTATGCTAGCTTACCATATATGGCTGTGGCTGTGTTCACACTTGTGGTTATGCACGTTCACACAGGTGTATCTTACCTTATGCTGTGACGTGCTTGTACAGCCTGCTATATATGCAGGTACATGTGCATTCCCCCATAGGAGATGTAGGCCAGTGTTGAGCCAGTCTGCCTGTAGCTTGCACAGTGCTTTGCTACATGCTTAGCAGCTTAGTGTACTTACCCAGTGAGGTGTCATGTCCAGATACTTGCCAGATGTACTGCTGCTGGGCCTCCCTTAACAGTCATGTATGTCAGACAGAGCGGTGGGATGCTGTACAGATATATGTCAATATCTAGTGTGTAGTATGTGTCCATGGCACCTCTGCACCAGCAGTCATGTGTCAGGACAGACAGTGGTTTTGTGAATGCTTAACCTATGGGGGCGAATGTATACCAGCCGTTATATGTTATACCCATCTACATGGCTGTTAACATCCATATTGTCAGGCTTGGTCCACATGTTCTGCACTAAGGGGGTCTGTGTATACCTCTGGACTGTACAGAGTGGGTCAGAATGTCCACATCTATTGGCCAATATCTCTGCTGTAGTCCACAGGAGCATTACGTGCTTGCAGCGGTACTGTACTATGATTTCCTTAGGATGTCTGTCAGTAGCCAATGGTGCACATGTGAAAAGCAGATGTGACCTCCCACAACCACCATGTCTGTGAAGACAATCCCTATTACAGTAGCAATAGTCTGCTAATATACCTGCTATACATGCCTAACATCCCCTTGCACTATGAAGGTGGGACTATAGGGGCTGCGGTAGGGCTGCACCCCATGTTCAAGACATATGGTGATTATATATGTGCATATGATTGTCCAGATGTCTATATAGATAATTACACATGTACATATTAAAATATATAGATGGGTGTGTATATGTACATAGATATGCATATACACACCCAGATATATACATATAGAGACATAGCAGTATATGTCTACACATATACAGACAGAGATACATATGCACATATACATATTCCACACTGTCATGCCTGCCAGCAGTCCACTGCTGTTGTATCCCCCACACATACATTGAGGATGGGGCCATATATGTGTGGGCTTCACCTACATAATACATATGTGCCCATATGCACTCCAGAGGCCGGTGTATGTAACAGTGGTATATGGTGGTATAGTGTGGTATGCTATGTCTCTATATGTATATATCTGGGTGTGTATATGCATATCTATGTATAGTGTCCTCTCCTGCTCAGCTGGTGAACCTGGGAATATTGAGGCAATGTTACAATTGCCTCATGTACACAGACAACCCTCTCCTCCTCCCACAAAACACAAATACATGCGAGAGATGCAACTATACGGCCAAACTGGAGGCTGAGCTCTCTCAACATAGGACTGGCAAGACCATTCAGGAGGAGAAGGTTACCACACACACTATAGACCCAGTCTCACATAGTACCATTACAACCTCAAATCATACACATAAACACACAAAGACATACTCGGAGGCTCTGATCAAAAATCTACCAAAACAGCAGAGGCCACCAAAGCAGATACCCAAACAACCACCACCTCAGAACACAACACCTGCAACACATAGACCTCACAGTCAGAGTGTCAAACAGTCACAGCCCTTAAGGCCAAACACAATGCCAGACACACTAGTCATTGGTGACTCGATAGTCAGACACACTGGCGTCCAGCTCACCAGACTGAGTAAGGAGAAGGTCACAGTAAGCTGTCTGTCGGCTAGAATCCGCCACATAACGCAAGCACTCAGGTCTCTCAACAGCAGGTACAAATATGACTCAGTCATTGTCCACGCTGGTGTAAACGACCTGAGACGTACCTCCTTGGACTACATGAAAAGAGACATTGAGGAGCTCTCTGATTATGTAGCCCAGGCAGGTATGACCCTGACCTTGAGCAGTATCCTACCTTCACCAAGAATGATGCCACAATACAGAGATAAGATGATCAGCTTTAACAATTGGCTTAATCACTGGTGTCATTCAAAGGGGATCCAGTATCTGTCTGCCTGGGATGACATGCTGGACAAGCCACGCTGCTTCGCAAGGGATGGCTTGCACCTGTCACACCTGGGATTCGGATATTGGCAAAGGCTCTTGCCAACCCCATAGTGCCTTTTTTAGGCAAGGCTCAAATTCTAAACCTACCACCCTAGAACACAAAAAAGGAAAAAAACTAAGGGTAATGCTGCTCAATGCCAGAAGTCTAAATCTCAAAATGCACGCACTCGAGGCCCTTCTCTGTATGGAGAACATCGATGTCTGTGCTGTGACAGAAACCTGGTTCAAGGCTCCTGAGAGCACCCCAGCGCTATCAGGTTTTACCTCATATCATGCGTTCCGGCCCCAAAATCCGGACAATACCAAGAAAGGAGGAGGGGGTATCCATATTCATCAAGGACACCCACACCTCAAGACTGGTGGCAACGCATGATGCATCGGAGACCATCCAGGTGCAATTAACCGTAGGCAAGACTGCTCTGCAAATTGTAGCATGTTACAGGCCACCCTCACAAACTCAGGAACCTCACATGGCCTTCCTGAAAACACTAGAGGGATAAATGTATCACCAAACACCATCATACTAGGTGACTTCAATTACCCTAATATAGACTGGGAACACTACTCAAGCCCAAACACCCTAGCCCAAAAGTTCCTGGAATTCATAAACTCAAATGCCATGGAACAACTAGTCACCATCCCCACAAGAGGAGATAACATACTTGATCTCATCATCACGAACATGGGAGCACAATGTTCAACACCGGAAGTATACCCCTCACTGGTGAGATCAGATCACAAACTAATCTCGCTGGAGGTCCTCATCCCACCCCACCTGAAATAAAAAGACCACAGTAAAGAACTTCTCAAAAGCCGACTTCACACTTCTAAAGACTAGTGTGGTCTCCTTTAAGGCCCCGAACCGGGAAAACAGTACTCAAGCCGCTGAATCACTTACAAATGCCTTCTACCAGCACCTGCAGGACTGCATGGATAAGGCAATCCCAAGCAAAACAAAGACTCTTTGTACCAAAGGCAAGCGTCCAGTCTGGTGGACCCCAGCCATAAACAAACTCTACAACAAAAGGAGGAAGCTACTACAAGATAGAGCAAAATCCTTAAAAGGTAAGACACCCTTGATCACTATAAGTAAAAAACTAAGAGCTCTCATAAAATCATCCAAAGCAAATTTCGAGAGAAAAATAGCTAAAGACTCAAAAGACAATCATAAGGCCTTCTTTAGCTATGTTAGAAACCTAGGAGGAAACTCCCAGATATGCTCAGAACTAGTTCAAAATGATGTGAAGATTACTGATCCTACAGACATTGCCAACATACTGGCTGACAGGTTCAGTGCAAACTTCTCCCCTCCCCAAAGGAGAGATATCTATACCAAACGATTGCAGCCCCCAAACATCTCCAGCCCAAGTGAGAACTGCTCTCTCCAAAGCAAAAAACACAGCATCCATGGGACCTGATGGTGTCCCCGGCTGTGTGCTCCACGAACTCAATGAGGAATTAAGCCCACAGCTAGGACAGCTGTTTAATCAAAGTCTTACCTCTGGATACACCCAGGAGTGGCGCACTGCAACTGTGGTCCCACTTCACAAAGGCGGTGCCTCCACCGACCCTGGAAATTACCGGCCCATTAGCTTGACAAGCCTTATCTGCAAAGCCATGGAGAGGATCATAATGGACCTCATAAATAAAGACGTAGGGAATTTGCAGACTTTGGATCCAACCCAGTTTGGCTTTGTCAAAGGCAGATCATGCCTTTTAAACTTGGTTGACTTTTGAAACAGTCACCAAAGCCATTGATGAGGAAAGGCAGTCCATACAGCCTACCTCGATCTGGCTAAGGCCTTCGATACAATACCCCACTCGGGTATCATTGAAAAACTCATCAGCTTAAATGTTAACCCATACATCACAAGATGGGTTGCAAACTGGCTGAGTGACAGAACCCACAGGGTCAGAGTTGCTGGCGCCATGTCAGACTCAAAGCCTGTCACAAGTGGTGTCCCACAGGGCTCAGTCCTGGGCCCACTCTTATTTGGCATCTACTTTTCGAAGTACAAGCAAACACAGGAGGGTTATGGCTGACAAAGTTTGCAGATGACTGCAAACTGGGCCATAGTAGAAAACACATCTGACACAGATATCCTTCAGAAGGGTCTCACAGAAGCGGATAACTGGTGCCAGAGCCACGGCCTAAAGTTAAATGCCAAAAATGCATAGTCATACCCTTGGGAAAAACAAGGTTACCCTAGCTACCAAATAGGTGGCAATCCACTGAGCACAGAAGAAGTTATCAGGGACCTGGGGACCCAGGTTGATAGTAGTCTGTCATTCGACACCCATGTAGCTAAAGTAGTCAGGAAGACCTTCTACATTGCCCACCTTATCATGAAGGGATTCTCATCTAGATCAAGGGAGGTCATAGTCTCCCTTTACTCATCACTCATCAGACCAATGATTGAGTACAATGCCCCATTCGGAATGTATCTGACCCGACACTTGCAGCAGCTGGAGAGGCCACAAAGTTCCTCACCAAAAGGATAAAGGGTCTCAAAATCTGTCCTATGCTGCCCGACTGAAAGAACTCCAGCTCTATTCAGTCGCTTAGCTGCTCAGAGGTGACCTTTGCCTAACATACAAGGCCATGTCAAACCCAGATTTGATGAATATGCTTCACCTCAAAAATCTAGATCCATCAGAGCCACAAGGCGGAGACTTAAACCTCGACACGGCTATTAATAGGACGTGCTGGAGGGATAGATTCATCACCCAAAGACTCCCTATGCTGTGGAACAAAATCCCGGTACATGTGAGGCAGAGCACCTCGCTGGCCTTGTTCAAGAGAAATCTTGACCAATGGATGGGAGATCGCAGATATACCCCAGGGATTACCTCAGTGTCACTGCTCGACAGAGGCACAGCAAAATAATGGGTATAGTTCCCCATACTAAAGGGGTGGCGTAAGCCACAAAACGATGGGCTAGGCTTGTAAATGCCCTCGGGCAGATAGCCTAGTATGAACCTATGAACCTATGAACCTATGGCCCTGAATTATTGAGTCTAGGAGGGGGATGCACCATACATAACCTAGGCTGTTGCAAAATGTGGGGGTATCAGGGGTGAGCTGCCTTAAAGTATCTGGATGTACAGTACCATACATGTCACGTATCTTGATATAGTTTATAGTTCAGTACTAGGCTAACTACTCTGGTGGGCAGTTTTAAGCCTAGCCAATTAACCCATGTGAGAATCAAACCCTATACCTTGTGCCTGTAAGGCAAATATCTTAACCATTATGCTGACCTCCCACATCAGTCATTATCATGCAGACATTACTTATATAAATTGGGTTACTGCAGGCCTACTGCCTCCTGCCATACAGACTGTTCTGTTTGCCAGTGTGCCTGTGATGGTGTCAGTTATGCCTTATTATGTAACAGTTACATCCCATTTGGTCAACTGAAGTCTTTACCACCTAGTGATTGTGTACAGAGTGTTGATAGAGGCTGCTGGACTATACACCTGCATCACTTACTGTTGATTGTTTGGTATCCTGTGGCCCAGTCTGTCTTTACTATTGTACAATTTGAAGGGCTTGGCCTGGACAGCAACAGCTGTGGACCTTTCCAGACTACTGTATTAGTATAACTGTTCACAGTTGCATTACTCTGTTGATACGGATGTCAGTGTCTGAACAGCTATATGACATGGCATATAAATCTGTAATAGTACACAAATAAAGGTATTCCATTTCTGAAAACCTGTGTGTGGTGTTTATCCTATGACCTCTCTTTGGGTATATGTTGCAGGCAAGGGATGTCATTTAACTGTAGGCATAGTGGCTGTACCATATTGTGTGCGCCTACTACTTAAGTATCTTACTGTACAAATCTGTGTGTATGTGTAGTCACATGTATATGTGTGTGTGTGTGTGTATATATATATATATATATATATATATGTATATATATTTATATATATATATATATATATATCTATATATATATTCATACATATATATATATATATATATGTATCTGCATATATGTGTCATATGTATCCTGGGGATGTTGATAGCTTCCACATTTTACATTTCCTATGGGAGCCACACTGTACTGCATGATATGTTATCAATACCAGCCTGACATCATGCAGGTGGTATGTAGTACTGTTAACATCTTGTGTCCATGTCATGCCAGGTCCTGGTTATGGGATCTGCAACGCTTGGTAGTGTATTGCAGGGTGGGTGGGTTTGGCTGTGGGGGGTATACCAATTTGTACAAGACATATATTGCTTGGGGGCCTCTCAACCTCATTAATGGTGCATGTGGACATATATGTTTCTGTTAATCTACCATTGCTATCTACAGATGTATGGCCATATATACCTACATAGAGATATCTGCTTACATATATAGATAACCATGTCCATATATACCTACATAGATATATACCTGCATACATATATGTAACTTGCTGTGTATATGTAGTCATATAGGTGTAGACATATATATGTGTCGATGTAGGCAGTTGCATGTGTATATGTTTATATATATATATATATATATATATATATATATATATATATATATGTTCATATATATATATATATATGTTCATATATATATATATGTTCATATATATATATATATATATATATATTCTATAAATATATATATATATATATATATATATATATATATATATATATATGTATATATTATATATATATATATATATATATATATATATATATATATATATATATATATATATAAATAGCTACATATATAGATATGGTGCATCTGTTTAGATATTAATATATTTACACACACACATACATTTAAATGTTGGTATGCATTCTCTGTACTGTTGCATGGCTGGGCTGGATGATATGTTTCTGAAAACATCAGATTTATGTATATCTGGCATGGCTTAGTGCTAAATCACTTTGTCTATTGTGTGCAGGGTCCTGGATTTGTGCCATGCAGAGGCTGTTTATTTTGTTGCTGGTCAGAACACAGGCCATTGGATACAGAGTGATTAAGGCAGTTTAAAGCAGTTGTAAGTGGGTTTGCATGGGTTTGCGTGGAGGTAAGCACTGCTAACTTTCAGTTACAGTTTCTTATACTCATTTAGCTTCTAAATTGCTTAAGGTGTGTAGGCATTGCTTACCCCATGCAAACAGACATAAACCCACTTACTGCTGCTTAAAAGTGCTTACGACTGCTTACCCCTGTGCTAATTTCTTTGAAAGAAAAGAAAAAAGGGTTGATAGGAAAGTGGTGAAAAAGGGGCAGAAAGAGGGGAAAGACAGTAGGGAAAATAGCTAGGGATATGCAGGAAGGGTGTAGGGAAGCATAGCTGCCCATTTCTTCTACAGCAACAGCTGTGCATATACACTGAATTTGGAGGTAGATTTGGACACTCAAACCTCTGGGAGAGGGGTGAGGACAACAATAATAAGTTGTGATGACAATTAGACCAGATTACATGTGTCCAGTGGACATGCATGCGAAATGGACAGCTATGTATGGGGTGTGATTTTTTTGTGGGAACAGATTGCCCTTTTTCTTTTTTTTTCAGGTGAGAGTGGGATGTTGGGGAGGGATAGTAGGTATATTTGGGGAGGTACGTTGGGTAGGTTAACAGATATGACACACAAGATGCATTCAGGGGCAATATATGACACATGTGGGAGGTAAACACCTTGATGGGGAGCGGTGTTGGGATATCAGAAGCCCACAAGCCCCCTAGTGGTAACAGTGAGACTGAGGTCCCCACCCATGGGAAGTCACCACTGCACCTTCACAGCCCCAAAGGTGGCTGTGCTGGGGGCTGACATGCAGAGCCAGGCTGACTCTCTAATCACGATATGCGGCCCTTGAGCTGGCATAGAAGATCACTGAACTGCTCATTGATCACTCTACGCACCACAACCCCAACCTGGCGATGGGTGACAGGTGTCTGTCTGCACCCACTCCTGGGAAGGTGAGCTCCATCTCCTAAGGCAGTTCAACCCGAAGGTGGTGCAGGACCAAGGGACAGGGAGGTCTGGGGTTGGGCCCTAGACATGCTGGTGCCCGGTGCCTCGGCCAGCTGAGGTGGGACAGGTGGGTCCATTGGGACCGGCCTTTCCAAGCATGCTATAGTGTTTACATTTCAACATCATATATGGGTTAGTAATAGTCAACACATTCCAGGGTTAGGTATAACAGCATGCATAGATATTCCCATTAATCCAGATACCAGATACGGAACAGTTGCATAGCAAACAAAACACATGTATATATGGGACCACAGTGGTAATAAGAACAGCATGCAGTTACGTTGATGGCACCATGCCAACAATGTTGGAATAATTCAATATGGCACATGCATGGGAACCATTAAAATATTTATCAAACAATTGGACATTATCAGAGTCAGTACGTACCAGTTGGGGTGGGTATGTTGACTATTGTTGGAGATAAGGTGGGGGGAGAGAAAGATGTCAATTAACAAGTAGTATATTCCTGTACTCCACATTACTTTCCTAGTCAGTGCTGTTATCTGTACCTTACAAGTATTACTACACTACCCTATAGACTTATATTGGACACTGATATGGCTGTTGACATCATTACACATGAACCGGTTTTACCTGCAATATACACCTCTTACCTGGTATACCTGTAGAGGGAATGTTTGTTAACACTGACTAACTGTTTGTACACATACCCCTGGATTTCGGGTTGATGTTTTGCACTATGCTATCCAACTCTTTCTGCACAGACTCTGGCCATGTGTTGACCACATGCTGGTGTGCCTGGACATATCTAGAATATTGCCCTCTTCCACCTTTAGTGACCTGACACGCACATATGCATGCTTTCCTGCACAGTTATATTATGTATCACAGTTTGGGCAACAGTGACCAGTGATATTTTATTATTCAGAGAAACTGCAACACTCACAATCCCCTACAATACCAGGGTGGATGGTACCAGTACAGGTTATATTGGTCAGTATTTCTGAGCACAGTGTTTGTACCCAACGTACCTGTGGGAGCAATGTTTGTTAGCAGTACCTGACTGTTGCCACACAAGGTTCCAGATTACACATTAGTATTATGCACATACATCTCACTCTGTTACTGCACACACTCTGGTCACAGCTTGACAACATGTTATTGTAGATAGGATATACTTGATATATTACTCTCCTAACAGTTTCTGGGGTTGCTACAGTGACAGGTGTGTTCTCATGATGGTTGACAATCACTTGTATTCCCTGTTTGCTGGCAACACATCTGGGATCATCCCACAGACTTACCAGGGGGACAAGGGGACAGGCAGCATATATGGGCACATATACTGGACATTCTGACCTCATGTGTACAGTTGGGGGATATGAATCTGTATGCAGTCTAATTCCACTTGCAGGATTCAGATCATGGCTGTGTTTGCTACAACTTAAACACTGTCCATTACAGTTGTGTCTGCTATATCGATATTGCTGTATATCTCTAATCTGCTTTCTGTCTTATTAATCCCCATGTGCTTATGCATTCTGACCTTGTATAACAACACTCTTATACAGATTTCCTAGACAGTTATATGTTGTAGGACAGTGTGGCTGACAGTGGTGTGTAATACCTCATTATTCAGAGCAACTGCATATCATTCTTGTATTTCTGGGCACAGTGTTAGTATCTGACAGACCTGTGGGAGGAATGTTTATTAGCACTACCTCAATGGTCCCATACTCAGTACCAGATTCCACATTACTATTATGCACATACATCTCACTCTATTACTGTACACACTCTGACCACAGCTTAACACATTGGGGGTGTAAATGGGACATACATGGCTTTTTAGTCACATAAGGTATTGGGGAGTTGCTAGTGTGCCAGGTTTGTTGTCATAGATGTGTGTCAATCAGTTGTATTTCCTGTTTGCTGCCTACATGTCTAGGATCATCCCACTGATTTCCCAGGTGGACAGGTTGATAGGCAATAGATGGCCACTTTAATAGACATTCTGGACATATCTGTACAGTTGTGGGGTATGATTCTGTATGTAGACTACTACCACTGTCAGGATTTGAACCGTGGCTGTGTGTGCTAAAAAAATAACAGTTCATATCTCAGTTGCATGTGCTATTTGTTTTTTGCTGTCTGCATTTTCACTGTTTACTGTCTATGTGTCTCTCAGTTGTACTAAATGGCTTCTGGGGATTACACCTGTCATATACAGGCATTCCTACACATTCAATTTATGGTGCATGGTGTGGGTAACAGTGCTTAATACTGCAGTACTATTACATGATTGCAAATGTACATTACCATATGATACCAGAATATAAACATCCAGTCCAGCAGTTAGACTTGTTTTGTCAGGATATTGCACTTTTATTGCCATACAAACAATATGAGACTCTTCCTGCCATATTCTCTAGTGTATGCAGTACTTGCCTTGAACAATACAGATTTTATACTAGCAATTAATTTACTACTACTTTTATTTTTATTTCCTATGACCGTAAAAGCATGAGTATTACTGACCTGCCTCACATCGCAACCTCGCCAGGCGGCAGATGTGGGCCTCCTGGTTCGCGGCCCGTTCTGTTGCAGCTGTGCGGGACATAAGAGGAATATTTAGCCATACCTATCCATGATATACTTGAGCTGGCACTTATTACACACATACTGGGGTGATACTTACACGTGTGGTACATCCCTCAATGCTCTAGCCTCTTGGAACCACTCCTCCAAGAAGTCCCCCTTCTGCTGCTTCAAGTTGGCATAGTGGTGCCTGACCTGCTCACCAGTTTGGGGTATGCCAGTGACACTGATGAGGTCACAGGTGAGATGGTCCCAGGCCTCTGCCTTATATTTGGAGCCCTAGTACTGGCCCTGCAGCAGTCTCTGTGCATGGTCTTTAACTAGGAGTCCTGCCATGACCTTGGATTCCTGGATGCACCAGCGCTGCACCCAGAAGTGCACTCCTTCTCCCCTTACTGCCATAGTGCCCACAAGGGGAAGCTACAACCAGTTATGAGATGTATTCACGCCTCTTGGGTTTAAGTAGGGTGATTTCCCGCACTTTTCTGTGATTGGCCATTTTTGAAAAGGCTAAGCTATGGGCAAACCTGCTTACCTAAGGTTGGCATTGTTTAAAGGGGTAGACCACTGGGCACAAAGAGTTAGCTGGTCTACACATTGCTCACACCTCCTAAGCTGGCCTGTGCAATGCTTAACATTGCTTACATTAGACCTTCATTATCATGCCTTTTTGGCATTGTGTTATTATTCATTACATCTTTTATGTATGCCTGGTATCCCTGATTGATGTATAGGTACACTCTGTGGGGTCCTTGTGCTTTACTGGGGACTTCAACACTCTATTACAATTACACCTCACTTCTGGCCTTACTGCTGTGCTCCAGTTCAGATATTTAGGTTATGTAGTGGGTTATGGCACATATGACTGTATACTGATGCCTTTCACAGGTTCAGTTTGGTTATACTATGATGAGGACATGTTTACTACTACCTCATTCTTCTGTACTTCTGTGATGGCTTGGTGGATAACTACTGGGACTAGGATGTATAGGGTCCTGGGTTTGCGACCTGCATGGCTATTTATTTTGTTGATGGGCAGAACAAGTGCTGTTGGATACAGAGTGATTAAGGCACTTTTGATCAGTTGTAAGTGGGTTTGCGTGACAGTAAGCACTGCTAACCTGCCATTACATCTGCTTACAGAGGGTTAGCTTTAGAATTGCTTAGCCAGTGTAGGTATTGCTTATTGCCATGCAAACAGGCTTATGCCCACTAACTAGTGCTTAATTATGCTTACTACTGCTTATTTGTGCTTAGACCTGCTTAATAGTGCCTTATTCATTATGATACTGACACCTCACATGTGCATTTACTGCAGTACTCCAGTTCATAAATATGTTATTTAGTGGGTTATGCAACAAAAATATTGGTCATAACGTGCTTTGCCATGTAAAATAGAATATGCTGCAGTGGCACTTGAACCAGGAATGCCTGCCCACTATACTATTGCTGTGCTGCTTTATTTGCATATATCTTCCTTCATATCCTCTTTTAAGCTGCTTTAACCATAGCTAAGCGATGGGCACACCTGCGCACCTACTGTTAGCTTCAATTGGATTTTTTTTTTTTTTAAATTTAGGGTTTCTTCACTTTATTACTACATTCTGTTGCTGCTATTCACAAGGGGGACTGTTGGTGGGGATATGCAGACACCTGTGAGTGGTCTCACTCATTGCATACCCCTTTCTACTGTTCTACATTGCAGGGGCATGTTTATTCTGAGAGCTCTGCTCTCAGACACACCCCCTGCACTCTTACATGCTCCGTGTAAGCCTAAGAGCTTGGGCAGCGTGCCTTGTTAATATGCGTGGGCCACTGCTGTCCTGCTCCTAAACAGTCGCTTCTGTGCAGGACTAAGCTAGTCCTGCATGGAAGTTTAGTAAATCTGGGGGGTGAGTCTGCATGTAGATGACTGAGATGCAATTAATTATAAATAACTGATCTACTCCTGATATATCTAAGAATACCACACCTCTGTGTCTCCAAATATACTAACTGAGATCACACAATCATGTGTAAAAAAAAATGTTCCTTTTCCAATTTATTTTGTGATCCTGCAAGTAAAAAGATATGATCTCTTATGATTCAGTCTGTACATTACACTAAACAGTAAAATGACAAACACACAATGCCAGTATGTGTAGGAAACAAACCATTTGCCTGCTTGTGTGTGTGTGTGTGTGTGTGTGTGTGTGTGTGTGTGTGTGTGTGTGTGTGTGTGTGTGCGCGCACGCGTGTGTGTATTAGTGTGGTGCTGGGGGGTAATATTGCTACTTTGGCTCCATGTAAGCTTATTTATTTTTCTTTATCAAACTTTTATATAATGTTATGAGCTTCTATAAAAGGAACATTTGATTTTGTGGCATTGAATACCTTGTATGTGTATATATATATATGTATATATGTATATATATATATATATATATATATATATATATATATATATATATATATATATATATATATATCTATACTGTATATGTGTGTTTACTTTTTTGTCTTGTTATTAATAGTTGCATGTATGTTGTTTGTCTTGTTCTTAATAGTTTTATGCATGTCGTTTATGTAATTCATACTTGGAGAGTCACTGAAACAGGAGTCAAATTCTTTGTATGCATGCATAGTTGGCCAATATATGTGATTCTGATTCTAATTGAAACTATGGATGTCTGGCTATTACAGGCTGCTGAGTAAGCTGTTGAGATTTATTTGTTTTTCTTTACATCATGAACACTGAATATGCTACTATGCATAATACCAAAATAGACCATCTGCATATTGATCATACTTGATACTTCTGACATGAAATTCAGTAAAATAGAAGGTCATGTACTGGGCATTTCTTTATATGTAGTTCCAAACAATTCTTAAGGTTCATAGGTTCACAGGTGATTATTAGGCTAATGGCACAAGAGCCATTGCAAACCTAGCCAATAATTCCCAAGATATGACAATATTATATCTTAATTCCCCAGATAAGGGATATGATAGTATCAGGGTAGAGGGTATTTGGGTCTTGGAGCCCTGAGTCACTTTACAAACTGCCTCTGTCCATAAGGAACATGAGCAGTACCCCAGGAGCAAATGTACGGTTTCCCATCCATTTATCCAAATTCTTTTTGAAGACAGAAATGGACGAGTTTGCTTTATTAAGATAGGAAGTTTATATCACACCAAAAGTCAAATAACCAGTCAATACCAACAATTACCAACCTAAACTAATTATATTAACTGGTAAATCAATGGTGTCAGGTTCCAAAAGATGAAACTAGAGCTGAATGCAAAAACTTGTATTTTATTTTGACATCAGGTTTAGCGCTTTCATCTACTCTCGGTAGACTTCCTCAGAACACCATATTTAAAACCAACAAGCTTTAAATAATAACAGTCATCCAATCATGTATCTGCATTAATTGAATTCATTAATATTCATCATTTTAATCCTAGCCGCTACTATCTAGCAGTACAAATACTTATAAATAATGATTTAAAAATGTAATCACAATCAAAATTTCAGTTGTGGAACATTGTAAACTAATACACACAATACATGTAGTGTTAAAATATTAAAAAGGTTAAACAAATGTAAAAAATGTAAGAGTTATACACAATATTGCCATGGGAAACAATGACATAATAAATAGTAAAAAGCTAATGATAACACTTATAATAGTGTTGTTGAAAATATATCTTTACATACCCCTTCCGTACCCTTAAAAGGGGTTTGGTGGAAATACAGTCATTTAATCCTGGGGGATTAGCTGCATTTAATAATATTTGCCATTTCACTTCTCTTTCCCCCAGTTTTGCTTTCATATCTCCTCCTCTAGGGTTAGTCTTCACACATTCTAATATGGCAAATTTAAAAGTATTACAAGTCTCACTCTCTTTTAAATGTCTATATAGAGCGTTGTTTGTATCCTTTTTTCTTATACAGTAAAGGTGGTCATATATACGATTTCTTAATCTCCTCTCTGTTTTTCCTACATAAAAACTTGGACAGTTGGTACAAGTAGCTAAATAGACCACATATTGTGTCTGACAATTACCCTTTTTAAACCTAATAAGTGTTTTACTGATATTATCTAAAGTACGGGTATGCTCATCACTTATTACATAACACTGTTTGCAGTGTCCACATTTACTTGTGCCTTCAGTCCTATAATTTGTTGTTTCCTTATATTTATCACTATTTTGGATTTTTGTTTTCAAATTCAATCCAATTTTATAAACAAAATCCCTGTTGTTTCCTGTTTGCAGTACCTATGGGTTTGCGGTTTCTTAAGCAACCCATAGGTGTAGAAATGACTGAAAATAATATACTAGAATGTAATAAAATGTTTGATGGTTTTGGGATGCAATTTATCGAGTTTATTATTTCATGTAACGACAGCAAATTATGTAAAATGGTGAAGGAAGTGGATGAATTGAATGAGAATATTTTAAAAGGAGTTGCATTGTGTCTTTGTAGACTTGGAGAAAGCATAGGACAGGGTGCCTAGAGAAGAGTTGTGGTATTGTATGAGGAAGTCGGGAGTGGCAGAGAAGTATGTAAGAGTGGTACAGGATATGTATGAGGGTAGCGTGACAGTGGTGAGGACTGCAGTGGGAGTGACAGACCCATTTAAGGTGGAGGTGGGATTACATCAAGGATCAGCTCTGAGTCCTTTCTTATTTGCAGTGGTGATCGACAGGTTGACAGATGAGATCAGACAGGAGGCCCCGTGGACTATGATGTTTGCAGATGACTATGTGATCTGTAGTGAGAGTAGGAATCAGGTTGAGGAGACTCTGGAGAGGTGGAGATATGCTCTAGAGAGCAGTGGAATGAAGGTCAGCAGGGCTAAGACAGAATATATGTGTGTAAATGAGAGGGAGGGCAGAGGAATGGTGAGGATGCAGGGAGTAGAGTTGGTAAAGGTGGACGAGTTTAAGTACTTGGGATCAACAGTTCAGAGTAATGGTGAATGTGGAAGAGAGGTGAAGAAGAGAGTACAGGCAGGGTGGAATGGGTGGAGAAGAGTGTCAGGAGTGATTTGTGACAGATGGGTACCAGTAAGAGTGAAAGGGAAGGTCTACAAGAGGGTAGTGAGACCAGCTATGTTATATGGGTTGGAGACAGTGGCATTGAGAAAAAGGCAGGAGTCAGAGCTGGATGTGGCAGAGTTAAAGATGTTAAGATTTGCACTCGGTGTGACTAGGATGGATAGGATTAGGAATCAGTATATTAGAGGGTCAGCTCATGTTGGACAGATTGGAGACAAAGCAAGAGAGACAAGATTGCGTTGGTCTGGACATGTGCTGAGGAGGGATGATGGGTATATTCGGAAAAAGATGCTAAGGATGGAGCTGCCAGGTAACAGGAAAGGAGGAAGGCCTAAGATAAGGTTTATGGACGTGGTGAGAGAGGACATGCAGGCAGTTGGTGTGACAGAGCAAGATGCAGAGGATAGGAAGAAATGGAAAGAGATGATCCGCTGTGGCGACCCCTAATGGGAAAAGCTGAAAGATGATGATATTGTTTTCACAATGGGAAACTATACACTAAACAATTTGAAGATGTGGAGAAAAGTAGTAAAAAGACTTTTGATAGGAAATGTAAAAAATTGAAGAGGGATTTGGAACAATATAAATTGTGTGCAGCTTATAGATGGAATAAGGGGATAGATAGAGGTGAAGGGCACTTTGAAAAGGAACAAGATCTGGTAGTTAAGGGTGAGAATTACATTAAGCAATATCATGATGGTAACAACAATAACCAAGATTTTTTAGGGAAACAACAGGGATGGAGGAAAGACTACAAGGCGGATTACAAGAAACACGACAACCAGAGATGGGGAGAAGCATCATACCAAGGGGGGTGGATAAGAAACAAACAGAAAGGACAATTATGGAACAAGAGATAGTGCAGGTAACTATGGTAAAATACACCATGGGGGATTTTAGTATATTTAATTATACTCAATATAAATTTGAGAAGGAACATGTTTTATTATTTGCAAAGGGTATGAAGTATGTTCCTAACTGGAGATTTGATACAGTAGATAATATTCTTGAATTTAAAATATCCCTGAGAAAATTAAATCTTGAATTATTTTTTTCAAAATGAAATGGAGTATAAAAGAAATAATGACTTAAGAAAGAAAAGCCAGTTTACACCCCCCATGCACAATACCCTTGTAGCATATGAAAAGGTAGCAACGGATAAAATGTATAGATATTTTGAAATGACCAAACAGAAAAGACCTCATTTTAACCTGAGCAAGAAAGAACAACTTATTCTTAATGAAATATGCAGAAATCATAATATACGTATCATGACCCCAGATAAAGGAGTGGGAATTGTATTATATGATACAAGTGAGTATATACAAAAAATGTATGAGATTCTAAATAACTTGGGGAACTATGAAATTTCATCTTTCAATCAAATTAATATTGCTAACCGGAGAATAGACCTATATCTTGAAGAATATCTATTGGATAATAGAATAGACAAAGATATGTATCATTACTTAAGAGTTGAACACCCAGTGTTAGCTACTATAGTGGGGATCCCTAAGGTACACAAGAATGTAGAGGATCCCCCATTCCGCCCTATTATATCAGGAAGTAAAAGTAAAACTTTCCCTTTTGGAAATGTCATTGATAGATGGTTAAAAAGTATCTACAATGAGGTCCCACATATAGTAAAAGACTTGTGGGATTTTCTTAGTAGAATTAAACGCCAGCTATGGAAAGAAAATATAATATTCTTAACAATTGATTTAGTTGACCTATTTTCCTGTATACCTAAGGAAGAAGGTATGATTAGATTTATAAATAGTATACAGAGGTACACATCTTTTGATTGGGATAGAATCAGTCTGTTGGAAGAATTTATGGGCATAGTGTTAGATAACAGTTACATATACTATGAAAGAGAACATTACAGACAGATTTGAGGGGTAGCCATGGGGGCAGCTTGTGCCCCTACATTTGTGAACCTTGTCTTATTAGACTGGGAAGATGAACATATTTTCAAAAACCAATGGTACCAGTTCATCAGTTGCTACATCAGATTTTTGGATGATATATTTATTTTGTGGACAGGTACCTTGGATGAAATTGTAATGTTTTTGGAATATCTCAACAATTCTAGTACTTACTTAAAATTCACTTATAATTATAATAGTACGGGTATTCCATACCTTGGCACTTATATTTATTCTATAAACGGGGGTTTTAGATCTAAAATACCCAGAAACGAGACCTTTAGTAATACATACCTAGAATTTTCCAGTAATCACCCAAGAAATCAGAAGAAAAGTATAATCAAGTGACAATGTATTAGAGCTGCTCGGATGACCACGGACTATTCAGAGATGGTAAAAGATATAGAATATATAGGAAATATGTTCAGAGAGAGGGGGTACCCTAATGAGCTTATTAGTGATGTTACTGGGTATGTTAAAGGAGAGTGGGGGGAAAAGTATAAACCCCTGTTGGGTGTAGATATGGAGACAGGTAAAGGGTCCACCCATACAAAACATACAAAAGATATGGATACCAATAGGAAATTCAACAGAGCTTGTGTTTTACAGTTTAACCCTTATGTTAAGGAAGTTACAAGAACTGGAATATTTTGTTATGTGATGAAGGGGTGCATAATAAATTAGGAGAAGAACCCCATTTTGTTTATAAAACTGGATTGAATTTGAAAAGAAAAATCCAAAATAGTGATAAATATAAGGAAACAACGAATTACAGGACTGAAGGCACAAGTAAATGTGGACACAGCAAACAGTGTTATGTAATAAGTGATGAGCATACCCGTACTTTAGATAATATCAGTAAAACACTTATTAGGTTTAAAAAGGGTAATTGTCAGACACAATATGTGGTCTATTTAGCTACTTGTACCAACTGTCCAAGTTTTTATGTAGGAAAAACAGAGAGGAGATTAAGAAATCGTATATATAACCACCTTTACTGTATAAGAAAAAAGGATACAAACAACTCTCTATATAAACATTTAAAAGAGAGTGAGACTTGTAATACTTTTAAATTTGCCATATTAGAATGTGTGAAGACTAACCATAGAGGATGAGATATGAAAGTAAAACTGGGGGAAAGAGAAGTGAAATGGCAAATATTATTAAATGCAGCTAATCCCCCAGGATTAAATGACTGTATTTCCACCAAATCCCTTTTAAGGGTATGGAAGGGGTATGTATAGATATATTTTCAACAACACTATTATAGGTGTTATCATTAGCTTTATACTATTTATTATGTTATTGTTTCCCATGGCAATATTATATATAACTCTTACATTTTTTACATTTTTTTAACCTTTTTAATATTTTTACACTACATGTATTGTGTGTACTAGTTTACAATGTTCCACAACTGAAATTTTGATTGTGATTACATTTTTAAATCATTATTTATAAGTATTTGTACTGCTAGATAGTAGCAACTAGGATTAAAATGATGAATATTAATGAATTCAATTAATGAAGATACATGATTAGATGACTGTTATTATTTAAAGCTTGTTGGTTTTAAATATGGTGTTCTGAGGAAGTCTACCGAGAGTAGATGAAAGCGCTAAACCTGATGTCAAAATAAAATACAAGTTTTTGCATTTAGCTCTAGTTTCATCTTTTGGAACCTGACACCATTGAATTACCAGTTGATATAATTAGTTTAGGTTGGTAAGTTTATACCACAGATGAAGTAGCCTGTAGGATATGAATAGGATATGAAAGTTCTGTTGGAGTCACACGCATAATCCTTGTATAATTTCTCTTGTGAATATGTAACATTTTCATTAGGTTTCATCAGGGCTGGCTCAGAGAATGCCTCGTTGGTCAAGCATAAGTCATCCCTCAATAAATGATATGAGACAGAGGAAAGGGATAGGGGCTTTAGTCTCTGCATAAGGCATGTGTCTAACACTTTATAGTTTTTTTAGTGAAAACCCCCTGGCGTGGCTCCAGTTGGTGTAAAACCTGGTTAAGTACATGTGGAAGGGAGCATTGTACTTGATTATGGGCCTGATGAGGGCTGAGTACAATGGCACTATGACTTCCTTTTATTTTGATGCCATGCCTTTATGTATAAGTTGAGCCACACAAGATTTCTTTACTACCAAAGCTACTGCGTCATCAAAGTTTAGGTTACACTCTATCTGTGTTCCTAGGTCCCTCACCACTGAGTCTATTTTTAGGGTGTGCTATTAATATTATAATTTGGAGGGATGCTTGATTTACCAAAGGGTATGATTATGCATTTCTTAGCATTTAGTGTCAGACCATGATTTTGGCACTGGTCATTTGTTATTTTTAGGCTGGTTTGTAGGAAGTCAACATCATCTGGGGATTTGATGATTGCTCCTAGCTTACAGTCATCTGCAAACTTGATGAGCCAGAGGTCCCCAACATTGGCCTTTACTTCAAAGATGTATATACCAAAAAGGAAGGGTCCCAACACTGAGCCCTGTGGGACACTGCTATTAACAGCTTCCTTATCAGTGGTGGATTCAGCTATCAGGACAACATGTGTCCTGTAAGTGAGCCAGTTCAATATCCATCTGATGATGTAGGGGCTTGTGCCTAACTCAGCAAGTTTATCTATGATTCTGAAGTGCGGGATTGTGCTGAAAGCTTTGGCCTGGTCTAGATAAGTGGTGTGTACCATTTTACCCTCATTCATGGCTGTAGTGACTTTCTCAAAGAAGTCCACCTAACTGAGATGGAAAGATCTCCCTTTGATAAAGCCAAATTGGGTCTGGTCCATTGTTTGGAGAGTTTCTACATCCTTATTAATCAGATCCATGATAATTCTCTCCATGGCCTTGCAGATAAGACTGGCCAAACTTATGGGTCTGTAGTTTCCTGGGTCAGTTGATGGGCCCCCAACTGCTGCAGTCCTCCATTCTCATGGGACAAAGCCCATCTGGAGGCTGTGGTTTAACTGGGTTTCTAGTAGCCCTGACAGATATTATTTTAAGCTATTTAAGAAGCACCCTGGAATGCTGTCAGGACCCATTCAGGATGTGTTTTTGGCTTTATCGAGCACATTAAGGACTTCTTCCCTTGTAATGACTGGTAGGGGAAAGGTTGCGGGTATTTCTTTGGGTGGTACAAGACATGATGGGGGGAGAAGTTTGAAATGATCTTGATGGTCAGGCTGGGTGTAAGTGTAGTGAGTGTTTTTGGGTACAATACTGACAACTGGTTTGCATTTTTATTTGTCCATGTTAGAGCTAATGACATTATATATCTACATGTCTCACATACTTTGTCTGTTCTAAAATTAAATGGTAGACAGTGAACATGAGGCAGTTACGACACTGTCTCAGGATGCCCATTATCCATCCATCCATCCATCCATCCATCCATCCATCCATCCATCCATCCATCCATCCATCCATCCATCCATCCACAACCCCTTTTTCCTATTTTCTGCACATGGGGTTGTGGGGTTCACTTCAACAGTGACAATAATCTAGAGGCAATGCTTATACTGCTGGGTGGCTATCCCTGCTGAAGTAGTTCATCTACACCACACACATGTATGCACACTCACAGCTATGGGCAACCAGGCCAGAAACAGAGATGACAGGGACGTGTGAATCCATTATACCTGATCCTTAGTAGATGGGAAGGAGTAAGGTAGGGTCATTTAAAGGTCTAAGTCAGAGTAGTTAGTGGTATACTATAGAGAGACATGCAGTGGTGCTGCCCTTTCTTCAAACCAGCAGCTCTTCAAGCAGCTATATACAGTGGGTGACTATGGAGAGCATTTCCTATAAAGAAAATAAACAGGAGAGGTTTGCATATATTCAAGGCATAGATAACTGCATCATTTGAGTGATGCACAAACACAAGGTTTTTATATCAGCAGGATGAAAGACTTTTACATATATAAGCCCTCAGGTCAATCAGACAAACATGCAATAAGTCCTCCACCAGCAGTTCCCAATTCATGTATGTTAAATCTGACCTCTGCTCTGACCAGAGTGCAGAAAAACCCTCATAATGTAAAACAAACTGGTTTTGAGGTCAAGTGCAGTAACGAATGTTCTACACCAAAAGGCAGAAATCCTGCAGTATCAGAAATCCTTGGAAATAAGTTCACAAACCATAAGAAATGTTCCCAGATACATAAAAATGTGCGCAAATGTAGGAAATATTCTGCAAACACAGATAAACTTTGCAAAACTTAGAAATATTTTGGGAAAATCAGGAGAACGTCAGTAAACTTAGAATAGCCTTGGCAGTATCAGAGCAGGTTAGGAAATATCAGGGTACTGTTAAAACAACCTAAGAGACATACAGTAACAAACAGATGGTGTTTCTTTAACAAATGCAGGCTTAAAAAAGTGATCAATTCAAACAAATCAATAAATGCAGCACAGAACAGTTAGCACTGAAACAGAGTAAATGCAAAAAAAAATATTTATATCATTATATAAATAAATATATGAGTCTACTGAACTTCATCGAAGAAATACTTCTTTGAAAAAGAATGGTAGACCCACACTTACGTGAAATTGCACTTAACTGAAAGTGCACTTTCATGAAGAAAGGTTCAACGAACCATTAAGGAATACCAAAACAATGTTTTTGCAGGGGGGCAAGCCCCCTGCACCCCCCCCCGCATGTGGAGGACTGTGCCACCCACACCCCCCCTACTTAAATATACCAACTCCGAGATTGCACTACAGTGGGAAAACAAGTAAATTCCCTTTTCCCCACTGTAGTGTGCTTCGGCACCTCAGTGTTACTTAATGGTTTGTTGAACTGTTCTTTGCGGAAGTCCACTTTCGTTAAGTACACTTTCCCGTAAGTGTGGGTCTACTTCTCTTTTTCGAAGAAGCGTTTCTTCGATAAGGAGAAGTAGACCCAAATATATATATATATATATATATATATATATATATATATTATATTTTTGGACAATGAACATTGCCTTTCTTCATTATTCATTTTTTACATCAGTTTTAAAACAAGATAGCCCTTAAACACAGGTGCTTAATCTATATATTGTAAATTCTTTTCCCAGTCTTTCACAGGTGAGACCATCTTGTACATACAAGAAAATGGTTGTCTGTAAATCCAGAATATATTTGTTCTGAATGATGATATCTGTTGTAATACCTGGATCTAACTAATTCTGATCTGAAAATCAGGAAAATAACCTTGTTATAAAGTGGTTCTTAAGTACAAACTTTGCTGTTATAAAACTATGCCAATCTCATTAAAGGCAAGTCCGCCTCCAGGTGTTTCTGCAGTTACCTCCTACTGTGTCTCTAGGCATCAAATATTGCTTGATCATATTTGCAATAATAATTCCAAAACCATGCTACATACAAGGTATCAGAATATTTTATCTTGAAGCATACACAATGGCAAGCACAATTGTATTGATATTTGACCTCTGTCAAGGAGTATTTCTTAGAACTGTAAGGTGATAAATTCATTTTTAAAGGGTCAAGTCACACCCACTGGGAGTTAAAGGTATACTCTCAAAAGAGCTGTATTGGCGGGAATCAGTTAAGCTCCCACACTGATAATAGTAACCAGGGAGAAATATCAGAAAGCAACTAGTAGATTATCAAAGTTGTAACACACCTATTTGCTATCAGACAAATCACCATTGATGTGTACTGACTATTAATGTTAAACACTTTGTGTTGCCAAAAAACTTTTTTTAAACCTAGGCTATTGAATAAAGACACTTAAAATGCACATGCATTCAAAAGAATTATGTTTTGGTATTTGAATACAAAAATGTGATATGTTTTTATGGCTGTCACCACATTTATCTCCTGACTGAGAATTATTTTGATATTCATTTCTTGAATACAAAATTACCTAATGATTACAGTCTCAATTGTACACTACAATATTAGCAAAAATGTAGATGGTCACATTAAGAGGATTTTATTCTACATTGCATAAAGCATCAGAAATACTTCAGGTGTAGCTAACATTGGGTAAGACAGTGATTCAGGTCATAGCCTGCTATAGGGCCCCAAACATGTCCCAAGACTCACACTCCATGTTCCTAAGCACCTTGGAGAATATTAGGGTCCAACCTAACACTCTCATACTGGGCGACTTCAACTACCCCTCCATTAACTGGGAAAACTACTCATGTACCAATACACTTGCCCAACGTTTCCTGGAATTCATTAATTCCAATGCCCTGGACCAGCTCATTCTTACCCCCACTAGAGGAAGCAACATCCTTGACCTGGTCATTACTAACATGGGTGACCGTTGTTCTACACCAATAGTCAACTCCTCACTGGTTAGATCTGACCATAAACTAATCACCTTGGAAATCCACCCCCCCCCCTGCAAAGGTAACCACCATGAAAAAACTCTCCAAAGCAAACTTTGGGCTCCTAAAAAGAGAGGTGGCTGACTTGACAGCACCCATGCAAATGGAGAATAGTTGCATGAGTGCCGAATCATACACCAATGCACTTTACGAACACATGCACAAATGCATGGATCTTGACATACCCAATAGAACCAAAATGCTTTCCTCCAAACAAAGGAAGCCAATCTGGTTGTCCCCTGCCATAAACAAACTCTACAACAAGAGGAGGAAACTGATGCAGCATAAGGTGAATTCCCAAGACTGGAAAAATTCCTTTATCAGCCTCAACAAAAAGTTGAGATCCCTCATCAAATCCTCTAAAGCTAGCTATGAAAACAGAATTGCAGCAGATAATAAAGACAACCACAAGACCTTCTATATTATGTAAAGAATCTCCATGACAATACCCAGATTTGCTCTGAGCTACTGCACAATGGTACCTCCTATGCCAAGTGAACAGATATTGCCAATATACTGGCTGACAGATTCATTGCCAACTTTACCCCCCCAAAGGACCAATCACAATACCAGTAGACTGCCAGTCACCCAGTATTACTGATGCACAGGTTAAAACAGCACTGTCCAAGGCCAAGAATACAGATTCTATAGGACCTGACTATAACCCTGGCTGTGTTCTACATGAACTACAGAGTGAACTGGCACCTCACCTGTGTACCCTGTTCAATCACAGCCTCACCTCAGGCTTTGTCCCTACCAAATGGCGCACTGCTACAGTCATCTCTATCCATAAAGGAGGAGTAACTGCAGAACCTGGGAACTATTGCCCCATTAGCCTGAGGAGTCTGATAGCAAAGCTATGGAACGCATCATCATGCACCTAATAAACAAGGATATAGGGAATGTCCAAACTCTGGATCCCACAGAGTTTGGTTTTGTGAAGGGCAGATCATGCCTGCTCATCCTGGTCGACTTCTTTGAGTCAGTTACCAGAACTGTGGATGACAGCAAGGTGGTTCATACAGCCTACCTTGAGCTGGCCAAGGCCTTTGATACCATTCTCCACGCAGGAATCATAGAAAAACTCATTAAGCTAGGCATCAATCCCTATATCACTAGGTGGTTTGCAAACTGGCTCACAGATAGAACCCACAGTGTGAAAGTAGCTGACTCCAAGTCAGACTGCCGACCAGTCACGAGTGGAGTCTCACAGGGTTCAGCCCTGGGTCTTCTCTTGTTTGGTATCTCCTTCTCTAATGTCCAGGCCAACACAAAGGGACAATGGCTGACAAAGATTGCAGACGATTGCAAGATGGAAGCTATTATTAACTCCCCAAGTGATGTTGACATTCTATAGATACACCTCACTGGGACCAACAACTGATGTCAGAGCCATGGCCTTAAGCTCAGTGCCAAAAAATGTGTCGTCATCCCCTTTGGGAAAAAGCAGGTCCCATGAATTGCCACATCAATGGTAGTCCACTGAACACAGAAGGCATTATAAGGGATCTGCGAACACAGGTTGACAGCAACCTCTCTTTTGACCACCACATTGCCACTGTGGTCAGAAAGTCTTTCTATGTGGTACATCTCATTACTAAGGGTTTTGCATCCAGGAAGAAAGAAGTCATTGTCTCCCTCTACTCTTCCCTCATTAGGCCAATCATCGAGTACAATGCCCCATTTGGCAAGTACCTCACTAGACACCTGCAACAACTAGGGAGGCTGCAAAAGTACCTCACTAAGAGGATCTTAGGCCTTAAACACTTGTCCTATATGGACAGACTCAAAAAACTCCAACTATTCTCTGTCTCATAGCGGCTACTTAGAGGCGATCTCTGCTTGACTTACAAAGCCATGTCAGATCCAACTCTGTTAGAAATGCTACATCAAAAGAAATCCCAATCCCTGTGCACCACACACTCCAGAGACCTCAACCTCATTACCGCAATCAACAGAACATGCTGGAGGGACAGGTTCATAACCCAGAAACTGCCCTAACTATGGAATGGACTTCCCATACACATCAAACAGAGCACCTCACTGGCCCCCTTCAAGAGAAATCTTGATGAGTGGATGGGAAATAGATAATTCACCCTAGGGATCACTCCAGTGGCTCTACTCAACAGAAGCACTGGGAACTAAGGTCGGGTGGCACAATGCCAAGGTAATCCTATGGGCTAGGCTTGTAAAGGCTCCATGGCCATTAGCCTAGTGCACACCTATGAACCTATTAAAATTGTTGACACATAATGGAAAAAAATGTACCCATTCTTTTTTCAGGGAAAAATCTAAGCAAAAGACTATAATTTATATTAAGAACAAAAATATATGACATAGAACAGTTGAATACAATAACCACACCACCACAACAGTCAGGAAATCAGTCAGGAAATCCTTCTATGTGGCACTCCTCATCACTAAGGGCTTTTCATCCAGAAAAAAGGAGGTCATTGTCCCACTGTACTCATTCCTCATTAGACCCATTATAGAATACAACTCCTCATTTGGTATGTACCTCACAAGACATCTGCAACAGCTGGAAAGGCCACAGAAATACCTCACTAAAAGAATCACAGGTCTAAAGCAGATGCCCTATGCTGACCGTCTAAAAAAACTCCAGCTATACTCTGTGGCATATCGTCTACTCAGAGGTGATCTCTACTTAACATACAAGGCCATGTCAAACCCTGAGCTGTTGGACATGCTCCACTTAAAGAAATCCCAATCCCTCAGAGCCACACGGTCCAGGGATCTAAACCTTGTCATCACAATGAACAAAACATGCTGGAGGGATAGGTTCCTGACCCAGAGACTCCCCATACTCTGGAATAGACTGCCCATACATGTCAAGCAGAGCGCCTCCTTGGCCCTCTTCAAAAGGAACCTTGACAACTGGCTGGGAGATAGGAAATTCTCCCCAGGGATCACATCAGTCACCCTGCTAGACAGGGGTCCAGGGAAGCAAATATTGTGGGAAGAAATATCCAGGGAATTGTTATGGCTAGGCTTGTATAGGCCCTAGGGCCTATAGCCTAGTACCAACCTATGAACCTATGAACCTATAATAGTGGCAAAAATAATTTAGTGATTTATACTGGGAGATGAACATATTTTTATAAAGTGGAACAAAAACTAAAGGCCTTGATAATGGAATTGCTGGGCACTGTCCTAATTACATTTATGATTAAGTTATGTGTTGCAGCAGCCAAATGCTAGATTTGTATTTAGCATATTCAAAATGTATTTTATTTTATCTCATTATTCCCTTTCATTAGCCATGGTAGTCCAGCTAGATAAAAGCCACATTTAATATCACAGATGAATACAGAAACAGAAATTCAACAATAATGATATTGAAATACATAAGAAAAATGATAATTTTTAATGATAAATTGGGTAATACATCAGAGACACCCAAACACAGAAAATCTTTTTTTTTTTTTCAGCAGTAGCCATGGAAATTTTCATTTTCCGTTATTACATGAGGTATTTAAATCTTACATAAATGTGCATTATTTTACTGTAATGTGCTTTACAATGAATACAGGTTAATAATATCATGCCAATATGTTTAATTGGTTCAGTTGTCTCTGTTTCTAATCGTAAGTGAAATTAATTTTTGGTGTAGTCCGATAGGCTGTTATATGCTGCTATGGATAAGGAAGGTTATAATCTAAGAGTAGTTCAGACCTAATGGCACTCCAGTAGTGAATTAATTATAGAAATAATTGTTCTGGATTCATAAATTACACGATATTAGTTTTCCGTTTGCTTAATCGTATTTATTGCGTAGTGCACAAGAATGCACAGTGAACCAGTTTTACATTTTTTATCTGTTTCTCCCTGCTGCTTGATAACCATTAGCTTGCTTTTATCCTGGGCCATCATCTAGGAAGCCTTTAAGTTTTTTGGATTATCTCTATCTTTTTTTACCTAGATAGTGGCTGATATGCATTTCACTGACCAAGACATCCAAGGGCAAGCAAAATGACACATGCCTGTTTTCTGGTTAAAATGCTTGCATATTTCTTGGCAAGGGCATTTGAATGCCTGATCCTTGTACATGGTGATTATTCCCTGATATCTAGTAGGAGGAGTACCTTCTAGCATCTTTGCAAACTACAACTGTATCAGCTCCAGGAGAGGTAAGCAAGCATTTGCTGCTTACTGACACCTCCTCAGCCAACTCATTCACTATCCAGGCTGATTCACAATCCTGTGTTATAGTCAGGGCTTCATCCTTCAGTGCCACAGATCCATTATTTTTTTTTTAACTTTTTTTTTTTAATTTACTAAGAGATGTCACACATTAACAATTAAAAATATATAAAACTAGTCACACATCCATACATTGGATCCCAATGGCATAACCACAATAAAACCATGGCTATCAATTGGACATAAACAGTAAAAGCAATGAAAGCCATGGTAAAAGAAGGAATGTTGGAAACGTGATATGACTTTACAGAATTTATTGTAGGTAGAAATTGTTTTAGCAGATGACAAATGATTGCAACAGGTATAATGCATGTATGAATAGAAATACTCAGAAGTAATTTGAATAAACCTGAAGAAAGGAAGAAACACTTAGAAGTATTACAGCTTATAAGAACAGCAAGGAGGTAACAAGTAATATGTTTGGTTAGCAGAAAAGTAAGGATGGGTGGACTGTCGGGAAGAAATTTCAACAACAACAAATTATTAGTTGCAGGCAGCATGAGAAAAAGTTAAAGAAGAATGGAAGATCCAGATAGGTACAGAAAGAGATACTGTTATTAAAGTAAAAGACAATTTTGTCTTTTTTCTGAGACAGTTTATGAGGCCATGTTTGGAATACTGTGCTTAGATCTACAGCTGAAATCTTTAGAAATGCCAAGGACAGACGCAGACCAAGGAAATGCAAAAAAAAAAAATAAAAAAAAAAAAAAAAACTGCATAAGCATCATGCAAAAAGCAGAACAAAGAGGGTGTTTAAAGAGCTCTAATTCACATTCACAACAAGAAAGGGATCATGGAAAATTTAAATACTATAAAGGAGTTATGAAAGCTCAAGACCATAGTACAGCTTAGAAAATGATGTGGGAAAAGTGTCAGTAGGTTTTATGACAGACAGTTTAATCCCCAGAGGTATTATGGTGAAGCATGTTTTTTATGTTATATAGAAGGCAATATCTGCATGGACTAGCTTCCTGGTGAGGTTGTGGAGTGTTACTTAAATAAGGAATTTAATAATTCATAAATCAAGTAAAATCAATTATTGAACAATTGAGAAGAGTAAGGCTATGGGTTGAGTAGAATATAAAGATAATGAAAAGGAAAGTAGAAAATAATCATTAGTGGAAGCCTAATCGGCTATCTGCATTCAGAACCTGTGCTTCCTGGTTTCAGAATTCTAGATGTGAAACTGACACTACCTTTGTTTCACACGAGTCATGGATAAAGGAGTTTGAATTATTTGACAATATTCTGTGCCTAATTCCTTAACAGTTATGTGTAAATGTATCCATCCCACCAAATTTACTGCTAATTTCACATGGACCTTGCTTTCTTTATTATTATTGCTATTAATATTTAAAAATAATATGTTGCTATATATCTGCATGTCAGTTTCTACTGCACAGTATATCGGTCTATATGAAGTTTGTATCATTAATGAACAATGTTGTTACCCTCCCAAACTCAAGTACAAGGAGAAAGTATATAGCTGATAATTAATGTACTTCTGTGTAAGCAATTTGTCATTCTTTCTATCCAAGTAGAGCCATAAAATAAAAGCTTGCTTGTAAGAACAACATGGCAACTCTTACTGTACATAGGTCATAACAGTGTCAATCACACCTCAATAGGCAACTTAGTTACAAATGACAGAAATGCCTAAATTCACATACTCCTCTCATCTGATAAAAGCACCTGTGATTATTCATAGTCCTCTTGGTGTTTGGCAATTGGACAGAGTGAACACATTTCCATTAAATAAACAATGTAAATAATCAGTTACACCAGTGAAATCACAGACATGCAATTAATCCAACCAAGACACGTTAATCTTTATATAATGCATAATAAATGAAGCAAACAATTCAAAGTATTTGTTTCAGATTTTAAATGTAAACTGTCCTTCTAATCTGACCAATGTTGTTTCTTTATCTCCTCCTCCTCTAGTTTGAAATGGGATACCGAGAACTCTGATGCATCAGCTCTACTGTAATGCTGCATTTAGCCGTGCACTGCTATTGGACTAATTTCTGTCCCCCCTTCATCATTAATATGCTCACTCATTTTTACTGTAATTTTTTAACTGTGATTGTAAAATATTCCATTTCTGAACAGTACAGTCATAGCATATAGCTTAAACAGCAGTGTGAGACTCCCATATAAATCTGTCATTGTTAAACTGTTTTTTTTTTTTTGCATTTTATACTAATATGGTGCAGTGGTACAGCAGTAGCATTGTCACCTCACAGTAAGAGGTTCTTTGGTTTGATTCACTGCTAGGGTGCTTTCTGTGTGGAGTCTGCATGTCCTCTCTGTATTTGTGTGTGTTTCCTCCAGGTGCTCTGGTTTCCTCCCACGTTACAAAGACATACATCTGGAGTGTTTCTCCCCAGGTCTCCACTGAAAATTTGCTTTGTTCCAAGTTGGACTTTCCCCGTTAACAAATATTAAATAAATAACACCATATATATTATTCATAAAACACCACACTGTATACTTCCCAGAGTGGCAGATACCTTTGTTGCCAGTCTCATCTAGACCATTAAAATGAAATATACCTGAAATCAATCTGTTACTTATGCATCCTCCTTTATGGTAGGAAAAATTAATTTTCTTACCATAATGTGTTCTGTGTGGACCAAGCACAATCTGGTGTCAATATCATAACACTATTTCCTGTAATGACTGAGAAAAATTGCTTTAAGTACCAACAAAATATGTTACATAAGTTTCACATTATTCCTTGAGATATACGTTTCCTGTCCATACTTACACCTTTTTCAGTTTTTTAATACAGTCATCACAGTATTTGATCATTGTGTCCCCTAGTCAATAGCTTTATTTTAACTCATTTTTGCTATATCAATGTCCAGTGTCACATTTATTCTAGCCCTCTTTATCTCACCATAGGGCAGTGAATCACTTAAATGCAAAGAATGATGACACATGGCATACAGTAAATTATGGATGGTTGTTAGCTTTCTAGACAGATTGCTCTTTTTGGGGAGAGCCTGGTGTTCCTTTAAATGTCATACCAAGGTAAACTATAATGCGTGTTTGCATCTCTACAGTATATCCAAGACAGAACACATTATTATTCAAATTACTCAATAAAACTACCTTATCCTGAAAATACCTGTTGCAAAAAAGATACATTAACTTTCAAACATGCCCACATACATTTTAATATACACAGAAGCAAACTTTTCTCCATTGTTGTTCTTTGGAACTGCAAAAAATATGCCCCATTAAACAAAAATTATGCAATAAATTAAAACATTGAACAGCGAATACATAATATGTCTATATTAGAGCAATACTACACAGAATTCTCCTCTATGTTTTATAGATGCATATAAATTTGTAATATCTATTGTAAAAAAGTTGTTTTGATTTCATTTAAAATCTTATAACTATCTACATCATTAGTACATATTCTATATTTTTCAAATCAGATCCCGCCTGTTCTATCAATGGTTTGAAAACAAAATTTCAACTGTTCCTTTTGTTAAAAATAAAAAAAATTGCCATCAGTAGAAACTGTAGGACATCCTTAGAGTTTGTATAATTTTCTTTGCACCTTAGGCAGTACATACACAACAGTATACTGCATTTCAGCAATTAAAGCTGCTTCAACTCTTTTTCAAAAGAAAATTCTAATGATTTTCTACTTTATTTTAAAGCAAACAATCATGTATTTTATTTACTAAGTGCACAGATGTATAAGTGATGATTTGTGATAGCATTATCTTGAAGCACAGTGTTATATTTTCCATAATGACTAAGTTACCCCACATCCCATCAGTATGTTTGAATGTATGCTCACTAGCTTTCTGCAAAAGGTCCTTAATGGGTAAGCACTTTTGTTTTGTTTGGTTGTAATTAACTTTTTTGTCAAAACATCTGACATATTAATTTTTTCAGATGCATACATTTATATGCAGCTTTCATAGAAAGAAGCTGAAAACCCCATAGCCATCATTAATGTCTTGAAAGAGTTTTATATTATACAAATATCATGAAGCTGTTCTGAATCAAACAATATGTATGTGTTCAAGTTCATTAACTCAGTATCAGCTTTGTCAAAGTCATTTGAGTGTTCATTGCTATCAACTTTGTAACTATTCAGGGACATGCTAGCATAAAAGAACTTGAGAGGTGGCTTTCTACAAAAAGTTATATCAGTTTTTATCGCAGTTTCATTTTGTAAAGTAATGAGGCAAATTTAATATCTTGGTGTAATGCTGATAGGGTATCTTATCTAAGTTTCATACTGTATAAACAAATAATATTCAGTTCCATCTTTGAAACCCAGCTTTCCCTGTGATTGGGGTTCTGGGGTTATTGGAATGAGCAAATGTAAATGATTATTTGTAGAGTTAGAGAACCTCTGGACATTGCACACATCTATGTTTTCTGCAATTATAAATCATCAATCACACATATATATGATTTTTGGTTATTTGACCAAGCAGATGACAGAAAACACACACATACATAAAAATATTTCAGGTATGGGCATCTTCTAGCCTGCTAATATACCAAAAGAGTTATTCAACTAAGCGTCCAGGTTGTTCTGAAAAAATTATAAACTAGTGTTATCTTTAATGTAATTTGGTAGTCTATTCCATGCATCAGCTACTCTGTCAGAGAACCAATTTGCATATTTCTTATTCCTAAAGAACCCTCTACACAGGCTATTCTATGCATCTCTATCACTGATAACCCCAAACGTTACCAGAGGTAGTTGTCTGTAAATGCCCTGTATAACAGAATAAGGACTCCTCTTAAAAATCTGTATTCCTCACTGTACAAGTTTAGATATTTTTGTATTTCATAATAATGTAAATGTTCACATCCATGGATGCCCTTGGTAAATTTCTGCCGTACGTTTTTCAATTTACTCATTCTTGTTTTCTTAAAAGGTCTTCATGTTGTTTTTCCAACTCAAGTTTGGGTCTAATGTAACTAACAAACAATGACTTCATCATTTCTGATTTCCTAGACTTAATACATTTTTAATGGAATATATAGTTCTATAACTATCATTAACCAATTGGTTGATGTGATTAGAAAAACTCAACGCTAGATCTATCCATATCCCCAGGTCCTAAAATGAATCTACAGTTTCAATCACTGTGTGCTGTATTAAGTATTCACCTTTCAGTCTGTGTCTTCCAAATCTTACATGTTTACGTTTTGATATATTTATAAGAATATTATTTTCCTGTGCTCATATGATAAATTTAGTCAAGCTATTTTGCAGACATGCCCTATCTGTAACACATGTAATCAGTTTACGGATTTTCAAATTATACGCATACAGACTATAGAACATCTCAGATGAAAAAGATAGGTCTGAAAGATACAATCTAAACAAGTATGGGCCTGGGACAGAGCCCTGTGGAGCACCATGATTGTAACCTATAATTTCTTCTCCTCATTTGCTGTATGATACTTGCCATCAATACATAGTTGTTATAAAGTGTTGATCAGTATTTTGCTGTAGGACTATCCAGTGCTGACATTATGGGCTGGATTCATGAAGGCTTGCACGGAGTCTAAGAGTAGAGTAAGACTCCATGCAGCCAACATGTCTGCCGAGCAATCCAGGAACAGCCGGCAGGGGCATGCAAGAGAGCTCCTAAAATGACTCTTGCACAGACAGGGTTAGTTTATGCAAATTACCTCATTTGCTGCTAAAAGCTATGCAAATGAGGAAAATTTGCGATCCAGGAAACACTGACCTGTCCAAGTAAGAGTAGTGTTATTTGCAGAAACGTACTCGGTTGACAATTGAGTACCGTTCTGCAAATAGCAAAACGGAGCCATGACAGCTCCAAATAAAGGATGCATCCAGTCGATGTAGCATGCCAATGGCCAAATATATGGCCACTGGCATTTTTATGTGTTGCAAAATAATAAAAAGTATTTTTTTTTCCTCGATCTCCGATGTTTAAGCATAGCGCAGCGCCGCCCAAACGTGCGGCGCACTAAAAAATCAGAAAAATCAAGAATTTAAAAGCCACAAATATGATTTAATTCAAAATATTCATCTGCCATGCAAGTGAATAGCAGGCTGAAGACAACATGGCTACTGAGTAGTGGTTGCTAAAGGGGGAAGCTCAGTGTGAGAGATGTAACCAAGCATTAGTAGGCAATCCTATGCAAATGAGGATAAGGATAGTGAATGCCAATATTTCCTGCTATGTGAACCATGTCCCTAGAGTGTAAGAGTAGGATAAGAGGAGGAACAGAGTAGAAGATGGGTGACATCATGAGGGGGTATGTATCAAAAAGACTGTAAGCTTATTGGAGCAGAGTGGCATGTGTTTGCTGTGAGTTACTCAGGACTAGGAGAGGTGTGTCTACAGTTGTCTAAACTGAAACCCAGAAACCGAAGGTGTACACCGTGGCTATCACAAAAGTTTCTTGCAAAGCTGATTACACTGTGTGCATGCGTGTATGTGCGTGCGTGTAAACCCGTCTAAGCCTGTGTGCGCGAGTGTGCACCCGTGTAAGCCTGTGTTAGGCCATCTAAGCTTGTATACATGAATGTGCACCCGCCTAAGCCTGTGTAAGCTTGTGTAAGCCTGTGTGTGCGCGTGTGCACTTGTGTGTGCATGTTTGCACTTGTTTGCACGGCGCTGCGCCCTGTGGAAACAGAAAGGGAAAAGGAAGAAAAATAAGTAGTAGGAAGTTAACCAAGGAGAACTAGCAGAGCTGCCAGGTGAAATCAATCAGAATCAGCTAATTACACAGGCAGTACAGTAGCCCAGCCCAGCACTTAAAACTCTGCAAACAACATTCCCCCATGTTTTTCTCAGAAACACTGCAACACTGCAGTCAACAAAAAGAAGTGAAAACTTAAAAAGCTTAAACTGAGACATAAAAATGTTAGGGGCTGCCATTGCTGTTATAAGGCAACATGTGCAAGATGCTGAGGGTGGTGCCATTGCGAATGCTGCTGAGCAACCCACAGTGAGGAGACGGAGAAGAGTGTACAGACCCAGGGTAATCTACCAGGGGCTACATGAGCTGGAGATAGTGGAGCACTATAGAGTGGACAGAGAGCTCCTGCAGCAAATTGTTGAGCTGTGCAGGCCACGCCTCACACACAGAACCAACAGAGGGGAACCCATCCCAGTGGAAACTAAGGTAGGTGTTGGCCTAAGAATACTAGCAACAGGTACCTTCCAGAGACCAAGTGGTGATATGATGGGGATTTCACAGGCATCAGCATCCAGGGTACTGCACCAGTTCCTGAATGCCATGTCAGCACATGTCGGTGATCATGTATATTTCCCCAATTCCCATGAGGTATTGGCCAGCAATATGCATCTCTTCCAGCAAATAGCGGAATACCCTGAGGTAGTGGGTGCAATTGACTGCACGCACATACACATCAAAGCACCAGCTGGTGAGCTGGGTAGGGCCTACATCAACTGCAAGGGCTTCCACTCCAACTGCCAGGTCGTGTGCGATGCCCAGGGCATAATACTGAATGTGTGTGTGCTGGCTGCCCTGGAAGCTACCATGATTCCCATATCTGGCATTTGACGCAGCTGTACCAGACATTTGCCAATGGGGACATCCCTGGCGGTCACCTAGTGGGGGATGCTGGATACGCACTGGAGCCGTGGCTGATGACACCCATCAGAAATGCAGACACACCTGAACAAGAACTCCATAATGAAGCACATGCACAAACACGAAATGTAATCGAGCATGTGTTTGGGATGCTCAAGTCATGGTTCCGGTGCCTGGACACATCAGTAGAGCCTTACAGTACTCACCAACTACATGTACCCAAATTGTCATGGTATGTGCCATGCTACACAATATGATCCTGCAAAAACAGCTGCAGCAGGAACAGCATGGGCCAGGGCCAAACAGCCCCTCACCATTGCCAAGGCCTGCACAGGCACAGCGTGACTCAGAGGAGGAACAACCTGAGCCTGCCCCAGTAGGCAGAATGAGGCATGCCCAGTATGCCTTGGCCTTGGCAAAGAGGCAACGCATAGCACATACACTGGCTCATTAGGAACCCTGGAAATGATACCACTCTCTGACTCACACATAAAATAAAAGGGATGCCTAACTTGACACTACCTGTTTCCAAACATGTATAGGAAGTGTAGTATGTGCATCTGACATAGGCAGCCCTGCAGCACCACCTGAGGGATGATCGCCATGTTTTAAGCAATATAAAGCAGTGCTAAGCAGCTTTTATCAATATCTAGTATATGTAAACAAAATTGCTCATGCAATGTTGGCCAAGGTCGGGCAAAGTTGAGCAAAGTCAGTTAAACATGCTCATAACTGCTTTACTGTTCCTTAAGAAGTCTGGTCTGGCCAGCATGAAAATAAAAAGCAGTGACAGGGCTTGAACCCAGGATACTGTGCACTATAGTCACAGTACTGAACCACTAAGCCATGATAGCATTGCAGTGGCATAGACACAGCATGACAATTGTACACTAATGCAAACACAAAGCAATGCTGTATCATGCCCCTAATGAGGCAAATGGGAAACCTCACCCACACGCCTATGCAGACAGATAACATCAGGCCAAGCGTTGTGATGTGGGTTGTGTAGGCTATGAAGTCACAAGCTAATATATGTGACAATGGACGCTAAGATCTGTAGTACAGTAGTATGCCTCAAGCCAGTATGATAGGCAACACTACAGACTGTAATGGTGTCCTGTACATAGCTGTGCAGGCACAGCAAATGTGTATAAGTGTCAGGTGAAACCCACATCCTATGTACACCCACAGTAACAATCCAGTGTGCCCACGGGTAGAAATGTATAAAGAATAGCTGACCCCCCTGTATGTAGAAATGTTAAGTCTATGCAAAGTGTCTCATGGAAGCCCTGCAGGCACAGCATGATTCCTATTGATCTATGACACAAAGGTGAGCCCTGCTGTAAAAATACACCTTGATTTACCATACATATATAGTATAAATGTGCATACTGTGCGTGCTCACACACTCCAACGAATGTAGTGGATTTCATTCAGCATCACACTGAAAGGTTATTCTGGGCATGCTCACACACTTAAAGAAACGAAGCAAATGTCAGGCAGGAAGATACTGAAAGGTCATACTGGGCATGCTCACACACTTAGGCTAAATACGGATGTGATAATAAGGGATCTATGGACAAATGTGTATAGTCATCTCTACTTCCAGAAACACATTCACAAAGTGGTCTGAAAATCCTGCTATGTGTTCACACAAACTGCCAAGGTCTGTGCATGTAGGTCAAAGGAGGTTGCCACTACTCAGCAGTCATCAGACCTGTCAGAGAGTACCACAACACACTTGCCATGAATCTGACTAGGCACATTCAGCAGCTAGAAAGACCAATAAAGTACCTTAACAAGAGGATTACTGGCCTCAAATAGTTGCCCCATGCAACAAGAATGAATGTAACCCAAGCTGTACTCTGTTGCATACTGTCTACGCAGGAGATTTCTGCCCAACAGACAGGTCCAAGTCATGGTTACACTCAGATCTGTTCTGAGTTACAGCTCAATGGCACTAAATGTACAGAGCCAACTGATATTGGCAACATCCTGGCAGATAGGATCAGTGTTAACTTTACCCCCCTCTCACCCATGAAAGAGCACATGTCTATAATGGAAGACTGCAAAGTTGCTGTCATCACGGCTGCACAGGTAAAAAACACTCTGCAAAGCCAGTAGCACAGCAGCCATGGGACTAGATAACTTCCCAGGCTGTGTAGTATCTACTTCCCTGAAGTAAACATTAACATGGAAGGTCTGTGGCTACTGAAGTTTCCAGAGGACTGCAAACTAGGAGCCATCACTGTAAAGACTAAAGATGTGGACATCCTACAAAAGGGCCCCACTGAGACAGATGGCTGTTGTCCAAGCTATGGGCTGTAGCTCAATGCCAAAATGTGCATTATCATCACCTTTGTTAAAATCTCTGTAGCCAAGAACTACAACATAGGTGGTAGTATACCTCACACTGTAAGTGTGACAAGCGACCATGGGTCACAGGTGAACAGTGGATACAACTGTGATAAGCACATTCCCACAGTAGTCAGGAAACCCTCTTATGTGGCACAACTCATCACAAAATGTGTCTCATGCCGAATAAAAGAGGACAGTGTTCCCCTCTACTCACCACTCACTAGAACTATAAAAGAGTACAACGCCACTGTTGCTATGTACCTCACAAGACAACTACAACAACTGGAAAGCCAGCAGCAATACCTCACAAAGAGCATTAGTGGCCTGAAATACATGCCATACACAGACCATCGCAAAATGCTCCATCTGTATTCCCTTGCATATCGCCTACTCAGAGGTGTTCACTGCCTAACATACAAAGCTATGTCAAACATAGACCTGCTGAATATGATCCACGTAAAATACTCACAATCACTCTGACCTTTGGACCCAAAACCACGAGTGAAATACAAAAGGAAGGGGTGTAGCCAATTACCTTATGGATATCCATGCCTTCAGGTTACTGGCACAGCATGAGGCCTTGGAGACCATGCAAGTGCAACTAACATTAGGCAAAACTACCCATCAGATTGTAGCCTGCTACAGATCATGTACTTTGTCTCAGGAACCTCACTCAGTATTCCGGAGAACAATGGCAAATATAAAGGTCCTATCAAACAGCATTATATTAGGAGATTACAACTACCCAAACATTGAGTGTGTGAATTACTCGTTTACGTCCTTTGCCCAATGTGTCCTACAGTTAAGAAACTCTAACACCCTGGAACAGCTGGTCAGCATGCCCACTACAGGTGACAACATACTGGACATGATCATCACCAACATGGGGTACCAGTGTTCCACAACAGAGATAAACCCCTCGCTGGGAATATCAGATCATTAAGTAATCACACTGGACATCCACATCCCGCCCCCACACCCAGTCAATGAAACCACTGTGAAGACATTTGCAAATGCAAACTGCACACTTCCCAAGACCAAAGTGGAAAGTTCTGAAAACCTCTTGCTATAGGATAATGGTATGCAATCTGCAGAAACATTTACAAGTGCATCCTATGAGCATCTACAGGGATGCATGGAATGAGACATCACAAATAAAACCAAGATGCACTCCTCCAAAAATAAGACAACAAGTAGGTGTTTGTTGTCCATAAATAAGCTAGACAAGAGAAGGAGGAAACAAACACATGATAGATCCAACTTCACTAAAGGAAAGGCATCACTGATCATTATCAGGAAGAAACAATGATCGCTCATAAAATAATCCAAGGATGGTTTCTAAAGACAAATAGCCAAGGAATGTAAGAATAACAACCACAAAGCCTTCAGTCGCTATACCAGACATGTAGGTGTCATCTTCCAAATATGTTGTCAGCTACTGAAAAAAGGAATAGAATACACCAAACCAACTTTCATTGCCACATCCAGGGGGACAAGTTCAGTGTAAACTCCCCCCCATCACCCCCAAAAGGGCCTGTGTCCATCACAGAAGGATGCAGAGACCCAGACGTTATGGACATGCAGGTAAAGACAGCCCTCACCAAAGCTAAGAACATAGCATTAATGTGATTGTATGTTGTCCCAGGCTGCGTCTTAAACTAGGCCCATAAGGAACTACACACTCACCTACATTCACTGTCCAGACTCAACCGTACCACAGGCTATGTACCCAAAGAATGGCATACACTAATAGTCATCCAGCTCCACAAAGGGTGTGCCAAAACAGAACCTGGAAACCATTGCCCAATATGTCTACTCAGCCGGGTCTACAGAGCTATTGAGCCAATTGTCATGGAACCCATACACTGAGACATTGGAGATCTCCAGACACTGGACTCTACACAACTTTGCCTTGTTAAAGGCAGAGCCTGGCTCCCAAACCTAGTTGAGTTATTTAAAACAGTTACCATGAACATAGATGGAGGTGAAAGTAGTCCACACAGCCCACCTGGACCTCACTAAGGACTTACTACAACATTCCCCACTCTGTCATCATGGACAAGTGTACCAGCTTGAACATTAACAGCTACATCACAGGATGGGTGGCCAAGTGGCTCACAGATAAAACGCACATGTTCATAATTGTGGGTGCCATGTCCAACTCTAAGCCAGTCACAAATGGCATCACACGGGTCTTGGTCCTGGGACCCCACCTGTTCAGTAGATATTGCTCAGAAGTACAGGGAAGCATGGCAGGTGTATGACTGAACAGGTTTGCAGATGAATGGTAACTGTGGTCCATAATCAACTGTGCAGCTGACACAGACATTCTCCAGAAGTGTCTTACAGAGACAGATACCTGGTGTCAAAACAATGCCCTCAAGCTGAATGGCAAAGAATGCATAGTCATCCCCTTTGGGTGAAACAAAGTGCACACAAATTACCACATAGGTGGTAATCCAGCATGTACGGAGAAAGTCATTATGGCCCTGGGGACACAGGTAGATAGTAAACTCACCTTTGATAATCACATGCCCAAAGTGTTTAGACATTCCTTCAATGTAGCCCATCTAATGTCACCTAATGTAACCCACTTTGTATAGTCTGATGATGTCACCATCCCACAAATATACCTGTGGAAAGGATAATGCCCAGTCATGTATATAGCGCATTTTGTTAATGCGTACTCCTGTAGTATCATGAAGTAATTAGGTAGGGGTTTGAATCCTGCACTGGACAACTGTGTGTGTGTGTGTGTGTGGTCTTCTTGGGAAGGAGCAACCTTTTAGGAGAGTAGTAAGAGACCACAAAAGTGGTAAACTAACCTTTGCCAAGTCTGATGATGTCACCAGCCTACAAATATACCTGTGGAAAAGAGAACTCCTAGTAATGTGTATAGCGTGTTGTGTTAATGCATACTTCTGTAATATCATGAAGTAGTTAGATAGGATTTTGAATCCTGCTCTGGACATCTGTGTGTGTGTGTGTGTGTTGTCTCCTTTGCATAGAGCAACCTTTTAGGAGAGTAGTGAAACACCTCAAAAGTGGTAAACAAACCTTTGTCAAGTCTGATGATGTCACCATCCTACAAATATACCTGTGGAAAAGAGAACTCCCAGTCATATATATAGCACGTCGTGTTAATGTGTACTCCACTAGTATCATGAAATAAGTAGGGGTTTGAATCTTGCACTGGACAACTATTTGTGTATGGTCTCCTTGGGAAAGCGCAACCTTTTAGGAGAATAGTGAAACACCTCAAAAGTGGTAAACTAACCTTTGTCAAGTCTGATGATGTCACCATCCTACAAATATACCTGTAGAAACAAAAACTCCTAGTAATATGTATAGCACATCGTGTTAATGCAAGCTCCACTAGTATCATGAAGTAGTTAGGTAGGGGTTTCAATCCTGCACTGAACAACTGTGTGTGGTCTCCTTGGGAAAGAGCAACCTTTTAGGAGAGTAGTGAAACACCTCAAAAGTGGTAAACTAACCTTTGTCAAGTCTGATGATGTCACCATCCTACAAATATACCTGTGGAAAAAAGAACTCCTAGTAATATGTATAGCATGTCATGTTAATGTGTACTCCTCTAGTATCATGAAGTAGTTAAGTAGGGGTTTGAATCCTGCACTTGGTGAGTGTGTGTGCTGTATATGCGAGACACTGTTGGTCAATGTGTTGTGGGTTTTACTTTTACTACTGTATGACATATCAGTATGCATTGCACATGTGAGCTAGCTGTGTGCCAGATACATATATGTACATGTTACCTCAATGATTTCATGTGTGGGAACCCTGCTTTCTCCAAGAACACAGCTGTCATCATTGCCAGACTGTGTTGCTGCTTCCCAGACCTTAGGTCACATCTGTATGCTTGTAACAAGCCCAGCCACTGCAGTGATCCCTGGCCTAGGTCATCTGTGTCACACAAAGTCATTACGGGTCCTATTGGAATGTGTGTGTGAGGGTCTATGGCCGAGGTATATGTCAGACCTGTTCAAACGCAGCAAAGTCTGTCAATGATGACTATAACAGGTGTTGAACAACCTTTGTAGATATGCATGCAGACCCCTTATTGCTTATGTGATCCACTGAGGGATCTCAAAATACCTTTGGAAATGTGATTAACAAAGGACAGATGATGTAACACTTGGTTGCATGTACACATAGGTACCTGTTCATCATGTTGTTGGCTACTACCTATGTGGTACTGTGGGGATAATATGTTCCGTAAAGGTGGATGACTATGCTTAGTTTGGCTTATAGCTTTCCAGCATGGGTTTGACAACAGGCATCTGTCTGTATGATACCCTTGTGTAGGATGGGTGTGTCATCTGGAGAATGCATTATAGGCACAGTATGCATTACCAGACGTGGTCAGACATATCCCTACTGTGATTGCTTGCACCTAAGAGAGCTATATGCCAAACAGGAGTGGTGTCAGTAATGGGTGCAGGTGAATACCAGTAGTTACTGGCATAGTATAGTACCTGAAGGATCCAAATGTTGCTGTGTGTTCTACATCTGTGTGTCGGTTGTCAAGACATCATCTAACGATTGGTTATGGTCAGGCTGTGGAAGTGATGTATACTACCAGAATGCAAAACAATGACAGATAGTAACAGTATCACCCACAGCATAGTGTCAAACCATGTCATACACACATGTGTAGTCAGGTATGTGTGTAGTACAATGCATACTGGCCACCAATAGAAACTATGGAGTGTTACTGTCTAATACAGAGCATGTTACCCTGGCCATGTGTCCACTATGCACGTACATGCAGACAGTGCACCTCCACCATGTTCACAACTGTACACCTGCAAATCTGTGATACACACATCCCACACATACTGTCCACTCTCTAACACATGCTGCCAATACTGCACACATCAGCCAAGTGGCACGTGGCCAGACAATACACAATTGGAACCAACACTGGTGTAAACAACACTGCAATGACAATCATAGCTTTAATGCATCATGCCTGCTCAGCTACACCTTCAAACATATCAGTACACTCTACTGCTGACAACATGCTAACATTGCTATACTGCTATATAAACACACTGTGCATCAGCACCATGGTAGCCTGTTCCTGCATCGATGTTACAGATGACAGGAAGCGGCACAGGTTTCATCATATGCACAGGGTGTGTTGTTGGTTTGCCAGAGGCCTACAGTGAGCCATCCACTTGACATGTGTGTGTGTGTGTGTGTGTGTGTGTGTGTGTGTGTGTGTGTGTGTGTGTGTGTGTGTGTGTGTGTGTGTGTGTGTGTGTGTGTGAGGGGCAAGAATACTGGAATGGGCCAATGTTGTTGTAATGCGTGTGGGTATGTGTTAGCCCTAGGTGTCTGGAGTATGTGTGTGTGTGTCTGCATGCACACAGTTCCACCATGTGGCTGCCATATATGGGTATTTGTGGGACAGCCACAGACTGTAGATGTGAGGCTTTACAGATCACTGTCTCTGGCCACAGATACGGTACCTGTTCCTGGCAGGGGTGCTACTGACACTATCAGGTACTAAGCCAGACTGGGTACTATCCCCAGAGGTGGATGGATGTACACTGGACACAGATCCCTGCTGGGACTGTCCAGAGCCATGTGCACATGGTCTTCTAGGACGTTCTATGGACAGCCCACCCCAACATTGCTGGGGCTGGTACTGGCACTACAGGAGTGGCTGTGGCTTGAGGGACGTGTGCGGCGACTGCCAGCTGCTGATGTTGCTGGCATATGTTCACGTCGACGTCTCAACCGTCCCGCACTGTCCTGACACATGGACATGACATTGCGGAGGATATCTAATGTTGTCTCTCCCCAATGTCTATCAGTGACCTCGGTGTAATGATGGATGTCACCTGCTAGGTCACGGATACTGTCAATGACAGCGGTGTTATGTGCCCTCTGTGCCCTTAGTCCCTGTCTGGTGTACAGTTCCATATGTGCCTGTGCCTCCATGACAGCCTGGAATATGCATGACATTGTCAGACCTGTTGCACGTCTGCCAGTGGCATGATGAGCAGCAGTGCTCCTACGAGAACCCCTGGACATCTGCCTATGTGGTACCCTTCCAGACATCTGGGTATGGCTGCTGTGTTGGGATGCATGTGCCATGGATACCACACTGTCCTGGCCAATGCCAACTGTATGCTGTCCCTCAGCTATGGGCATTGGTGATGGATGTATTGGCAGTATGACTGTATGCATGGATGGGGTGGACAGCTGTGTACTGTCGATTGGTGGCCCAACAACAGACCCTGGCAATCACGTCTGTGCCTCCACACACCTATCTTCATTATCACTATGTGGCTCAGTGACATCAGTTTCCCTGCTGCAGTGAACCAGCCCTAACACAGCACCTGTGGGAGGAAGACAGGAAACACACTTTACGACCTGTACATGATGTCGGCACACATGCACACATGAACACATGCACACATGCACACATGAACACATGCACACATGAACACATGAACACATGCACACATGCACACATGCACACATGCACACATGAACACATGCACATATGAACACATGCACACATGCACACATGCACACATGAACACATGAACACATAAACACATGCACACATGAACACATGCACACATGCACACATGCACACAAATACACTCCTCACTACAGCAGATATCCACACACACCACCAGCAATCCAAAACATACTCAATAGTGGTTTAAGGTGGGTTACAGTATCACAAGGCAAACAGTCATATCACACGTGTCAGCATGCAGAAAATTTGTTGCTCAAGGCCATGCAGTGCGAGTGTAGACAGCCCTTGTTATTAACAGTATACATGGCTTTGATGCATGTGTGTTGTTTAGTGATTGGCCTCACCCTGGAACGCAATGTTTACAATGACACAAAATGGCTGTGCAAGTATTAAAAGGTCTGCAATGTCCTATGCACCATCACTCACAGGTATACATACCATGGCTGGATGTGTATCTGTGTGTCACATAGATATCCATTTCTGATTACAGTGTATGTGTCTGTAGCAGATAATTGTGGACACATGTTTAGCACATGCATGCTATGTATACACACAGGATGAGTGGTGGATGTATATGTGATGGAATACCATTGCTCAACATGGCCATTGTACAGTGGTTATGGTGAGTGTAGGACATATTGTGGACATGCCAGTGCCAGCCATGACATGGCATGCTACAACATGACTGCAACATTGAACATCACACATACCCAATGTGTGTCATGTGACCTATACACTCAATGGCATTACAAGACATATATGTGTCACTTTGTACAAATGGTGATTACTATGCATATTGTGTATAGGTGCATATGTTTGCACACACACATCATTGAGGTGCATAGCAATGACTGCTATGTGTAGTACTGTGGTCACTGTAACTGGATGGGGTGTAGTACCATGAGCCATCATCATCATGCATCATGTGGTCATTCAAGGCTACTAATGTGTGCCAGACCGCCACCTAGCATGCTGTACCTGAACTGCAGTACCGTGGCTACATTCACAATTACACAGCCACTTGTTACATGGGTTTGTAAGGTACCCAATAGGGAGCATTGCCTAACATGAATGTGTTATGTGTTGAAGAGTGTTGCACAGCCCCATGATAGGCCTCTACCCCTCAGGTATATTATGTGAGCTGTGTGGATGACATGTGGGATACTGAAGTGTGACCTTACAGCGGGTGTCTGGATATGCCATGTGTAGCATGCTAAGGTGTACTGCGTATGACAAAGTTGTGTATGTTGTGTACATGTGTATCAACTATGCCTATCCAATGTCCAGTACGGTGTTGCCACAATTGTGTGCGATGATCTGTGTATTGCATGTGATTGAGGCAGCTACTCACATTACTGAGATGTGCATAGTCTCACAGCAAACATGCACAGCATGCATTATGCGTAGGTATGTTACGTGTACATGGCCTACACCTCACCTATGACATGCACATTTCATTAGCAATATTACATTTATAACACACTCACCAGCATCGACCGGCTGCCTTGCTGTCACACCAGAGGGACCTACAAGAATATGAGACAGTTTGTCAGTGGCCACAACTGTGGCATTGCTACTGTGAGTTTGCTAAACTGCAGTAGTACAACAGTCGACAGTCACAGGCATACAGATTATATTCCACATATCAGTATTGCACAACACTAGGCAGCACAACTGCTAAACACACAGTACACATCTCACATATGCATAATCTACCAATACAGGTAAAAGTAGTCTACAGATAGGGCATGTTACCTGCATGCTCCATGTCAACATGCTGGGTGGCTCTGGACTCCATGATGACACATGTATGTTGCTGTTCCTGTTGTTGGCCAGGAGCCACCATGCTTATGAGCAGCTCCTCCACTCTGGTGAGGGGGGATGAATGGCTACCCCACCACCTGTGGCAAGCTGTTGTCTATGGATATCAGACTCATGCAGCCGGACATGTCTAACTAAATCACTGCAGTGATGGTGTACCTGCTTATATGTCCAGTTATCCATGCCTATGTCATTTACCCGACGAACAAGATCTTGCCACAGTGCAGTCCGCTCATGCTAGTCCTGGCTGGTTCTAGAGAACAGCAGGGTGTAGTGCTGCACCAGGCTGCTGTGTATTTCCTATTCCTCTGCAGCTGTATAACACGGGTTGCGTTGGTGGGCCATACCCCTGGAAGACAATTAAACAATATGTGTGAGCAAGTCATGTGGCACACTTAACATTCTAAAGTACAGATATCAATTAACTGCCATATATAGCATCTGATTGGCTGTCAGAGGATACACACGTTCAATACCACATATTAGTGCTCAGGCCACAACTGGCTGACAGTGCCTGGCACCCTCTATATATCAAACCATGTTCTGCACAGCAGCAAAGAGAAGACAGTATGTAAGACTACACACCAATACATGGCACACTGTATGTGACACAATGCACCACCTAGCCACAGGAGGTATATATCAAGCTAATGCATAAAGAAAGATGCCATCCATTGCAATGAATGTAAAGTACAGTTACAGTATTACCAGTATACCACCCTAGTCGTTGATGCCAAACCCCTGCCTAACATATGTGCACAGTTGTTAATATAGGTGGCATACTGCTGTACTAGACTATACATGTTGCTAGATACGCACGTATACCCTGTAACACACATATGATTGAGGGCATGATACAGGCATAATTACACACACATCAGACATACAATTGTATGCCAACCCAGATGAGCTTTACCTGTGTACCATGCAGTACTGTGTGTCACTACTTACAAAACCTTTTGCCTGAGGTATGTAATCTGTGAGGACTACAGGGAACACACAAAACAGTGTTTCCAAGCAACGTGAACATACACCATGCTGTACTGTTTAGGCCTACAGCTTCAGGTAGTACTACAGTTCATATGGGAGTTAGATTAACCAGCAGTACCACTCACTAAGCATACATGTATTGCTTTAGCCTACAATGGGGCACCACAGTCGACAACAAGGGACTACGTCACACCGTATGCCATACTACTTTTTCTGCCTAGCAATAGCATACACATCTTTTGCTGGGATCACAGCTAGGACACAAACTACCATGGCAGAAACAATTTCACACTAAGCTATCACACCTTTACAGACGTTGCACACATTCAACAAACACATTCACCATCACACCCAGTCAACCTCACATAGCAATTATTGCACTAAGTACATGTGTGTGTGCATCGTGTCACAGGTAGGTAATACGCTATTGGCCCTAGGGCCTACAGCAGCCTAGCCATATGCTACCCTGGCCTTTGACACACATGTAATTTAATTTCACTTGCCCCTGTCAACCACAGCCACAGAGGTGATTCCAGTGGTGTATTTCCTATCTCCCAACCAATCATCAGGAGTATTTATGACAACTGCTAATGAGGAGCTTTGTTTGCTATTGATAGGTGGCTTGTTCCAGAGTATGGCATGTCTCTGAGATGGGAATCTATCCCTCCAGCATGTGCTGTTTAGTGAGCTGACAAGGTTTAGGGCCCTAGAGCATGTATCTCGGAGGGATTGTAATATGTTTACATGGAGGATGTCCAACAGCTATGGGTTTGACATAGCTGTGTATGTTAGACGGAGTTCACCTCTGGGTAGTCGGTATGCAACACAGTCTAGCTGTGGTTTTGTGAGTCGGTCTGCATAGGGCATCTGTTTGAGGCCAGTATTACTCTTTGTGAGGTATGTCTGTGGCCTTTCCAGTTGCTGTAGTTGTCATGTGAGGTACACACCACATGGGGCATTGTACTCTATAATGGGTTTTCAGTGTGATGAGTAGAGGGGAACACTGACCTATATTTTCCTAGATGACACACCTTTTGTGATGATGTGTACCATGTAGACAGATTACATGACTAGTGTGGCACTGTGATTATCAAAGAGGAGGCTACTGTCCACCTGTGTCCCATGTTCCCTTACCACACCTTCAGTGTTAGGTAGACTACCACCTATGTGGTAGTTAATGGGTACAGTGTTTTGGCAAGAAGGGATGGCACTGCAGTGTCAACACTGAGCTTCAGTCCATGCCTTGGTCACCAGGCACCTGTCGCAGTAAGTATGACCCCGTCTCTCTCTCTCTCTCTCTCTATAGATATATATATATATATATATATATATATATATATATATATATCTACATACACACACATACATACACACATACATATAAACATCCATTGCTGTACATATAGATGTACATATAGGCACATATACAGTCCACTTTTCATGGTGGGAATATCAGTTATGCGACAGTTGTGAGATATACAGTTATGTAATAATATTGCACAGTGTTGTGCAGAATGCATTGAAGGTGTCCTCAGCCCATGTAGATTTAGCAGGCCTCACTGGCTGCAACACTGCAAAAATGACAAATCATACCCACAGCTTTTAACCACCACATGTCTTATACCAGCACTGCATGCTGTTTTCTTTGCCACACACTGCAACCTACATAGAAATATGCACATAACAACCTTCAACAACATATATATATATATATATATATATATATATATATATATATATAGACATATACACCCTTCACAAACAGTTGCAGTATGTCCCTTGCCCTATGCACATGTACAGATACATATAGATATGTACTGCTGCCACATATGGATGATTCACAGTATGTAGAATACTCTTCAAAAACATCTACTACATGCCAGCAAATACATATGTGTTACATACCTTTCCTTTGTATTTCTCTGTTCCGTCTGTTTTTAAAGGAAATCTTTTTTTTTTGGGGGGGGGTTCTCTGTCTGTTGATGTTGCTCTTTCTTTTTCTGTGTCTGTCTGTTTCTGTCTCTTTGTCTTTGTCTGTGTCTCTGTCTCTGTCTCTCTCTCTCTCTCTGTTGCTGCAATGATATTATTGCATATGTGGACAGCAAGTACAGCCTGCTTTTCTAGGTATCTGCACATGTGCATGTGATGGCCTCTGCACCAATTGGTGCCCACCATTTAGTAATTGCATGCAGCCTGCTGTGTGGTAATTGCAGTACTCACTGTCATAGCAGCTCACTGCTATAAAATGCTAAGTTAGGTAGGCATAGCCCTTTCAGCTTTCCAAAGTGGGGCCCATGCTTGTTTGCTGTGGACACTGTTGTATCAGTCAGAAGGTTTGTATACTTCTTATAGCTGAAGCTAGGGTTGTAGCCAGTGATTTGCATGTTGTGCTCAAACCTGAATGTTGCTGCTTCTAGTACACACTTATCAGTGTAGAATTTTACTCACCCCTCCAAATGCTATCACAAGATACATGGGAGTATGTACTTTCTTTTCTAATTAGACAATTAACTGCCATGCAAACATAGTTATTGCAATGTATTCTTTTGGCACATGAACTGTTTGTGAACTACTATACTGTAAATATTACTTTACTCACTTCTGAACAGTTTGTGTTTTTTTTGTGTTGACATTAGCACAGGCTGCTCAAGACAACTGAACAAATTTCAGTACTGAGTATGCCTACCTACATCCTTGGTAGAGCCTGAATACACAGGTATATTGTTCTTTTTGGTAGGGGTGCAGAAGTACAGAGAGCATTATTTATTATTGTGTGATGTTTATCTTGCTGAACATACAGGGTTGCTGTGTACCTGTTAGTCTATCAAGGCAAGTAGTCTGTCTGCGTAGCTCACACCTGTGGACATATCCAGACGGTAGCCAGAGGATAGCCTATTATTCTTTGTCTGTGCACCACACCGGTCATTTCAGCACTGGAACAATGGCATTGTCACAGTTGGTTGCTACCAGTACATGGCTACATCCTTTGATATTTCTGTGTTATACTCCTACATAAGGGTATGCTTGTGGGACTCCTTCCAAAGCTATTTGCAGAGTGTGTAACAGCAGGAAAGCTAATATGCCTGTGTGTTTCTGCCTCTGCCAGGCCTCTGATACATTCAGGTATATGTTTGAACAGCCTCAGGGAAAGGTACATATAAGTGAGGTACACCTGTAATATATTACAGACATTAAGTTGAGACTGTGAGAGAATCAGAGCATATGTATTAATACACCTTTTCTGATGTGCAAGCAGTGTCTACTCTTACTTATTGACATTATTCATTAAGTGTAATTCCCCACTTTTCTGCCTAGCATCAGTACTTTTCAGAGGGATTCAGAGGGACACAGCTAACATTTGTTTATGAATCAGGGCCATCCCTGACAAGCAGTTACAGTTGGGAAGTATGGCCTCTGCCCTATTCAAATATGCCAGTGTTTATCCTGTTCTGATATTGTGTGGGATTTGTAAAGTGCTACTGTAACATTATTTCCTGCTAGAATGGCTGGTTCTCTTTTCACAGTCATGTCATGCAATTCCACAACAACTGCTGGTAAAGATCCACAGAACAAGATTTGTGTTATGGCATTCCTATTTTCCCTTTACATTCACTCATTATAATGCATGATATATTTATTACAGCACCAACGTGTTGTATGTTTACTGTGGCTTAGTGGTACTTCATGCAGTGTAGTGTGTCCAAGGTCTGGGGTTTGAGACTGACAGAGGTGTTTTATTTTGCTACTCAGCAGAAAAAGGGCCCTGCCATGCAGAGTGACTAAGGCACTTTTAAGCAGTTGTAAGAGGATTTTCGTGAGTTTGCACGACGCTTAGCAATACTTAGCTAAGTGCACACAAGCATACACTCGCGCAAACCCGCTAACTACTGCTTAAAAGTGCTTACTCCTGCTAACCCCAACGCTCATTTCTTTGAAAGAAAAGAAAATGGGGAGATAGGAAAGTGGTGAAAAATGGGCATAAAGAGGGAAAGACAGTAGGGAAAATAGTTCGGGATGTGCAGGCCGGGTGTAGGAAAGGTCCATAGCTGCCCATTTCTTTAACAGCAACAGCTGTGCATATACTAATAATTTGGATGGAATTTTGAAACCTTCCACCCCTGAGAGAGGGGTGAGGACAACAAAGTATGTTGTACTGCCAATTAAATTTCAGTTTATATGTCCAGTGAACATGTATGCAAAATGGGCAGCTATGTCATTTTTTTGTGGGAGCAGATTGCCCATTTTTTTTTTCAGGTGAGAGTGGTATGTGGGGTAGGGGAAGTAGGTATATTTGGGGAGGTAGGTTGGGGAGGTAAACAGACAAGACAAACAAGATGCATACAGGGGCAGAATATGACACATGGGGTGGGTGAACACTATTGACGGGGAAGGGTGTTTGGAAATTACAAACCCATGAGCCCACAGATGGCAACAGTGGAACTGACATCCCCGCCCATGGGCAGTCACCACTGCACCTTCACAGCCCGGAGGGTGGCTGTATTGGGGGCTGCATAGGAGGGGCAGGCTCACCCGTGAGTCGCGCCACTCTTGCCTTGAGCTGGCGTAGAGGATCAGCGACTGAACGCTTGATCTCCCTAAGCACCACAGCCCGGACCATTCGGAAGATGATAGGTGGTCCTCCTCCGGCCACGCTTGCACGGGGGGACGAGCCCCATCCCCTGCAGCACTTCCACCCGAAGGTGACACAGGGCCACCAGAGGAGGAGGTCCCGGGCTGGGCACCGGACATGCTGGTGCCAGGTGCCATCGCCAGCTGAGGTGGGAGAGGAGGGTCCACTGGGACTGGCCTTCCCATACGTTCTGTGTTTAGCAGGATTTAATGACAATATGGGTTAGTAACAGATAACAGCATTCCAAATTAGTTGTAACAGCATGCATTAGTATTCCCATTAACCCAACACAGAAGAATTCCAACAGTTGAACAGCAAGCATAACACATGTATACTTAGAACAACAGTGGACATTCCAACAACATGCAGGGTTGATTGGTGGCAACAGGCTACCAAGATTGTGGTATGTGAACAGGGCACATGCATCAAAGTACATGCAGATATTTATAAACCATATGACATATGTCCCAACAAAGTTTTTCAGATTACACTTACCCATTTAGGTGTGGAATGGCATTATTTATGACTATAAAGTAGGGTGTAAAAAGATCACTCCATTAACAACTTATATATACTTATAACTTTACTCTACATTCCTAGTGACTGCAGGTATATATCCTCTGCATGTATTATTACACTAGGCAGTGTCCATTAAATTGTGAAATGGGTTTTGATAGTTGTTTATATACCTGACCTGTATCTGACATACAAGCTGTTCAAGATGCAGATGTTACTGCTAAGTATTTATATATTTCATTTATATTCATATATCTACATATCGGGCTGTCTTCAGGTGACATTATCAGCTACATTTAAACAGATCCCTACATTTCTAGCAGCACACTGACATTTGTGGGGAACACAATCACAAACTACTCATGTGCCAGATTAACCTGTACATGCTAGCCATGAACCAACAGTTGAGGACTGTATATATACTTAAGAGCTACTGGCATTCCCTTCATCCACTTTATATGGACCTACACAAGCGTGGATTGACAGCACTTAATACAACTGTACTATTTCCATAATGCAAGGGTACAACAACATATCAAAGAAAGTGACATGGACACAGTCCAGGAAAAATACATTTATTAATTACATTACACACTTTTGTAGTGGCTCTCTCATTCATTTCATATTTTGGTGCATGCAGAATACTTTTATTCCAGACTTATTATACCTTTATTAATGGGTTACAACACTTTTTCATGCTCTCTCACTTATTTTATATAATAATACATGCAGAATAATTACTAACCTGCCTGGTGGCGCAGCCTATCTGCATAGGCTTGCCAATTTGCAGCACGGACAACTGCAGCTGTGAAGTAAATGAAGGGATATTGAGACATACCTATCCATTATATAGACTACAATAGCATTTCTTACATACTTCATTCCATGGCTACCTACTCAGTAGTGGGGCATCTTGCATGTCACGGGCCTCCTGTAGCCATTGGTTCAGTTGGTCCTGCTTCCTTCTCTTCAGGTCTGCATGGTGGTGACAGACCTGTTCACCAGTCCGAGGGATGCCTGTGGCACTGGTGAGATCATGAGCTAACCAGTTCCAAGCCTCCGCTTTGTACTCCGTCCCTTGAAACTGGCCCTGCAGGAGTCTTGACTCATGATGGTGGACAAGGAGCCAAACCATGTATTTGGACTCCTCGATGCCCCACAGTTGCACTCGAAAGCGAGTACCCTCTCCAGCACCGGCCATTCTGACTACAGATGGGAGCTACAACCAATTATGGAGAGTATTCCCGCCTATGGAGCTTAAATATGCCTCATTTCCCACACTTATTTGTGATTGGCTGTTTTTGAACATTCTCAGCTAACAGCAAACCTGCTTAGCAATGGTTAAACTTCCATTTATAAGTATATGTATGTTAACAGTGCATGTTTATGCTATGCTGTCATGGCTAAGTGGTTCAGTACTTTGATTATGGTGCACAGTGTCCCGGGTATGAGCCTTGTCATTGCTTTTTATTTTACTACTGTCCAGACAGGCTAGGGGGTGTGGCTGTGTTTAGGCGACTTTGCTCAACTTTGCTCTACGTTGCTCCACGTTGCCCAACGTTGCCCGACGGTGCGCTGGTTAGTGCGGTGCGCAGCTCCACGCAAACCTATTGCGCTAGGTAAAGTGCTGCTTAGCTATGGGCAACTATATTGCGCTAGGTAAAGCGCTGCTTAGCTCTGGGTAACTATATTGTGCTGGGTACAACGCTGCTTAGCTATGGGCAACTATACTGCGCTGGGTACAATGCTGCTTAGCTATGGGCAACTATACTGCGCTAGGTACAACGCTGCTTAGCTATGGGCAGTTATATGTCAATATCCTTAATGCTGCTCACCTTCTTATATTTATATATATACATTTTGTTCACTAATACATAGGCCATTTCAATGCTTTTTACTAAAATTTCATTCATATATGTCAGGAATTATTTTATATACTAATTTAAAACATAAAATAGAAAGGAGAGTGGTGGGACTAGAACCGGGAATGCCTCCTCTTTGTGTGAAGGCTCTACCACTATGCTACTGCTATTGGGCTTAATTTGCATAAACATTTCTTATTATGCTCTTCGATGTCGAAATTTCTAACTGTAGCTAAGCAATGGGCACACTTGCGCAAACACGCGCAAATGCGGGCAGCTATATCGGGAATTATAAAAAAAAAAACCAGTTTACATTTTACAATTATAAAGGGGTTTAGTATGTGGGGATGTGTAGTGTTTGCTATGTGTACATTTCAGCGGACTCGCTCATTGCACTTGTCATTTTCACATTTATATAGTTGCAGGGGTGTGGATATTTGGACTGTTCGGCAGTCCGACATGCCCCCTGCAGTCTTATACACTCCGTGTTAGCCTTCCAGTTGAGTTAGCGCGCCCTCATGCATATGCATGACGCGCTGACGTTATACTCTTAGACGGCCGTCTCCGTGTAAGACTTATTTAGTCTTACACTGTGGATTACTGAATCCCCCCCTACATCTATATAAATTATATCAAAGCACATTTTTTTATTTATAGCTGTTATCATATTGTTATAGAGCATCATGTTACAGGTAATTACAGATCTATTTTCAACATATGCATGCTGATATATGGCTTCAAGTCCCATCTTTTCCAGTACTGACAATAATTTATCCATTATAACCATCTCTCTGTGGAAGCAAACTTATGGGTCTGTTTAACTCTGGAATTTCCTTACTCCCATTTCTCTTAAAGACAGGTTTAACAAGTATGTCTCCAGTCTTGAAGAATTTCTACATATTTAAATGGTACTGTAAGTTCACACTGAAGTGCTCTCAGGTCATTATTGTTAATTCTTTCTCCTACCTGTGCTTTGTTTGGGCCCAGTTTGTGTAGCTGTTTTCCAGTATAATATAATTTGATTTCAGTATCTGAGATTCCTTGGATTTTAGTAGGAAAATTTACCCTATCCCCTTTTTGGAACCAAACTGCTCAAGATAACACTTTGTAAATATATCTATAACCTGTTGTGTCTGAGACTAAATTTTAGAATCTACACCCAGTATTATCAATTTACATGTCTTTATCCCTACCAAATCTTATGAATCTATAAAGTCATTTCCTGTTATGCTCAATATCTTTATATGCATTTTCTTCAAATACTTCTTGATCCTGTCTCACACTATGTTTAATTTGCCTGCCAATCTGTTTCAGTTTTCAACATCATAGTTTGACTTCTTTTCCATTTCTTATATTGCTGTCTCTCGCCTTAATCAAGTATCTTATTCTTATGGAAATACATTCTCCTGATGTTATGTGCCTTGATATTGTTGTTAAATTTTTTTTTATTTTTTTCTATTCAAACAATTTTTCTTTTAAAACTTGTCAAGTTCCTTCTGCAGTTTATCCAGTGAACTCCAGTTAGTTTTAAACAGTGACTGCTTTGCTTCCATATAATCCATTATGAATCATCCGTATACTGATTTAGATTTCAGTGTGGCAAATTATTTAGTAACAATATAACCTTTATAACCCCATGATCACAGCATATCAACGGTGGTAAAACATAACAAAATAACAGTAATTTATTTAGGAACAGAAACAGTGTCTAGTGTGTTCCACTCCCTTGTAGTTTTTTTAACAATCTGAAGCAATAGTTGTTCCTGAACATACATCGTGAATAATTTCCTTACTAATGTTGTTGAATCAATATTATTCCAGTCTGATTCTGGTAAATGTAAGTCCTAAGCCACAGTTTTTTCCTTCCTGTGTTTCATGCAAGAAATATACAAATTCCTTTAGGCCATCAGCACTCGACTTTGGTAGCATTTACACTCCAACAATTGTTACATGTTCCAGGGTTGTCTTTTTTGTCATAGTTGCACAGTCTATGGTATTGCCATTATCATTCAACATGTAGTAATTTCAAGTCTCATGACAATCTTTAATTCCTATCATTACATTTCCATCTGATTTTTTTTTTGTTAGAATGTCTGTTACAGTAAAAACATGTATATCCTGACAGAACTGGTTTCCAGTCATTGTTATTTAAACTGGTTTTACAAACAACAACATCCAGCTTGTGGAAATGTATCACATTTTCCAATAAGAAACACTTTTATCACTAATGCTCCTAGTATTAATAACCTGTTGCTCTACACATTTCCTATCTGTGAACTGTTAAACTTCTGACCTGGCAAAATCTTGTCTTGTGTTTTTCAAATATTGCAATATATCTACTGCAAAAATTAGCTTCCTGGTTTTTGGCAAGTGCACACTGTCTGGTCTAAACACATGTGCTCAAAACTGGACTTGGATGCTCTACACATTTAAATAAAAAGAAGAAATCACAGACCAGCACAACAAGCATGTAGAGTTGGTTGGAAGACTTGCCACCAGAAGTCCACCTCAATTCAGTACTTAAATAGGTACAAAATGTCCAGCAGTGGTAAAAACCTAAACTTTATTGTGAACCAGTAACCACAATAAAAACTGACCACTTTCATCCCTAAGCATTCAGGGACTTCATCAGAGTAATAACTATGAACAACAGCACCATATTTAAATCAAAAAGTCCATGAAGGCTACAGAGTAATTGTTGAGCTAGTGCATTTAAAGAAACAGTGCCTCCAAAAAACAAAATACAATAAGAACACTAACACTTGATTAACTTTCAAAATTCATTAAACTCTGAACCACTTATACTTTAAAAATGTCATAGTTCTTAAAACTTAAAATGTAAAAAGAATTAAAAAAAAAAATCTCAGCCAGATTGGTTAATGCTTTTCACTATGTCTTAACTCTTTCTACATTGGATATTCCTGAGCTGGAAACAGTGATCTAAATTAAACCAAAACTGTCACGTATTGCTGTTAGTTACAAGCATTCCTATTGAAGTAGAAACTGTATTCACCCTTTAGTTCCTTTGGACTCACCTCCCCACCCCCCCCCCCGGGATAGGAAAATTACTTTAAGTATATAACTGTAGTTCTTTTGATTTTTCTGGAGCACATGCTTCCATTTGTTCCACTTAGGAAAGAGAATATAGCCAAGACAATTGTAGACTTAAAAATGTATATAAGAAAGTTAAACCTCACTGTTATTACTCTGATGAAGTCTCTGAGTCTTTGAGGACAAAAGTGCTCATTATTGTGGTTACTGTTTTCCCAATAAAATTTTGTTTTTTTTTTACCCACAGTGGACTTTTTATACTTATTTAAGTACTTAAACAAGGTGGACTTCTGGTGGCAAGTTTTCCAACCAACTTCACATGCTTGTTGTGTTGCTCTACATATTTTCATTTTTTAAAACAAGTCCTGACTATACTATTTCTTCTTATTCTCTTGCTTGTTACCTTGATGTATGTTCCCCATATTGAAAAGAAAAAAAACAATAAACCTATTTAGTGGTCATTGGCATTATGGGTAGTATTTCTTTCTTGTGAGAAGTCACTTTTTTTGTGGACTTCCTCAGCCTTCTTATATAGAGCAGTCATTTTATTCCTGCAAATCTCCTTATGTAAGAGCTGCTGCATCTTAAGAGTATAAGTCCATAATATGCTGTTTAATTGTAGACATGCAGTCTCTCATTCAACTAGGAGTCATTGCATTTCAAAGGTAGTTTTCACTAGAGATCCCAAAATTCTCCATTTTATTTGGTAAGATGGCATTTATCCAAGCGTAAACACTTAAGGGTTAATATTCATTTTCACATACTTTTTCTAAGTTTGGTATCATAAGAAAAAGTTTCAATACTTTTCCCTTTTATTACATTAGGTCTTCTGTCTCCTTTGCCAAACAGCAATTAAATAATCAGAACATGATAGGTTTTCTTCACATCCATTGTGAAAAAAAGTCACATTCTAAGTGTCTTTATGTTCTACAAATGCACAAATCCCTAGACTAATTTACTACTGAATCAACATTTTTCAAATTAGAAATGCTTATATTGCAGCATAATACATTAATTCCATGAGATTTAAATACTTGCAACCAAATCACAAAACATAGAACAGGGAATAAATAACAACCAAAATAACACATGCAACTGCTAGCAGACTGCTATTAAGAATATTTTAATTAATATTTTAATAATTCCACCACTTGGGAGAAAATTTACATATGTACCTGAAATGGCCAGTAATTAATCACACTTGTTTTCATGTGTTGTGCAATGTTAAAGACTCAGAGAGTCATAACTGGAGTAATTACTGAGCTTTGATTTCATTAGTATAACTGATTATTTAAATTGTTTGTTGAAACAGAAAACCATATTAATCTTTTACAAAATGAAATGCTGCAGCATCAGGATGTATATGAATAAACAGAGTTGCTTCTATCCATTGACATGGAGTGTGCTATTTTGAGATTAGTTTTCATTAAAAAATATTTTTTATTACAGGTTCATAGTAAGTACTAGGCTAGCTGCCCTTTTAAGCCTATCCAGCTTCCCTTTTTTCACATTTGATTTTTGACTGAAATCTACCCATCTCCTGGTTGATAATTATATATTACCAGGAGTGTGAATAACTGGGATCATACCATAGATGATTTGAAGGAACCTATGCATGGGATAAAGAAATAAGGAGCATTGTCTGTCCATTAGTAGCACAGGGGACAGTCCTTGGGTAAATTTTCTATTTCCCATCCTTAGATCTAAGTTGCAGTTGAATATGGACAGGGATGACATTTGTTTTATGTGGATGGGGAGTCTGTTCCACAGCAATTGTATCATCTGTGAAATATTCCTGTCCCTCAAAACTGTTCTGTTAATGTTGCAGAAGAGGTTTAGATCCCTAGACTGAGTATTTCTGATGCAATTTAACTTGATATTATATAGAAAATCCATCAGCAGTAGGTCATAGAATGCCTTGAATACCAGACCCAGGTCCCCTCTTAGCGATCTGTCGGATACTTAGTGTAATGACAGAGCTTTGAGTTGATCCATGTAGGACATGTAGTTTAGGCCTTGAATCCTTTTAGTAAGGTATCTGTGAGGGCATTCCAGTTGTCGCATGTGTCTGGACAGATACATTCCAGGGGTTACTATCATATGATTGAAGTCTTACAACTTCGATTCATTAAAGAATGAACTTTAATGATCAAAGTTGTAAAACCTCGAAGCATATAACAGAGATCACCATAGAGAGCAGAAAGGGAAGATTTCCCTTTACTATCACGGAGTTGGTATATTTAAGTAGCGGGGGGGTGGGGGTGCAGGGGGGCTTGCCCCCCTGCATAGAGCATTTTTTTTATTGATTTTACTTTTTTTTTTTTTTTTTTATGTGTGTGTTCGAAATTCTGAGACTTTGGTCATTAAAGTTCGTCCTTTAATGATTCGAAGTTTTGGAACTTTGATCATATGATATAGACCCCATTCCAGAGGGGCAGTATATTCAATGACTGGCCTAATGAGAGCTGAGTGAAAGGGGGGAATGACATCCCTAGATCTAGACACAATCCCTGTGTTTATAAGCTGTGCAATATAGAAGTCCTTTTCTTGCAACAGTAGTCACATGTTGGTCAAAAGTTAGGTCTCTATACACGTAAGTGCCTACAGTCCACACAACTGAGTCATCTCTTAGGGGTGTATTATTAATGTTGTAGTTCCCTGGGGTAGATAACTTCACAAAGGATCCTTCAGAAAGGCCTCATTGAGACCAATGACTGGTGTCAAAACCATGGCCTTAAGCTTAATGCCAAAAAAATGCATCATCATCCCCTTTGGGAAAAACTCAGTTCCCACTAATTATCACATTGATGGAAGCCCACTGAGCACTGAAGGTGTTATAAGAGATCTGGGGACACAGGTTGACAGCAACCTCTCCTTTGACCACCACATTGCCACTGTGGTCAGAAAGTCCTTCTATGTGGCACATCTCATTACTAAGGGTTTTGCATCCAGGAAGAAAGAGGTCATTGTCTCCCTCTACTTTTCCCTCATTAGGCCAATCATTGAGTATAATGCCCCATTTGGCATGTACCTCACTAGACACATGCAACAGCTGGAGAGGCCACAAAAGTACCTCACAAAGAGGATCCTAGACCTTAAACATATGTCTTACATGGACAGACTTAAAAAACTCCAGGTATTCTCTGTCTCATATCATCTACTAAGAGGCGATCTCTGCTTGACTTACAAAGCCATGTCTGACCCAGCTCTGTTAGAAATGCTACATCTAAAAAAATCCCAGCCCCTCACACCACATGCTCCAGAGACCTCAACCTCATTACTACAATCAACAGAACATGCTGGAGGGACAATTTCATAACCCAAAGACTACCCATGCTCTGGAATAGACTCCCCAAACATGTCTAGCAGAGCACCTCACTAGCCCTCTTCAAGTAAAATGTTGATAAGTGGATAGCAAATAGAAATTCACCCCGGGGATCACTCCAGTGGCTCCACTTGATAGAAGCCCTGGGAACTAACATTGGGTGGCACAATGCCAGGGCACATCTATGGGCTAGGCTTGTAAAGGCCCCAGGGCCATTAGCCTAGTACACAACTATGAACCTATGAACCTATAATGCATTTTTTGGCATTTAGTTTTACTTGCAAACTTAATCAGCCAGAGCCCTTTGGTGTTTGCTTTTACTTCAGAAAAGTAGGTGCCAAACAGGAGAGGTTCTAGCATAAAACCCTTGGAGACTCCAGTGATGACTGGTCCCTTTGTGGAGGTAACTTCCCATATTTTAATTATTTATATCATTATTATTATTATTATTATTATTATTATTATTAGTATTACCTTTCTAATGGTGGAAGTTCAGAAATAACAAAAATTAAAGCACAGCTTGTATTAAAATTTGATGCATTAATTCCAAGACATTTAAATGCAGACATTCATTTTGCAGTACTAGACTGAATTTTGTACATTACCCATGCATAACTGCTGCGGTGGTGCAGCGGTTATGGCTGCAGTGGTGCAGCGCTTAGTGTTGCCACCTCACAGCAAGAGGTTCTCTGGTTCAATCCTTGGCTGGGGTGCCTTCTGTACAGAGTCTGCATATCCTACCTGTGGCTGTGTGGTTTTCCTCCGGGTGCTCTGATTCCCTCCCAAAGACATACTGTAGGTGGATTGGACACTGTAAATTGGCCCTAGGTGTGAGTGCATGTATGTGTGTGCCTTTTGTGGAAGGTTGGGCACCGGGCTGGCAACTCAACACCGTAAAACTCCACTGACAATCATGAGCAGACAGGTGATCCGCTGTGGCGACCCCTAACTGGGAAAAAGCCGAAAGAAGAAGAAGACCCATGCATAACTTTAAGATATTAATGATGAGTTTATTCTGATTACATTAATTGTATATATGTGATTTCACTTGCATAATTTATTATTTATTTATTTATTTATTTATTAGGATTTTTTTTCTCAGAAGACAAAATGCTGAGGCAAAAGGATGTGTATGAATAAACAGAAATGATTTTATTAGCTGTCTTGGTCTGTATGATTTAAGTTTAGTTGTTATTAAAAGTAATTACTGTTTTTTAATGACAGAAACATAACACCTCTGGCTATTAAAAAAAAAAGAAAGTGGGGGAAGAAAATTTTAATCTTCATAAAAATAATTAATGTATCCAGAATTTGTAGATGACAAAAGATGTGATTCATGAAATAACTATGGTTAGTAAATGGGAAAGAGCATAGCAAAAATAGTCTTGATTAAAACGTATGAACATTCTCAACATATTTTCTCAAGAGTAAGTAATACATTTATTTATATTTTATTTTACTTATTTGTTGACTGGCAGAGCCCAATGGCCTCATATACGTTTTCACGGGTGAGCCAGGAGCACTCGCTAATTAAATGACTTGCTCAGATACCACAAAAATGAAGGTGGAAAGAATTACACCTGTACCCTGGACATAGAAAGCATCTCAATAACAGCTCTGAGCTTTATTCCTCACTGCTGACAGAATACTCTCATTATAAGAGAAAATAATGAGTGGGTTGATAGCAAAGACAGTACAAAAATACCATCTAGTGGGGGACAAAGAGTAAACTTTGGTATTCCTACTAAAAATACATTTTTGTCATGAAGCTATTCACTTCATGCTTTTCTGGGACGAAAAGTGTAAACAAATATTAATTATTTAGAATGATGAATTGATGTTACTTTTATGTAGAATTTGTTTATTGCATCTTGGTTTTCTTTTAAAGCTTATGAGTAATGTTCATCTAATAATATTAATAATAATAATAATAATATTAATAATAATAATAATAATAATAATAATAATAATAATGATAATAATGTCAATGGAAACAAAACCATTTCTGGCATTGCTTTCCAGTTCCTGATTATTGAGTTTTAATGGGAACAGATGTAACAAATGGTGGAGACAAGTCCTTAACCTTTGCAAAAGTGCTAATACTGTAAGAAGTACAGCTCATTGGTTGTTACCTTAATGCACCCTCTTATCTTTACTGTCCGACATCCATTGACATTTAATGTTAGATGTTACTTTCATTCCTTCTCAAAATAAACCATTGCGTAAGAGTACCTAAGTTATTTCTAATGGCTCTCCGCTGCTTAGAAAAGGAGGTGATGAATTTCATTTTACCCTTCAGATTAAAACAAATTTCCTTCTTCTTTGTCTTTGCAGCATGAGGTATGAAAAATTTGAATGATGTTTATTTTTACAAAGTTTATTGTTACAAAGACATGTGTCTGGAGCGTTTCTCCTCAGGCCTCCTCTGAAAATGAGCTTTGTTTCAAGTCAGACTTTCCCAATAAACAAACGTTAAATAAAAAAATAAATACATTTTACATCACAGTGTGTTTTTATATAGTGTATTGTTAAATGTTGTGGTGATGTTGATCAGCATCATCTTCACAGCCCTCACGAGTATATTTTTCATTAGGAAAAAGGCTGACTGCAATTGTCCTGTCTGCCCTCAACTGTAAAATGTCACAAGTGATAATTCAATAAAGGTGTTAAAATGTACAGTTCCCCAAGAGATTAAGGCTGTAATCACCATCATCTTCACTGCTCTCAGTGGTATATTTCTCAAAATGAGAACGCTGACCTTCAGCTTCCTTATTGCCCTTCTTTGTGTATTTACTTTAGGGAAATGCTGACCATCATTACTCTCACTGATAACTGGCGTATCTGTGTAGTTATAGAACCGTCACGATTTACAGATAGATAAGGTACTATTTTATGATGCTGTGCTTGAGATGCAGTAAAACTGATATGCAGCATTAAATGCCAGTGGAAAACCTTTAAGTTACCACCCATCTCTGTCAAGGAACAGATCTGTCAGCTCAGAAATCCTTGTCCAAAAATGCAAGTAGAATGGGCAAAATGACTAGGATCAATCTTGAACAACATTGTCTGCTGTTTTGAAAATTAAATGTTAATGTTGGATGAACAGACTGGATAAGAGGGTACATTAGGGTAATGACCTGCCCTTCCTGCAATACCCCAGTAGAATAAGATTAAATAACGTCATCTTCACTGCCCTCACTTGGTATATTTTCCATTAGGGTGTGGTTGACAATGTTCATACTCATTGACTTCACTAGTAAAATTCCCAGTAGGATAATGCTGACCACCATCATCTGCACAGCCCTCCCCTGGTATATTTCTCAGTATGCTTAGGCTGACAGTGGTCATCTGCACTGATCTCCCTCTGATACTTCCCAGTAGGGTATGGCTGGTTATCAACATCATCACTTTCCTCACATGGATTATTCCCAGTACTGTATGTATGCCCAGCATCATTCTCACTAACATCACTGGTACATTTCCCAGTAGCAGAAAGATGACCATCATCATCTTCACTACTCACACTGATATATTTGTAGTAGGACAAGACAGACTATCATCATCCTCACTGCCCTCACTGAAATATTTCTAAATAGGGTCAGGCTGACCATCCTCACTGTCTGCAGTGATATATTTTCCAGTAGTTTTTTTTTTTAGTTCTTTTTCTCCCATTCTTTCACTCTGACAGCTGTCATAGTGCCTGTCTTCTGGAACTCCAATCAACCCCAGTCCAATGCCTGAATATACGGATATTAAAGACATCCTGGGGGATCACTACTGTCCAACTTCAAGCCATTTTTTATTTTATGATCTACCCCTGTTTCACCCTTGTGGAACCCCATGGTTACATCTGAGGGATGGGCATACAATAGAGACATGCACGGTAATGCATCTCAGCTGTATCTAAACCCTTTTCTCCTTTGGACTAAACTTCTTAATGCAACACCCCCAGCCTCCACCAGGAATTATCACAGGAGAATCCCACAGGACTACCCTACCTCACAGTGATCATAACATACATCCCCCCCTGCTACTCTATCAGTTGCCCAAGCTGCTAATTGAACCTGGGTCAGCTGAGCTGTACTCAGTGCTTTATCACTCTATGCCAACATAGCAATGATATATTTCCCAGTAGATTAAGGATAACTATCATCTTTTCACTGCTATCAGTGGCATAATTTCCAATAGATTATGGTTTAGTTAAGATACAGGCTTATTTATTACTTTTGCTTCCACATAATGATATGAACTGTACTAGAAAAGACCATTTCTCAGGCATGACTGCAGAAGCAAGGTGGGTCTATCCTATGAAAGTAACAGTAATACGGAAGCATTGTATAAAAGCTGCCAGTTTGCAACCAGTAACTAAGTAATCATTAGTAACAGTGTTAGAAATTAAGAGGTTGATTCATAAGCATATTTATATAAACTTCTGTCATGAGTGGAAGAACAGGTGTGATAAATTTAAGGGAGAAGGAGTCTGTATATGATGTGGATGAAGATCTATTATATAATTACATAGTAGGATGTGGAATGAAATTCTATGAACATCATATGGTGAACGCATTCATGCAGAATGCCTTTCTACCTAGTTGCTGAATTACTTTCACATTGAAGGCCATTAAACATCAAGGCATCCATTTCTGTACAAGCCTATAAATAACTGACGGGCAAAGAGTGATGGTCATGCTTCCCGGTGTTTCATTGAAGTTATTATTTCAGTTCTTCTTTTTTAAAAATTCAGTTGTACTTATACTGACCATTTTTTTCCATGTTTTAGCCAAAATAAGTTATCTGTTTGCATTTTTTTAACTTGTTCTGGGAAACAAGTCTTCTAGCTTCATTTGCATTTGTGGGTGAATTGTGAATTACTACTGTCTGCAAGATCTGTCCTTTGTTTATGTATTAAACTGCACTTCTATCTTTGTAAGTAGAATTACTTGTACAAGCTACCTGTTTGTGTTTTGAACTCAGTCTGGGCCATTGGTCTTGTAGTTTCATTTGCAGTTATGGAAAAATTGTAAATTACTGTAAAATGTGAGCCTCATTTAGTTATTTATTACTACACTGCGTTTTTCCATAAACAATGTTACTGGAACATTTCTGCCTATGCTGGTGCTTTAGACTGTAGTGGGATTATAGTATTGGCACTATATTGTAATTTTTCCTGTAGGATTTGTGCTTCTTTACTTCTACAGCTGTTGCATTCCAGTTTTGCTGCTAGAGCCTCATATTGTGCTGAGCACTTGCCTTCTGTTTGTTACATTGCTGCTGTTTTTCCCTTGTTTCTGTGCATGCTTCAGCCCCCACTGATAAGTTAAGTAATGCTCTCCATGCTGTTTTCTATTGTTTGTACACTAATTATTGTTTTCCCTGTCTCCACTATAAAAGTTAAACTTTCTGAAATTCCAACCTACCAGTGGCCAATGGCCTGTAGCTCAGAATCATAGGACTAAAAGTGTTGTGACTTGCTACAGGTTCTGAAGTCAAAGAGCTCTACTAGTGATTTTATTTGATTGGCTCCCTCTCTAGTTGGCCTGATATAACTGGCACAGAGCTACATCCACACAGGGTCTTTAATTCAATACTCCGAGGACTGTGGAAAGCCAAGAACTGTAAGAAACGAATGTTACAGAAAAAAAAACCATTGAGCTGAACTGTGTTATGCAACTTTAGAAATCCAGGACTGTTCACATAATCTGTGCTAAATGTAAAGAAACACACTTTGAGCTTCAGTACTCTCCTGATCAAATAACTAGGCATTTCCCCATGCATTACTAGCATGTCTAAACAACAATATCATCAACAAACCAAGCTCCAAGTAATTACAGTTACTCCTGCCCCCTCCCCTCTGAGCCATTTCTGGTGAAACCATGGACCAGCACTTCCCCTCAACTTCTGTAGGCAGTTTGATTGAAACTGGAATCTTGAGACAGTGTAAGAATTGTCTCATGCTGTCTGATGATTATCTGCTACTGCATGACACAGTTTGGTTGAGATGTACATATGTAATGCCTTGGATTCAAAAATTTCACACACAGTAAATTCAGGCACCAAAACTGTCCATTGTACAAAACACAACACACCTCACCAAGGACATCATAATACACATCATCCATTATATGCTGAGGTTCTAAAGATTAACTAGCCTAAACCTCAAGGACCTCCAATACTTAATACCTCCTACACCTCACATAGACCAAGGAATCCCAAAGTCATAGATGCTGAGCCCATAGTGCAACATCTACCCAACCAAATATTCTAGTTATATGTGACTCTTATAAAACATACAGATATACCTCTTAGCAGGCCACTCAGTGAAAGAATAATGGTTAGTTGCCTGACTAGTGCTATGAGCCATCAAGATATATAATCACTCAAGTCCTTGAACAACAAATACTGGGGTGCCTCTGTCATAGTACATGTATGCATCAATGAGCTGAGATGTACCTCTCTACACTATATGAAAGAACACATGATGGAGCTCTCAAACTTTGTGTCCCAGGCAAGTACGAGCCTTGCATTGAGCAGCATTTAACCTTCACCAAGGATAATGCCACAATATAACCAAAAAATAATTGACTTCAATAATTGAATACATTTTTAGTGTTATTTGAATGGGATTTAATATTTGTCAGCCTGAGAGGATATGATCGATAGACTATACTCCTTCACCAGGAATGTCCCCCATGTGTCTCCTGTAGTGTTTCTGTTATTGGCAAAGAAATTGTCCATCCCATAGTGCTTTATTAGGCAAAACCAACCTGATAAACCTACCGACATAATGAAGCAAGCAAAGGAAGATATGAAGACGTTACTTCCTACAAGCTTTCCCTCACCACATAGGACACAGATGTCTATATAGTGACTGAGACATGTTTTAAAATGGTGTAGAACACTTCAGCTGTGGAGGGTATAATGTCTTCCACAGATTAAGTCCATTTACTATGCAGGAGGGTAAAAAATGATGGAGGTGTATCATTCTTCATCCAGAGGAGACTCACATTAAGGCTGGTAATGCAGCATGGTGCACTATAGCATCTTCGTGTCCAAATTACCATTAGAAAGGTCCATACCATATATTAGCTTGCTAGCCAGCTATAGAACTCCCTCTATGACTCCAGAAAGCCACATAATTTATCTACAAGGCGTAGAATTACTCAATATTGAAATGAGTACCATTTTCTTAGATGACCAAAACTATTCACCTATAGCCTGGCATACCTATAGCTCTGGGGGAAAACATCTTGGATCATGTTGGTACTAATATGGGGGCATGTTGTACCATCTCTTGCTTAACGTTGTCACTTGTTAGGTCTGACCATAAAACAGTATCCTTCAAAATAAAACTGAAATCAGATACCCTTTCTACCCAAGATACCTTTAGATATTTCTCTAAAAAGCACTAACTACTCCTAAGTAATACATTGTCTAGCTGTAACTCCCCATCAAACCCAGTTAACTCCACTGGATGCACAGACATATATACTCCACCATACAGTACCAGCATGCAAGCAGCAGCATAGCTGCAGCTGTACCTTGTAGGAACAAGTGCGGGACAAACCTTAGAAACAACCTGCCTTTATGGACCCATAGCATCAAACAGCTTTACAAAAAAGGAAGATAATTTTGTCCAAAAGTAATTTGCAGAATAATAGGGCTCTCATCACTTAAGTAAACAAACAATTCAAGAGATTAATAAAATCCACTAAAGCCAAGGCTTTGTTAGTTATATTCTTAATTTCAGAAGCACAATGCAGCAATGCACTGATCGGATTGTGAATGATATTACCTACACTGAGGTTGAAGAGGTAGCGAAACTACTGGCCAATAAATTCAGTTAAGACTTTACCCCTCTCACCCCTCCATCTACCCCACAGGATATACATAAAACCTTTTCAACTCCAGCTGTCACATAAGACCAAATCCTGAAAGAGCTGTCAAAAGCTAAAAATACTGCATCAATGATTCCTAACTATGTTCTTGGATGCATCTTAAATAGCTTTAATCATGATTTAGCCCCACCTGCCCCCACCCCTACATAACACTCTTCAACCACAGTCTCCATACAGATTTTCTACTTATCATATTTTGAACAGCTGTAGTTATTCCCCTAAATAAAGATGACCTGCCACAGACCCAGACAAGTACAGACTTGTAATTCTGACTAGCCTTATATGCAAAGCCATGGAAAGACATATCATTACATTAATCAATAAGGACATAGGAAACCTCCAAACACTGGATACATCTCAGTTTGGTCTTGTCAAGAACAGGTCATGCTTAGTCATCCTGGTGGACTTCTCTGAAAAGATTGTCAAAACAATGGGTTAAAGTAAAACAGTACAAATCACAACCCTCAATCTGACCAATGTTTTTATGCAATCTCCCACTTATGCATGATAGAAATAATAAATTAATTTGGAATAAAATGCCACATCACCCACTGGATTGGCAATTGTCTTACAGATAAGATGCAGGAAATTAAAATGAGGAAGCTACCTCCACAAAGAGAACAGTCACCAGTGGAGTATCCTCGGGTTCAATACTTGGACCACTTCTGTTTGACATTTACTTCTGTGAAGTAAAAGCCAATAATAAAAGTCTGTGGCTGATTAAGTTTGCAGATGACTGCAAGCTAGGTGCGGACAGTTATTGAATTCACAAATGATTTAGCCATTCTACAGGAAGTTATGTTCCAAATCAATAACTGGTGACAGAACCACGGACTAAAACTAAATGCCAAAAATGCATTATTGTATCCTTTAGGGAAGTGGTCTTCCCCAGGGAGCTATCACATTTACAATAAGCCCCTGAGAGTTGATCCAGTTGCTTGGGATTTGGGAATGTATGAGGATAGAGACCTAACTTTCAACCAATGTGTGCACACTGTAATAAGAAAGTCCTTCTATATTGCACCATTTGTAAGCAAAAGTAATTTGACTCTATCTAGAGATGTCATTGACTCCTTTATTCATCCCTGATTAGACCAGTCATTAAGTATAATGCCACTTTGGCATGTATGTCCTAAGACACATGCCATGACTGGAATGCCCATAGAGATACCTTAATAAAAGGATACAAGGCTAAACAATAGGTCCTACACTGACTTTCTCAAAGCCCTGTCACTCATATCTTTTCAGTATCTTACAGACCACTAAGAGGGGACCTGTGTTTGGCATACAAGTCATCTTCTGACCTAATACTGAAGAGCCTACTGCACATCAGCAAGTCAAATGGCATTAGAAATACTCAGTACAGGGATGTAAACCTCTTCTGCAGCATCATCATCATCAATAAAACAGTTTGGAGGGATATGTATATCTCACAGAAAATACCATTGCTCTGGAACAGACTCCCCATCCTTGTAAAACAAAGCAAATCCATATCCATATTCAAGCAGAACTTGGATCTATGGAGGGTTAATAGAAAATTTCCTCCAGGACTGTCTCCGTACTATTAGTGGATAGGGGCAGATCCTAAATGCTTTATCTCATGCATATGTCCCTCCAAGTTATTGATAGAATGATCTCAGTTATTCTTACTAGGGGGTGATATATAATTTTCAGCCATGAAATGGGTAAGGCCTACCTAAAAAAAACAGGAGAGGTTAATTCAAGCACCAAAAGGAAAACTAGCTAGAAATAAAATGACCTGTAAGGGCAGGCAACCTTGTATTTACTTATGGACTCTGTGAACCCTATGACATTATCTTAGCAAGCAATTAGACAAAAGGTAGGGACTAGCTATAAATAAGATGCTATTCTATCATAAGGCATAAGCAGGCATATGCATGTGCACATGTATATACACATGGGCACACACACACACACACACACACACACACACACACACACACACACACACACACACACACACACACACACACACACACACACACACACACACACACAAATGCATATACACCGACATGTGAATTCAATTTAATGGCATGTTTTTTAACTGTGGGGGAAACAACAGACCCTGACAAAAGCCCACACAGATATACAGAGAAGATGCAAACTCCATCTAAAAGGAACTCCACCTGGTAATTTAAATAGAAAGGTCTTAAAGTTGTGAAGGAAGCATTACTAACCACTCCGTCACCCTAAGGATAATCAGTTATTATGGAAGTACAGCCAGTATATGTAGGTAACATTCTGTTGCAAAATAAAATAAAAACATAATTACTACTACTACTACTACTACTACTACTAATAATAATAATAATAATGTTGAGAAACTAGTTCAGGAGAATGAGCTTAGACTAAAAGGGATTAAAAAACGTGCAACCAGGATTAATGCACCAGTGAATAAAAATGTTATTGAAGTGGGTATTAGAAAATATTTTGCTTTGCAGGAAATTCTATATTCATTTCACATTTGCAAGTCTCTATAATACTTCAGAGAATGTGTGTGATGAAGATCTAACTGTATGATACATATGTACTTTTGGTCTTTTTAATTTCTCTAAATCATTTGGGTTTTTAATACCATGAAAGGAATGGACCCCATTCCTAAGTCAAACCATGATTAAAGTTCATGAAATTAGTATTGTCTCAATCTCTGATGTCAGCCAGAAGTGGTCTTCACAGCACACGCAATGTGCCCAGTAATGACTCCTACTGCAATTCATATGGAGTTACATGTATTAGTAACATATCCAAATATGATTGGAGATTCTTATTTATAAGACCCATTGGTCCTACTACTATTGAAACTGTCTGGGTATCCTTCTTCCACATCGCTCTTGTTTCTAACTGCAAATTCTGATATTTAATGATTTTGTGTCTCTCTGTATGCAAGACATTGTAGTCACTGGGTATAGCGATTTCAAAGATCGATGCTACTTTTGTCTCTTTTCACAAACCACTATAGCTGGTTTTCTAACATCTGTCTTTTGAACTGTTGGTAATGGGTAATGCCATGTGATGTAGACTTCATCATTTTCTATGATGCTTTGTGACTCATGTTTCCAGTGTTTTTCAGCTACTTCAATATTAGTTTGCACAATCCCCGGTGCAACAGTCTTGCCACATTATTATGACTTTCAGTAAACAGTCCTTCTGCCATTAATATATCACAACCAGCAACAAGGTGTGATGTGGCTATTTACAACTCTGTTTTACAAAACCTACATTTGTCTGTTTCTCCCACATGTTTAATGGACTTTGTAAACTAATGTGTCCGTAGCCCACTATCTTGGGCTGCCAATATTAATCTTTCATCTTTTGGTCTGAATTCGCCTCTCCTTAACCATTCCTCTATTTAATCCTGATCAACATGAGGTTCTTCCAAGAATTTTCCATACTTGCAAATATTTTTGTGCATTTTCCACATTTCTTGCCATTTTATCTGATCATTCATCTTATATTCTTTCTTTTGTTTTTGACACATTCAGTTGCTGCCTGATTTTTATCTACTTCTGGTTTGATTTGGATTCCCGCTTGACGCTGATATGCTTCTGCTAGACTAAGAAGGGTAGTCATCTTAGATTTATTCTCCTCATGTTTCAAAACTTTCAGTATATTTGAGACTTGTGAGGACAGCAGATATGCATGCAGTCCCACGATTGCATATCTATACATATAATCAATTTCAAGTAGGCCCATACCTCCTCAGAACAGGGAATATATAATTTTGGTGTGCACTGATTTTTATAAATCATTTGATGAGCATGAAGCTTCCTTTTTTTTCCTGTCTAATCTATCCAACACCTTTTGGGGCCAACCAATAACTAAAAAACTGTAAGTTAGGACAGGAAGAGCAAATTGGTTTATAGTTTGAATTTTGTTCTTAGATGTCAATGCTGTTTTCAGGATTAATTTAAGTATTCTAAAATATTCCTTACCAAGTTTTATTCACATTTGTTCATATTTTATTGCTGATCCTTAATTTCCCAAATATTTATACACGCTCTCTTGCTCAAGCATTCTTGTCCAAAACTGATGTTTTCTTGGTGCTACAGCTTCTTTAAAGGTTGCTTTTGCACATTTATCAAGACCAAATAACATTCTTATATCATCTGAAAAAGTTTTAACTACTTGCAGCTCTGCTTTCAGTTCATCATCTGATGAACCATACAGTTTTAAATCATCGACAAACAGAAGATGAGACGTCTTTACACTTTGTTGCTTTCTGGGAGCCAAATTGTAGCCATGACCTAATCTGTTAAGCAGACAGCTTAATGGGTTAAGGGTAAGTCAAAAGAGCAGTAGTGACAGAGAGTCACTCTTTATCATGGCTCAACTGCAAAGTGATTTGCCACTGTTTCCTGGTTGCTGTGATGTATTTTATCAGTGTAGGGTGTATATTATACATTTTTAAGCACTCTTTGATCCATGAATGTGAGATACTGTCAAATTCATTTGTTTAGTCAATCCATGCCATGTTTAGATTCTTCCCCTTTTTACATTTCTCCACTATGACTTTAACAACAAATGATCATTTGCTCTATATGATTTTCTTTTACTGCCCTTTGTTCTATTGGCATAATTGAGTTTTCTTCTAAATGACTATGAACTCTGTTGGCATTCATTCCAGTGCATAGTTCATATGTCATCAGAAGGAAGTTATTGGTCTATACATTCTAGGGTAGCTTGGAGGTTCACTTTTAAGTAGGAGCATTGTTTTTCCTGTTTTATGTACATCGCAGATTAAATAATGATGCTTGAGGATTCTGATACCATCTCTGTGACTTCTGTAAAAAAAACACTATTGGCAATTTAAATATGAACATTATGGGATTAGCTGGTTATTTCATCATGTATTACATCACCTTCCATCACAGACTGGGCAGTTTAATGTACTTTATGAAGGATAATATCCAGTGACATAACAACCCTTGGTATGTACTATAATAACTGTGGAGCGGATCCATTTTGTTTTATGATCACTGATTTTATTGCCAGACTATGATCAGCCAGTAATGTTAATCTAGTCATATTGTACAATTTTGACCAGTCAAAATATAATTAATGAATTAAAAAAAGTTATATTTATTTTGTAATGAGTAAATGTATTGATTGACAACAATGGGGTCAACATTTCTTTTGTCAAAAACGTTTCCCTGAAACAAATATACATGGATACAGCAGCACTTTTTTCTGACATGGGTAATGATTCCATGAAATTTGACTGGGGGGCTTAACATCTAACATGCAATATTACCTTCTCAGAATTTACACCACACTTAAGGGCTTGCCCATTCATAATTTAAAATCTTTATTTAGAAATCACTTCCTAAGTAAGGTTAGTCTAGATTGGTCTATATCTACCTCCATATGAAGTGCTGATCCAAAAGATTGGATTTTCTGAATTATAAAGTCTTTGCTGAATTATAAAACCTATGTTGGCCCTATAACAGATTCATTATATCACCTCTATATTCCAGCACTTTCTGTCAACAAGCCTACTTTTGTTTGCTTTTACATTGTGTTTCTAGGTAAGCTATGGTTCTTATGTGTCCTTACTGAGTGACAAATCAATGTATCCATCATTTATGCGAACTGTTCCAAATGATATTTTCCAAGCTATTGGTCTGGCTCGGCTGTTAATACATTTTGGTTGGATATGGGTAGGGATTCTGGCCTCAGATAATGATTTTGGGATAATGGGTAGCCAGACCATGCAAAAAGAAATTGCCAAGGCTGGAGGTTGTATATCATTTATTGAAATGGTCACAAAGGATAAAGAGAAGATTCCGTCTATTATTAATGTGATTCAGGAGTCATCAGCTAATGTCATTGTAGTATACGCTAGTGCTGAAAATCTGGCTCCATTGCTGGAGGCTATTTCTGCTCAAAATGTGACAGGAAGAGAGTGGATCAGCACTACTGGTTGGATGGTATCACCAGACATACTGAGTACAAGGACTGTGAGAATGTTAAATGGTAGCATTGGGTTCTTCCTCCACAAAGGCAAGATCCCTGGTCTCACTACATTCTTATACAACAACCACCCTTCCAGGGATCCTAATGATATATTTGTAAGAACATTTTGGGAAAAAGCCTTTGGTTGCCAGTGGATAAAATCAGATGGAAATAATACATTATCAAACTTAGGAGCAAATAAAATAGTTCTTCCTTGCACGAGTTATGAAGATTTAAGAACACTCAGCATGTCTGTGTACGATGTGTATAATTTCACTTACATGTTCAGTGTATACAATGCTGTATATGTGGTGGCACATTCCCTTCACAACATGCTTTCATGTAGAAATGGAGAAGGACCATTTCAAAATGGACAATGTGGGAACATTCAAAATTTCAACCCTTGGAAGGTAAGAAAATTAAGCATTCTTCTTCACATTCATAATTTTGCCTTGATTTGTTGAGTGATCATGAGTGGTATGATATTTGAAGTATCATGACCACAATGCATAGACTAATTTGTACCTAGGGCATCAAAAGTGCATGAATAAAACCACTGCACCAGAACTATTCTCTAGCAGCATCATGGCTTTATTTATAGAAACTATTATGATGATAGTATAATTAATGATACTACTACTAATATAATATTAGACACTTAATGTTTTGTAAAAAATAAGTTATGTACTTATCATAACATTCCACCTCAGTTGTTGCTTTTCATTTGTCTTTAACCTGAGGGACTTGGATCCAGCATGGATCCAACTTGGCCATGTACTCCAGTATTAGATGTAAAGTTCAAGCCCCTCCCCTACCCATAATTCCCCGCTCTCCCTCCTTCCCTCAGATTGAGTTCGTTGCAGAACAGCACCAACCCTATATAGTCTATATGCCTATAAAAACTAGCACAGTTGTCAAATGGCCCACATACTCAGAGTAAGCCAGGACAAAAGGGCCTATGTCTCTTCAGTCCAGTGAACAACACAGCCCAGAAAAGGCAAGGGGGTGGAGGGAGGGATGGTTGAAGACAAATGAAAAGCAACTACTCAGATGGAATATTATGGTAGGTACATAACTTATTTATCTGAAGTAGCTGTTTTCATTTGATCTTCAACCTGAGGGACAGAGTCCCTAGCTACAAAAAAAAAAAAAAAAAAAAAAAAAACTGGGTGGTCCTCATGGAAGGATGTTCTGGAGCACAGCTGAGCCAAAAGATGCTCTGTTCCTGGAGAGAAGATCCAATTTATAATGAGAAATGAAGGTGTGAGATGAAGACCAGATAGCATCAGAACAGATATAATCTAGAAGAACCCTGGATCAAAAAGCCAGAGAAGTAGAAACTGATCTGGTGGAATGCACCCAGACATGTCCCAGTGGAGACTAACTTTTGGCTCAAAAGGCCAAAGAAAACACTCCGAAATCCAGAAATCTGTATCCTTAGAGACAGGGTTTCCCAAATGAGGTTTAAAAAATGAGGAAAAAAAGCTGATCCGATTTATTGAAACTTTTGGTTCTATGCAGATAGAAATGCAACTGCCTGTGGATGATTTGCAAAATAGAGGGGAGTACAAATTGCACTTACTAAAGTGCAATTTGTACTCCCCTCTATTTTGCAAATTTAGGAAGAAAACTGACAAATTAATAACCTGGTTAATATTTGATTCTGAAGCCACCTTCGACAAGAAAGATGGATTGGTCCACAGAGACACTCTGACTCTATGAAAAACTAGATAAGGGGGCTTAGGTTCATAGGTGTGTACTAGGCTAATGAACCTGACCCTTTACAAGCCTAGCCCATAGAAGTGCCCTGGCATCATGCCGCCCGACATTAATTCCCAGTGCCTCTATCAAGTAGAGCCACTGGAGTGATCTCCAGGATGAACTTTCTATTACCCATCCACTCATCAAGATTTCTCTTGAAGAGGGACAGCAAGGTGTTCTGCTTGACATGTTTGGGAAGTTTATTCCAGAGCATGGGCAGTCTCTGGGTGAGGAACCTATCCCTACAGCATGTTCTGATGATTGTGATAATGAGGTTGAAGTCTCTGGAGCGGTTGGTGCAGAGGGATTGGGATTTCGTTAGATGTAACATTTCTAACAGAGCTGGGTCAGAAATGGCTTTGTAAGTCAAGCAAAGATCACCTCTAAGTAGGCGATATGAGACAGAGAATAGATGGAGTCTTTTGACTTTGTTCACACAGGACATGTGCTTAATGCCTAGGATCCTCTTCATGAGGTACTTCTGTGGCCTCTCCAGCTGTTGCAGGTGTCTAGTGAGGAACATGCCAAGTGGGACATTATACTCAATGATTGGTCTAATGAGGGAAGAGTAGAGAGACATGATGACCTCTTTCTTCCTGCATGCAAAACCCTTGGTATTGAGATGTGCCACATAGAAGGCCTTTCTGACCACAGTGGCAATGTGGTGGTCGAAGGAGAGGTTGCTGTCAACCTGGGTCCCCGGATCTCTTATAATGCCTTCAGTGTCCAGTGGGCTCCCATCACTGTGGTAATTAGTGGGAACTGAGTTTTGATCAAAGGGGATGATGACACATTTTTTGGTATTAAGCTTAAGGCCATGGTTTCAACACCAGTCACTGGTCTCATTGAGGCCTTTCTGTAGGATGTCTGATTTACTTGTGGAGTTAATAATGGCTCCCAGCTTGCAGTTGTCTGTGCACCTGGTCAGCCAGAGTCCCTTTGTGTTGGCCTGGACTTTTGAGACGTAGATGCCGAACAGAAAAGGATTTAAGACCGATCCCTATGGGACTCCACTCGTGACTGGTCAGCAGTCTGACTTGGAGTCTACTACTTTCACACTGTGTGTTCTGTCTGTGAACCAATTTGCAACCCACCTAGTGATTTAGGGGTTGACACCTAGTTTGGTGAGTTTATCAATAATTCCTGAGTGAGGAATGGTATCAAAGGCCTTGGCCAGATCGAGGTAGGCTGCATGCACTGCCTTACCTTCATCCACAGCCCTGTTGACTGACTCAAAGAAGTCAAGCAGGTTGAACAGGCATGATCTTCATTTTACAAAGCCAAATTTTGTGGGGTCTAGAGTTTGAATATTTCCTATATCTTTGTTAATCAGGTCCACAATGATGCACTCCATAGCTTTACATATCAGACTCATCAGGCTAATGGGGTGATAATTCCCAGCGTCTGTATTTGCTCCCCTTTTATGGAGTGTAATGACTGTAGAAGTGCACCATTTGGTAGATACAAAGCCTGAGGTGAGGCTGTGACTGAACAGGGCACACAAGTATGGTACCAGTTCACTTTGTAGTTCATATAGAACACAGCCAGGGATATTATCGGGTCCCATGGAAGCTGTATTCTTGGTCTTGGACAATGCTGCTTTAACCTGTGCTGCAGTAATGGTGGGTGCTGGCATTCTTCCAGTATTGTGATTGGTCCTTTAGGGGGGGACACAGGGGTAAAGTTGGCACTGAATCTGTCAGCCAGTATGTTGGCAGTATCTGTTGGCTCAGTATAGGAGGCACCATTGTGCAGTAACTCAGAGCAAATCTGGGTAGTGCTGTGGATGTTCTTGATATAACTATAGAAGGCTTTGTGATTGTTTTTAGTGTCTATCACAATTATGCCTTCATAGCTGGCTTTAGAGGATCTGATGAGGGATCTCAACTTTTTGTTTAGACTAATAAGGGAGTTTTTCCAGTCTTGGAACTTCAGTTTATTAATGACAGGGGACCACCAGATTGGCTTCCTTTTTTTTTGGAGGAGAGCATCTTGGTTCTGTTGGGTATGGCTAGTTCCATGCATTTATGTACATGTTCGTTCAGTGCACTGGTGTATGATTCAGCAGTCATGCAGCTATTTTCCATTGCCATGGGTGCCGTGAAGTTAGTAACCTCTGTTTCTAGGAGCCCAAAGTTACCTTTGGAGAAGTTTTTCAAGGTGATTACCTTTGCGGGGGGTATGGGTGAGATGTGGATTTCCATGGTGATTAGTTTATGGTCAGATCTGATCATGGAGGGATTGACTATGCTGGGCTACTAGTCTGGAGGTGTGCATATCCTTTATGAATATGGAGACACCACCACCTTTGGAGCTACAGTCCATGTTTCGGGGCCGAAAGGTGTGGAATGAGTTATAGCCTGGTAGTGCAGGGGTGCTTTCTGCCGCTTTAAACCAGGTTTCCGTTACAGCACAAATGTTGATGTTCTCCATTTTGAGGTGGGCTTCAAGCGAGTGCATCTTGAGATTTAGACTTCTAGCGTTGAGCAGCATGACCCTCACATTGCATTTATTCATAGCTGTTACAGTGGTAATTTGGTCTTTGGAACACCAACTAAAAAGGCACTATATGGGTAGCAAGAGCCTTAGCCAGTAACCAAAAACCCAGGAGTGACAGATGCAGGCCATTTCTGGCAAAACATCGAGGCCTGTCAGTCATGTTGTCGCAAGCAGACAGATACTGGATCCTCTTAGAATGTCAGTCATGTTTTGTTTGTACTGCAGTACCATTCTGGGTGATGGTAGGATACTGCTCAGGGCTAGGAACATACGTGCCTGGGCCATATAATCTGAGAGCTCAACCATGTCTCTTTTCATGTAGTCCAGGGAGGTGCATCTTAGGTCATTCACACCCACATGGACAATGACAGAGTCATACTTGTACTTGTTGTGAAGTGACCTGAGTGTGTGTGTGTGTTATGTGTCGGATTCTGGCACCAGATAGACAGCTGACTGTTACCTTCTCCTTATTCAACCTAGTGAGTGGGAAATCTGTGTGCCTCACTATTGAGTCACCTATGATTAGTGTATTGGGCAAGGTGTTTACTCGAAGGGGCTTAGGTTGAGAGGCACACTGTGGAGGTGAGCTATGTGTTCTGTGGTTTTTGCTGTGTTCTGATGGTCGAGTGCACTTTTGCCTTGGAGATCTCTGCTATTTGGGTAAATTTCTGTTGAGAGCCTCCACGAAGGTGGATGTGTGGTTTGTGTTTTTATGTGAGAGATGTGATGGTGGGTGTTCTGGAGGGCTATGTGTTCCATGTGGTGTGGTGCAGGTGTTGGCCTTCGCCTCTTGACCAGCCAGTCCAGTCTTAGCTTGAGAGTGCGTACCTTCCAATTTGGTGATACAAGTGCATCTCTCACAAGTCTGAGTGTTGGGAGGTAAGAGGAGTGGGTTGTCTGTGTACATGAGGCAGTTGTTATATTGCCTCAGAAAGCCCAATTGCACCAGGTTAACAGGAGAAAGCACAGGAAACTGCCCTTTAATCACATCAGGAAGGGGTGGTCATAACTACTAAGTACTGGAGCTGTTTCCATGAAGAACAACTAGTGCTGATAGTACTTAGCTGTGCTACAATAATTGCTACAAAAACCTGTTGAAGTGCAAAGCGATTAAGCTAATTGAAGTGCAAGAGCTAAAGAACTAGCAAGATTCAAGGGAAACACTGAAGAGCAGGATTTCTGGCACCAGTAATATTTTACCTCATCTCGGCGCTGCTAGGCGGAGCTTAAACACCCTTAAACCCACGCAAATGCGGGCTTTTAAACCAGAAAGTTGAAAGGGATGGAAAAACTGCCCAAACAGCTAATGAACTACAATTTTTGGGCCAGAAACCACTCCTCTTGTGGTAGATATGCTACCTAGTGCTTACCACTCCCAGTGATAAGCTAGAAGGCTTCCCTCCAACACAGAAAGGCTTGGGGGGCTCAGATGCTTACAAACAGTCCTGGATACAGCAAATCTGTATCTGGACTAGATTAGTTCCAGGAAAGGTGGGAAACAAGCACAAACACAGCCTTTTAAACCAGAAAGTTGAAAGGGTTGATCGATAAAGCGTGAAGCTCAGAGACCCTTTTGGCTGAGGTAATTGCCACCAAAAAAGCCATCTTTCACAATAAGAACTGCAACTCCACCAAAGCAGCTGTTTCAAATTGGAGAGAAACCAAAGTCTGCAACATGAAGGTTAGGTCCCAAAGAGGTGTGGGGTCCTTAACCAGAGGCCTAAGAAGAAAGGTACCTTTCAGAAAGGCCTTACAGAGTTTAGATGCAGCTAAGGAGGCCAAAATGTTGCCTGCATGGAAATTGGAAATCGCTGTCAGTTGAACATTAACAGTAGAGAAGCTAATGCAATTATTAAAAATGTACACTAAAAATTTCAGAATGGCACAGACTGGCACCATAAAGGGACCCAGGTCATGTTGAGAAGCCCAGATTGAAAAACACTTCCATTTGAGTAGATCTTCCTGGTAGAAGTCTTGTGAGCTGCATTCAAGATCTTTTTGACAGGAGAAAAAAGCCCGGGAGTCCTGGCTGTCATGGAAATTGGAGCAGCCAAGCTGTAATCTTCAGGCTGACTAATTCCGGGTGAGGAATCCCTGATGAGTGTGTGATCAAATCTAGAACCAGATCTAGAGTCCAGGGAGGACGCACTATATGAGCCCATGTATATGTTCATTTTCTCAATTATGCCAGTTTGTTTCAGTGGTTAACATAACTTTTGACACCATTGCAAATTCAAAGCCAAGCAATAGCTGTACTCTACCTTGCAGCAATGTCTGGTCAGAATGTGAGGGGTATGGTACCTGTGCTTTTATTCCAGAATGGATGCCAAGTGATTGCTTACAAAGAATAATAAATGGCTTGGATTGCCCCCAAGTGAATGGAAAACAGATACAGTCATTCCCCTGCATAAGGGAAGACCTTCCGCAGACCAAGGAAGTTATAGACCTATATGTCTGACCAGCCTCATATGCAAAGCCATGGAAAGACTTATCATGAAATTAATTAATCAGGATATAGGGAACCTCCAAACATTAAATCAGTCTCAGTTTGGATTCATCAAGAGTAGGTCATGCTTACTTAACCTGGTGGATTTTTTTGAAAAGGTCACCATAGCAATGGATGAAGGCATGGAGACAAAACGGTAGTCACCTTATACCTCAACCTGGCGAAAGCCTTTGCTGCAATTTCCCACTCAGGCAAAGTAGAAAAACTAAATAAACTGGGAATAAACCCCTGTGTTACCCATTGGGTTACCAACTGGCTCACAGCCAGGATGCAGAGAAACAAAATAGGGGAAGTTACCTCCTTAAAGAGACCAGTCACTAGTGAAGTCCTCCAGGTTTCTGTACTGGGACCTCTCCTATTTGGCATCTACTTTTCTGAAGTAAAAACCAATACCAAAGGGGTCTAGATGACTAAGTTTATAGATGACTGCAAGCTAGGAGTTGTTATTGAATCCCCAAATGACTTAGCCATCCTGAGATAAAGTTTGTCTCAAATAAATAACTGGTGTCAAAATCATGGTCTTAAATTAAATGCAAAAAAATAGATATTGTATCCTGTGGAAAGTCACCTGTCACAGAAAACTACCACACTGACCACATGCCTTTAAGAGTTTACCCAGTTGTTCAGGATTTGGAGACATGGACAGTGACCTAGTTTTAAAAAAAACACATCTCTTGTTGTAAGAAGGTCCTTCTATATTGCACAGCTTATAAATGATGGGATTGTGTCTAAATATAGGAATGTCATTGTTCCCTTTCACTCAGCCCTCACTGGGCCAAGCATAAATATATGAATATAATGACCCCTTTCGCATGTATCTTGAATAAGTTCTGGTGCACAACCCTGACCATGTGTACACTGTGGGAACAGTGTGATTCAGAGACATTTGATCTAAGTATGCTCATTAATATAATACCCAGCCACTGTATGATAAAGCCATTCCTGTACCCACTGCACTAGTGAGTAAGCAGCAGAGTACCTAACCTAGTGCAGATGTGCAATGCTCTTCATTTATTAACAGTACACAAGAGCCAAGGAAAGCCATTCCTGTGCCCACTGCACTAGTGAGTAAGCAGCAGAGTACCTAACCTAGTGCAGACGTGCAATGCTCTTCATTTATTAACAGTACACAAGACCCAAGGAAAGCCATTCCTGTGCCCACTGCACTAGTGAGTAAGCAGCAGAGTACCTAACCTAGTGCGGGCGTGCAAGGCTCTTCATTTATTAGCAGTACACAAGAGCCAAGGAAAGCCATTCCTGTGCCCACTGCACTAGTGAGTAAGCAGCAGAGTACCTAACCTAGTGCGGACGTGAAATGCTCTTCATTTATTAACAGTACACAAGAGCCAAGGAAAGCCATTCCTGTGCCCACTGCACTAGTGAGTAAGCAGCAGAGTACCTAACCTAGTGCAGACGTGCAATGCTCTTCATTTATTAACAGTACACAAGACCCAAGGAAAGCCATTCCTATGCCCACTGCACTAGTGAGTAAGCAGCAGAGTACCTAACCTAGTGCGGGCGTGCAAGGCTCTTCATTTATTAGCAGTACACAAGAGCCAAGGAAAGCCATTCCTGTGCCCACTGCACTAGTGAGTAAGCAGCAGAGTACCTAACCTAGTGCGGACGTGAAATGCTCTTCATTTATTAACAGTACACAAGAGCCAAGGAAAGCCATTACTGTACCCACTGCACTAGTGAGTAAGCAGCAGAGTACCTAACCTAGTGCGGACGTGCAATGCTCTTCATTTATTAACAGTACACAAGAGCCAAGGGAATGGGAACTAGTGCCTACAAATCATGCTCACTGCTTACTGCTTGTTATTTTTTGTCCTACATGGTACTGTTCTGAGGAAGAGTATAGAGTCAATGGTTTAGCTGACAGCAGGGGATATTATCATGGGCAGGAGTGCGTTGTATGGTATGATACCTGAGCTAAAGTGCTGCATGGGAAGATTTTATGTGTGTTGCAGTATATGGAATGCAAAGATCCTGTTTGTAAGCACAAGGACTATGTGGCACATTCTGCTGATACCCTTTAGATGTTAACTCTTCTATATGATTATATGTAAGTGACATTTTTGTTGCTATATATCATGTTGTTTAATCTAAGCGAGGATTACTGCTGCACAGAAATCATTACTCTTGTGAAATATTTGCATGTTTTTCTTCTGAGGAGAAATTCATGCAGCATCTGAGATTTTTCCATTTGGAGGGTAGATTGCATCCTGCTTCTTTTACAAGTGGGATCACAATGGACAAAGTAGTTGACAGGCCTTCATGATGTGACCACTGAAAGTAGTGTGTAAACACATCCTTTTGAATCATCTTGTATGACAGATTGTGGCTGTGGTAGATAAACTGTGTTTTTCTAGGTAGGTGGAGGGAAGTAGCAGGACTAAACTACCATTGGCTGTGTTCTTGGACTGATAATGTTTCATATGTGTTTGAGAAAACAGAAATTTCTTGGGTGTTCCAGGGACTAATGCATAATGATCAGAAGGCCTATGTAACGTTTATGGAATACCTCTTAATAAATCGATACGAAAGTGCCATATTTCTGGATTTGACTGTATTGATGGGATCCTCTATGTATACTTACACATATACTACTAGGGATTCACACTGATATGCTGATGAATCCCTTAATGTAGATCACAGCCTACTGTTGTGCTGTGCACATATTGAAGGCAAGGGTAATGTAGTAGTTGTATATACTTTTGGGTGGCATACTCCTGATGACATTTATGGTATATGTATGTCATTGTCTGAGTACTGGGCATACAATGGCAGTTATTTTCGCAGCAGGGCCTTGTAATACTTCCACTTTTCAGGGACCAGATAGGGTTCATTAAAATACACTTGTATCCATCCAAACTTTGTGTTGAAGCAGTATGTGTGCTTCTTTGGGCCATAGGGGAATATTGCAGCTCACTTATCTACAGCAGAGTACTTGATCTTGGAGTAGAACTGCACAGTGTACCTTACATAGGGTTTGCCAATGCCTCAGATTGGTAGTACCAAACGGGTGGGACAATATGTACAACCTGTATCACCCAGAACACTACATCTAATGCATATGGTGCATTTGTATTTACAGGCACAACAGGACTGCAGCTTAAATCATCATCGTGTTTAAAGTAAGTTAACCATATATTTTACATGGCACTCTTTCATAGATGTTTGCCTGTACAGGGATACAGATATAGGTAAGGGGTACATTTTTATACTTGGATAGGATAATGTGTCTTCACAGGGCCTGCATTGCTTGATTCCTCCACTATGGATATAGACATTCTGATGTCAGGGGGCTGTCTGAACCTAATGATAATGGCAGCCATATACTGGCACAGAAAGCTTATGAAATCAGATCCACATAATGTGAGGCACAGCTCCTCTGCCTATGCAACCCATCTCTCAGCCTCTGAATGCAACATGATGATGGGAGTTGACTGACACATAAGTACAGGGAGTACCCTATTTTTCAGTGACAAAGACATCATTTGATATGTCTAGATCCATTGATTCTGGGAATGCAACAAGGTTTGGTGTATTGGTAGCCAGCAATGCCATGGATACTGCTCATAAATGGACTGAGTGGCTCTGTGTCCCCAACTTAGTGTATGTGCAGGATGATAATAGAAATAGAGTCACAAACCAATATAGCCAGAGCAAGCTGGTTGGGGTGGTACATGGTCTGCATGATGACCTGCAGGAGGGATTGGACCATTTATCTAGTATAATGGAAAGTCAACATAGGGAATCTGTATGCTGCCGATGTTTCAGTGTGGCCAACCACCATGACCAGTGCCATTCTCATGGCCATTCCCTATCCATTTCTGGTGATGAAGCCGAACATGGGAGGGAGAGTGCATGGTCTAGGTCCTGTACCACCACCACTCCCCACACCTCCAGCCAGTGTTGAAAGCACTGCAGAACATTTTAGACACAGGAGCTGTCAGAGTGTTTGCCCTGTTACCACCCATAGCACATCACATAGTTCATAGTTCATAGGTTCATAGGTTAGTACTAGGCTAATTGCCCTTGTGAGCCATTTTAAGCCTAGCCAATTATCTCTTGTGAGACTCAAACCCTGCATCTTGTGTTTGTAAGGCAAACACCTTAACCATTAGGCCACCCTCCCAACCTGGTGCTCATGCTCACAAAACCACTCAATCATCCCTGCATGTTATGGATTATGCCTTTTGCATTCCCTGGAGATGGTGTCTCCATGGACTGGGACATGGACAGTCAGTACTTATGTCTCCTGCTCATTACCTAGACTTGTCATTTAGGCCTTAGCACAGTGCTGCATCTTCATCTGGAGCTGTGCCTGTGCACACTTAACATAGCCATTAGCACTGCCCGCTTCTTCCAAGCTACACCATGCTGGAGACACCACCCTCTCTCCAGCCAGTCTTCTTGTCCTTCAAGTGCATACAATGACAATTGTGCCATGCCCCTCAGTATTTGAGTAGTTTGTTTCTAGTGCACAGAGATGCTATGCATGGTATAGCATATCTTGGTCGTGCTACTGCATGCAGCATTGTTACTTTTGTATGTTATGTTTACTGTATCCCGTAGTTGAGAATCAGACACAGCCTCTTAGCATGTGCCACACTGTGCCTGTATCCTCCTTGCATTATCATCCCATAGATGGCTTCTTCACAGGCTCATCAACAAGCATTTCCTCCACCACTGACTCTCATACTTCTTCCTTTCAAAATACTTCATAATATTACAAACTGCAGACATCTTGCTGCATATTTTGGAATTATACTGCATGGCACCACCAGAGACATCTAAACAGCTGAAGCATGGCTCTGGCTATACAAACACTGATTCAGCAAAGATTTGGGCTGTGACAAGTAGGTGTCACATGCATTCTCTGCCATGAGCTGTGAATTTCTCATTGGTGTCATGAACTATGGCAACAAAACAAATCCAGCATCACAAAATAAGATGGCCCTGTAGAAAATCACCCCACACAAATTACTAATATAAGTTGTATATTTGCCACAGGTGGGAATCGTGCACTATTAGGATGGTCTGGCGAGACAATGGATATTATATGCACTGAATTGAAGAATACCTGTCAGTTGATGGAGGGGCATTTATTGCAATGTAGGTGCAGTGAGGGTCTTGCAGTACCTTAGGGAAATAAGCTATTTTATAAAAATCCTACACGGTATTGATTCTGTCCTCTGTGGTACATGGGAACTACCTACACTCCTCTACATGCTGTAGCATGGCATCAGGAAACTGGTGGAGAGTCCCTGAGGCACCTGCCTGGAACACACTCATCATGTCCCCCTCTGGTCACTGAAAGGTCCTTCTAGCTACAGGTACCTTGATGTGCACATGTATGGATACTTCATGCAACTTAGAAACCTGCTTATGAGGAATGCAAGTCAAGAAGCTCCTAGAAGGTGCTTCCATCCACACAGTAATGTTCCACAACTTCATTGTCAGACAGAGCGTAATATGTTAGCCAAAGACAGAAGACTTGGCAGTGAGATGGGTGATGGTGCACACCTATATACCTAGTGGCTGACAGAATAGCATCCTGCATATACATATCTGCTTAACTCATTCAATCCTAAAACACCTTTTTTATATTTATCCAGTTAACATTCATAGCTCATTATGGTGTTCAGTATTTTTGGGGGTCTGTGATCCTTAACAAAGTGAATCACCAATTAACAATAGGCAGTATTAGAAAGTTCAAGGTGAAATTAACAAAGCAATACTAAGATCGCTATTCTCTGATGTTCTGCAGTATAGCAATTAATCAGTGATTCCCCTTATTATTCATATTTTCATATTTGCATTCATATTTTTGTAACTGAGAGACCTGCATGTTATTAAGTAACATAGAGTGAAATGCTCTGATGGGAGAATGAAAAGTACATTGTCAATGTGCATTTGCAGAACACTGCACTGGAGATATTGGTAGTTATGACATGGTGTGGTATATTGAAGATTTACCCACAGTTGGTGTGGTTTAATCATGAAGGCGAAGCCGAGTGATTAAACAAAGGCTACCATGGGTAATCCTCAATATACCACAACCATGGAGTCGGTTATTGCTATTATACAATTACATTATTTAAGAAAAAAAATGCTTACTTTTCTAAAATAATGTCTTTGTATAACAGCAGATTACTGTTCTTCCGCTGGTTGTGGTATACTGCTTTTTTGTTTTGCTGTACTGCGTATGCATATGGGACTTGCATTCCCATGCATACCCAGTACATCAATGCTTTGAAATAGAAATAACAGGGAAAAGAAAGCCTCCGTTACTCTGTTTTCTCTCTCTCTTTTTTTTTTTTTTGAATTGTAAAAAAAAAAAAGGTTTTGGGGCATTTTATACCAACGGAAAAAAGTCCAGGCGACCAAACCTTTTTCCATTGGTATATTGTGGGATTTACAATGGGCACGCTGGTTGGGCTGGGCCAATCAGTGTGCACGTTTTTGAATAGCAATAGGGAGTCATTGTATAATTGCTAATAATTATGAAAATATGAAATATTTCCATATCTACATAATATTTCCAAAAATAGGTTGACTTACAAACTATTACATAACATCAGGTAAAACCTTGGATGTTGAAGAAATGCATGATTGATATTTGCATTCTACATTGCACGTCTCAAGAGGTATTCATAATTATTTGTTCTGGTAATCATAAAAATAATCATAATTCTTCATATTTCTGTAAACATCTTTGTAAGCATGCAAATAGAAAGAAACTTTTTGTTGTCATGTGAAAGTTTATATCTGGCAAACCCAAGTAAGGTGACAAAATGAATCTACATTGTAGAGTTTCCAAGATATGACAATTTGTTTGTGAGACATTAGAAAAATATCACTCTGGATTTGTGTGCATAATAATATATTTTAGCATTGATATAAAGTTTGAGACTGAACTGACTATTATCAATGCAAGGCAAACTTTTTAATGATAATATTTCTGTTTGTACCATTGTAATCATTCTTATTGCTCAGAAAATATTTACATTTCTTTGTCTTTTGATTTTTAAGCTGATTTCTTATATAATGCTTTGGAATGTATGGACGTGTAGACTGCTAGAGGTGTGACACTCCACGTCACATAGTTAATGAGTTAAATGGTGGCTATGCTGAACATATTTTTGAAATCTCTCTTTCATAACTTCTTGATTTTGCTGCAGTTGGCATCTCTAGTGGCCACATCTCAGTGTGTAAAATTTATACATTTGTGAATCATGCTGCCATATTGTTGACCTTCATTTGCATTTGTCATGGCCATCATTTTAATAATGTCGCTGATGTCAATGTCATTGTACAATTGTTTGCATTGTATTCAAGCCACAGTATTTCATGGCCTAGTGTGATCATGCTAAATATGTCATTAAATCAGCCTTCTTCCACATTGCACTCATTGTATGAATTAATTTACTGTGACATGGTACTTGCTGCCATATCCCAGGGAATAACCCCAAATTTGTCTCAAGGCACAGCAGTAACTCTGATTAAGCTGACAAGACAAAACTACAAACTAACGGTAGAGTGTTCAAAATATTTGCAGGGACTCACAGAATCTTAGAAGAAATTTTGAGCATAAATTCAGCTTATGCAGTACAGAATCAGTCATATGATATACCTTATGCCAACTGCATGATTTTTGCACAAAATATTAATGGTGATAGGTCAGTCAGAAGCAGAGTTTCTGTGACTAATACTTCAGTACAGGTATACATATATGTTGTGAGAATGCCTTCAGTTTAGGCAGTCATTAGATTAGCTGACAAGAAGGCCTTCTGCAGAACCAAAGATTAGAAGCACTAAATTGGGTCCCCCTTCCCTGCAAATAGTATGACCCCATAGGATACTTGTATTCATTGGGTGTGAGGGGCACTGACCCCCAAATACCCAGAGCCGGCTTGACAAAACCCCTTGGAAAAAGAGGGCAGGCATTCAGACTGATGAATTACACAAATGAGTTGTGCTAAAGTAGTTTATGTTCTAGGAAGAGGTTCTATTGTATTCCAAATTAACTGGGACTAAAGCATGTAGAAAACATGGAATTCATAACAAAACTTACTGAATGGGTCAACAGCATGATGACAGTCGTCAAAAAGGATAAGATAGGCCTATGCATAGATCCTTAAGACTGAAATAACTGGGTCAAAAGGGAACACTGTCCTATTCAGATAACAGAAGAGGAAGCAGCAACATGCAATACTAAGTATTTCTATGTCCACGATGCTAATTTTGGATTTTGGCATGTTCATCTAAATGAAACCATTTCCAAGTGGTGCATATTCAACAAATTTCTGGCAAGGTATAACTTTCTGAGTTTTCCATTTAGAATCTCATTGACCCCAGAAGCTTTTCAGAGAGGTGAGGTCAACGCTATATAAGCGATAATTGGTATGGCAAACATCATTAATATCTTTTTAATCTGTGAGGAGCAGAAATGGAATATGATCAATATCTAGTTAAGTTACCAGATAGACTGAGGCATAAAGTCTTAAAGGTGAATGGAAGCAAATGCCAAATCTGCTAAACTTCACTCAACAACATGGGGCAAATGTTATCACCAGAAGTGAAAGCAATTGTTAACATGTAAAGTCCTCATGATAAAGCATCTCTAAAGCATTTCTTTAGTATGATACTATAACTAAACTGATTTAAAACTTATAAGATGCAGTAGTGCCATTATGGAAGCTTTTAATAATTTGTGTTAACTGATTTGGTCAGCATAACCGAAGATTATTTTTGACCTATTAAACATCAAGTTACTTCAGCACCTACACTCAGGATTTTATGATGTAGTAAAAGGCATTATGTTGCAGGTAGATTCAAGTAAAAAAACTCTGGCCACTCTTAGTGTAGCAAGGTAGGTCAATTGAATATGGGTCAAGGTCTTTAAAGGATTCTCAGCAACATTAAGACTGAAAAAATATATGCAGTTTTGGTTGTCAGAAATTTCACAATTATCTCCCTCTCTCTTTTTTTCGGCTTTTCCCGGTTTGGGGTTGCTACAGTGGATCACCTTGTCCGCTCATGAAATTTCACAGTTATATTTGTGGTTAAAGAATTATTGTGAAATCAGATCATAAACATGAAAGTTTGCATATACAATCTCATTAAAAAATAAACTCAGCAGAGCATACTTAAAATCATTATATAAGGCACTTAACAAAACTTCAGAAAATATTACTCTTCCTACAAAAATATTTTCTGTACGTTCAGCACAAACCCATAAAGCTTATGCATATAGCAGGCATGTTAAATAGAGCATATATAGAAGAACAGCAGAAGAATTGTTTGAGAAGCCTAGAAATGTAATGGGTTGTTTTTCATTTGCTAATCTCCACTTAAAAGCCACAAGAATTCAAAACCTAAACACAAGAACACTATGAGCTGCAACTGTTGTGATGTCTTTATATCAAAAAAGTATAGTTCGGATCAGCCACGGCTGTTAGAATGCCAAAGTGTAGTTCCAATCAACCACAACAGTCAAAATGTAAAATCTAAATGTAAGTTTATTTAGCAAACACAAACGTTTCCATTACTGTTACGAACAGTAACTTCTTCAGAGAAACCAACAGGATAAAAGTCACGCCAAATTTAAACAATAATAGGTGTCATCACATTGTCAGGATGCCTCATCAATATTAGGACATATGAAAATATACGTGTTGTCAATAAAAATTCTATAAACACACAACTAAAACTAGTTAAAGTTGTAGAACTAAATTATTGTTAATACTGATGTATACAATTAAACTAACCTGCTATATACAAAAATACTAAAACATTCTAGCAATTGTAAAAATTGTAAAAATAACCAACATGGTGCTAAAGTAAAGTGCCTGTTAAACAACAATTCTAACTCATGTAATTAGTAGCAATAAAACTCATCCGTATCAAAAAACAAATGTAAATGTTCATATACAAAATGTATACCAACCATGATAAAATTATTGCTAGCCAACATCAAAGCTAATGTTCAGCATGTAAGAGCAGGAACCTATTTACATCAGAACTAACATACATCTCCTAGAATTATCAGATGCTACTGGAGACATTCAAAAAAATGTTTTTTTTTTTTTTTTTTTTTAATTATTGTTGGAGGTCCGTGAGCTGGAGTGGCAACTTAATTTAGATGCCTTCACTTTTCCAGGACTTAACGAAAATTGCAACATAATGTGCCTTTTAAAATTAAAGAGTTTGTTGAGGTAATAGACTTTAGAGTAGTACACTAATTTGCATGTGTGCCCAACTTCTTGATTGCAAAATATAAAAATAAAAAAATAAAAAAATTAAAAAAAAAATTTTTTTTTTAATTTTTTGAATGTCTCCAGTAGCATCTGATAATTCTAAGAGATGTATGTTAGTTCTGATGTAAATAGGTTCCTGCTCTTACATGCTGAACATTAGCTTTGATGTTGGCTAGCAATAATTTTATCATGATTAGTATACATTTTGTATATGAACATTTACATTTGTTTTTTGATACGGATGAGTTTTATTGGTACTAATTACATGGGTTAGAATTGTTGTTTAACAGGCACTTTACTTTAGCAGCATGTTGGTTATTTTACAATTTTCACAATTGCTAGAATGTTTTAGTATTTTTGTATATAGCAGGTTAGTTTAATTGTATACATCAGTATTAACAATAATTTGGTTCTACAACGTTAACTAGTTTTAGTTGTGTGTTTATAGAATTTTTATTGACAACACGTATATTTTCATATGTCCTAATATTGATGAGGCATCCTGACAACGTGATGACACCTATTATTGTTTAAATTTGGTGCGATTTTTATCCTGTTGGTTTCTCTGATGAAGTTACTGTTCGTAACAGTAACGAAAACATTTGTGTTTGCTAAATAAACTTACGTTTAGATTTTACATTTTGACTGTCGTGGTTGATTGGAACTACACTTTGGCATTCTGAGAGCCGTGGCTGATCCGAACTATACTTTTTGGATTTTTGTTTTGTCTATATTCGCTAGTTTACGTTTATGTCTTTATATCAAACAGCCAGGTAGTGCCAAATTTCTTTTTCCTTTAATAAGAACTTGTTTTCAATGCAAATATATAAACTGTTGGTGTTTCATTGTTTATTGTTCAATGAAAAGTGAGTGACAGTCCCTCTGCAAACAGAAAGGCAGATCTCATTATTTTTGTATTGACCTGATTATGCAAACAGAACAAAGTATCAGAACATGTAAATTCTGTAACTTACATGGGAAAGAGAAGTTGAAACAAAAACTTGTAATTCATGAAATTCTGCTTTTACTTTGCAATAAAGTTAACATAAGTTCTTTACAAAATATGCAGATTATTAATCTCTGCTTTGTGAAGTTGTCTATCTGAGAGACAAAACTAAGTGTATTGATTGGCCTTAAAAGTCAATTGTAGTGATACATATGATAAGAGATAGTCATCGGCTATGAATTTGACAACCAAGAATTTTGCTTATTCCTGAAACAATGGGAATTTAATCATGTACCCAGAAAGCACTGGACAGGATGATCATATGACTCAGTCTGTGGAAATAAGGGATTAAGAACAGCTTTGACTGTAGTCCAGTTTAGGCTACAAAAATACTCTCCTACACTATTTGTAGTTTTGTCTCTAGTTCAAACAACATCTTACTGTTAGTTCATCAATAAACAATCCACGATTTGAATTATTGCAAGAAAGGCAAAGGAAACAGAAGTATAACATAAAAGATCAGCAGAAAAGTTGCCTTTCTTGAAAAAAATAGTTTTGCACTTTTATACTCAGTTTTAGCCTTTTTCCCCAAAGGAAAACAGTGACTATCAAAATATAGAATTAACAGTCCAACACTGAAGATGAGTCGAGGCAAAGGCAAAAATAATTTAAAGAAGAAATGGAAAACATTTACAATGATTACCTGATTGAGATGGCTTCAGGACTAAACATAAAAAACAGTGTATACAGAAAAAATAGTGTAATAACACCTGGAATTCTTGTGATGCAGAACATAAACTCTACTTGTGGCCATGAAAGAACTGATTGCCTCCATTATGATTTCTCAGCAGAGACTGAGTTAAATTGCTTAATTAGTGTTATCTAAGCATAGTCTGATAAGGACAAAATGCAGAATTATAGTCAAAATACTTCTGCCTATTTAGTTTCTTCCAAATCAGTAATACCACCCAATCTGAAAATGACATGAGACCCAAAAGTCAGTGATGCCATTGAAATTTATAAATATTTTGATTATGATAGATTCCTCAAAAAATATACTGATTTATCTAGTGAAATATGATCAAAATGCCTATCTAAAATGTTATCTTAGTGCAGTTATATTTCACATGTTGCATATAAATTATAGTTAGGATGTTACAATCTCTGAATAAATTCAAATTACATTTTATTTTAAATTAAGGATGATGTTTTGTATAATGATAATTGAGTTAATAACAACACTATATTTTTAAAAAAACATTTTGGTCTGGTGAAAGCTGTATGTTATGTGATAAAGACTTTCAGTTCTAAACTGTGACAGTGTCCAAATCTCTGTGAATGCTTCTTCACTTGGTTATCCGTAACAATATGTAACTAGACCAAATTAATTATAGAGATAACCCACATATAGTATACTCATGTGTCACAGCCTACCTTTTATTTATTTATTTTATTTTTGTTAAGTAGTCATAGGGAATTTATACTATCAGGCTATCTCTTACTATCAGCTAAGCTTCTGAGCCCCCAAAGCCTTTCTGTGTTGGAGGGAAGCCTTCTAGCTTATCAGTGGGAGTGGTAAGCACTAGGTAGCCTATCTACCACAAGAGTGGTTTCTGGCCCAGAAATTATAGTTTATTGGCCATTTGGGCAGTTTTTCCATCTCTTTCAACTTTCTGGTTTAAAAGCCTGCATTTGCACTTGTTTCCTACCTTTCCTGTAACTAGTCTAATCCAGATACAGATTTGCTGTATCCAGGACTGTTTGTAAGTTTTTGAGCCCCCCCAATCCTTTCTGTGTTGGAGGGAAGCATTCTAGCTTATCAGTGGAAGTGGGAAGCACTAGGTTGCCTATCTACCACAAGATCCAGGTACAGATTCTTAGTTTTAGCACTTGATATTGCTTATTCATGCTCAGCACTTGTTCAGAACTTGTTGCTAGCACTAAATAAGCTACAAATTACTACAACACTCAACCTTCCTCTTTACCTAGAGGAAAACAGTTTTTGTACTTACTTTCCTCACTTGCTTAGAGAAAAACAGCTCTTATACTCACTTTCCTCACTTGTCTAGAGGAAAGTAGTTTTTTATTCAGGCATGTCCAAGGGTCAACTCCCAGTGTTCTCTCCTGTCTATCTGATGAATCTGGGCATCTTGGGGCAATGTATCAATTACCTCATGTACACAGACAACCCTCTCCTCCTACCACCCAACACCACAACCTGTGATAGATGCACTTATCTAGCCAGACTGGAGGCAAAGCTCTCTCCAACCAACACTGAAAAACACTTGCACCACACCACACTCATCATATAGTCCCACTAAACCTGCACCACCAGAATCCATTAATAGAAATGCAAAAACATTCACAGAGGCTCTCAATAATAATCTGCTCAAGCAACAGAAACCTCCAAAGCAGAAACACAAGCAACATCCTCCCCCTAACAAAACCCAAATGACACATAGCCCACAGACTCAGTGTGCCAATAAACCACAGCCCGTAAGGAAAAACAACGTACCCAACACATTAGTCATAGGTGACTCTATAGTCAGGCACACTGATGTCCCATTCATCAGGCTAAACAAGGAAAAGGTTACTGTCAGCTGCCTGTTGGGTGCCAGGATCTGCCACATAACCCACGCACTCAGGTCACTCCACAACAAGTACAAATATGACTCTGTCATTGTCCACGTTGATGTGAATGACCTGAGACATACCTTCCTGGACTATATGAAAAGAGGCATCGAAGAGCTCTCTGATCTTGTAGCCAAGGCAGGTATGACCCTAGCCCTGAGTAGCATCCTGCCATTGCCCAAAACAATACAGCAGTACAAGGACAAAATGATTGACTTCGACAATTGGCTAAGCTTCTGGTGTCATTCTAAGGGGATCCAGTATCTGTCTGACTGGGACGACATGGTCGACAGACCACGAGGCTTTGCCAGAGATTGCCTGCACATGTTGCCCCTGGCATTCTGGATACTGGCTAAGGGTCTTGCCACCCCTATAGTGCCTTTTTTTAGGCAAGGTTCAAATGACAAATTCACCACCATAACAGGAACAGGCAAGGAAAAACTGAGGATAATGCTACTCAATGTTAGAAGTCTAAATCTCAAAATGCACTCACTCGAGGCACTCCTTAAAATGGAAAACATTGATATCTGTGCAGTGACTGAGACCTGGTTCAAGACTCTAGAGAGCACCCCTGCATTACCAGGTTATAACTCATACCACACTTTTCGGCCATCTGACCTGGACCAGAACACCAAAGGTGGAGGTTTGTCCATATTCATTAAGGATATCCACACCTCCAGGCTAGTTGCCCAACATAATGCATCCGAGGTTATCCAAGTGCAAGTAACTCTGGGCAAAACTGCAATCCAAATTATAGCTTGCTTCAGATCCCCCACCATGCCCCAGGATTCCCACTCCTCTTTTCTTGATATACTGGAAAATATTAGTGTTCAACCAAACACTCTAATAATGAGCAATTTCAACTACCCCACCATTAACTGGGAAAACTACTCATGTACCAACTCCTTCACTCAATGCTTTCTGGAATTCATAAATTCCTATGCCCTGGATCAACTTATCCACACTTCCACCAGGGGCAACAATATCCTAGACCTAGTCATTACCAACATGAGTGACCGGTGTTCCACACCTGAAGTAATCTCCTCGTTGGTCAGATCCGACCAGAAGCTAATCACCCTAGATATCCACCACCCCCCCACCACCATTAAGGAAACCACAGTAAAAAATTTCTCCAAAGCCAACTTCATGCTTCTTAAGACAGAAGTGGTGAACTTCATGACACCCATGCAGATGGACAATACAGTTATGACTGCTGAATCCTACACAAAACTCTATAAGCACTTACACGAGTGCATGGATCGTGCTATCCCAAACAGAACCAAGATGCTATCCTCCAAAAAAACAAGCCAATCTGGTGGTCCCTTGCCATAAACAAACTCTACAAGACAAGAAAGAAACTGTTGCAAAAGAGAGTAAAATCCCATGGGTGGAGGAGCTCCCTGGTCAGCCTCAGTAAGAAGCTGAGAGCTCTTATAAGATCCTCCAAAGCTAGCTATGAAAAAGTCACCACTGATTCTAAAGGCAACCACAAAGCATTCTATAACTATGTCAAGAATTTCAATGGCATCACCCAGATCTGCTCTGAGTTACAGCACAAAGCCACGAAAATTACAGAACCGACTGATATCGCCAACATCCTGGCAGATAGGTTCAGTGCTAACTTTACCCTCCTCTCACCCACTAAAGGGCCCATATCTATACAGGAAGAATGCAAAGTCCCTGTAATCACATCCATGCAGGTAAAAGCTGCACTCTCTAAAACCAGAAACACAGCATCCATGGGACCAGACAGCATCCCTGGCTGTGTTTTACATGAACTTCAGAACGAACTGGCTCCCCACCTAAGCACCATGTTCAATCATAGTTTCACATCAGGCTTTGTGCCCACTGAATGGCACACAGCAACAGTTATCCTACTCCACAAAGGGGGAGCCACCACTGATCCTGGGAACTATTGTCCTATTAGCCTGATGAGCCTGGTCTGCAAGGCCATGGAACGTATCATCATGGAACTCATAAACAAAGACACTGGTAACCTCCAAACTATGGACCCCACCCAGTTCGGGTTTGTGAAAGGCAAATCATGCTTTCTGAACCTGTTCAACTTCTTTGAGGCAGTCACCAAAGCTGTAGATGAGGGTAAGGTTGTTCACACAGTCATAGGTGACTGTATAATCTGGCACACTGATGTCCCACTCACCAGGTTGAACAAGGAGAAAATTACAGTCAGCTGCCTGTTGGGTGCCAGGATCCACCACATAATGCATGCAATCAAGTCACTCCACAACAAGTACAAATATGACTCTGTCATTGTCCATGTTGGAGTGAATGACTGGAGACGTACTTCCCTGGACTACATGAAAAGAGACATGGAAGAGCTCTCAGATCATGTGGCCCAGGCAGGTATGACCCTAGCCCTGAGTAGCATCCTGCCTTAGCCCAAAATGATACCACAATAAAAGGACAAAATGACTGACTTCAACAACTGGCTAAGCTTCTGGAGTCATTCAAAGGGGATCCAGTATCTGTCTGCCTGGGATGACATGATCGACAGACCATGATGCTTTGCCAGAGATGGTCTGCACCTGTTGCCCCTGGGATTCAGGTTACTGGCTAAGGCACTTGCCACCCCTATAGTGCCTTTTTTAGGCAAAGTTCAAAGGACAAAACCACCATCGTAACAGGTACAAGCATGCAAAATCTGAAGGTAATGCTACTCAGTGCTAGAAGTCTAAACCTCAAAATGCACTCTCTCAAGGCACTCCTAAAAATGGAGAACATCGATATCTGTGCAGTAACTGAGACCTGGTTCAAGGCTCCAGAGAGCACCCCTGCAATACCAAGCTAAAACTCTTACCACACTTTTCGGCTGCCAAACCAGGACCGAAACAGTAAAGGTGGAGGAGTGTCAATATTCACCAAGGATATTCACACAACCAGGCTAGTTGCCCAACACAATGCATCTGAAATTCTCCAGGTGCAGCTAACACTAGTTAAGACTGCAACCCAAACTGTAGCTTGCTACAGATCCGCCACCATACACCAAGATTCTCACTATGCCTTTCTAAACATACTGGAAAATATTAAGATAGAACCAAATACCCTAATACTGGGTGATTTTAACTACCCTGCCATTAAGTGGGAAAACTACTCATGTACCAACACCTTTGCCCAATGGTTCTTGGAATTCATAAATTCCAACACCCTGGATCAGCTAATCCATAGTCCCACCAGGGGTTCCAATATCCTAGACCTGGTCATTACCAACATGGGAAATTGATGCTCCACACCCCTTTGTTAGTCAGGTCTGACCATAAGCTAATCACCCTTAACATCCACATCCCACCCCTACCCCCCAGTAAGGAAACCTCCATAAAAAACTTCTCCAAAGCCAACTTCATGCTGCTCAATTCAGAAGTGACAAACTTCATGACACCCATGCAAATGGGAACTGAAAGTTCAACTGCTGAATCCTACACTAAGGCACTGTATGAGCACATCCACTCATGCATGAATCGTGCCATCCCAAATAGAACAAAGATGCTCTCATCCAAAAAAAGGAAGCCAATCTGGTGGTCCCCTGCCATAAACAAACTTTACAACAAAAGGAAGAAACTGTTGCAAAAAAGAGGAAAATCCCAGGATGCAAAAAAACACCCTTACCAGCCTCAGTAAGAAACTGAGATCCCTCATAAAATCCTCCAAAGCTAGTTACGAAAATAAAATTGCCAAAGATTCCAAAGGCAACCACAAGGTATTCTATAACTATGCCAAGAATCTAAATGGCAATGCTCAGATCTGCTCAGAGCTAAAACAGAATGGCATTAAATATACTGATCCCAAGGATATTGCCAATATCCTGGCAGATTGATTCAGTGCCAACGTCACCCCCCTCTCACCCCTTAAATGGCCAATCTCAATACAGGAAGATTGCCAAATTCCGGTAATAATGGCCATACAGGTAAAAACGCACTCTCCAAAGCTAAGAATACAGCATCCATGGGACCAGATGACATCCCGGGCTGTGTACTACATAAACTACAATGTGAACTGGCACCTCACCTAAGTGTCATGTTTAATCATAGCCTCACCTCAGGTTTTGTGCCCACTCAGTGGTGGACAGCTACAGTTTTCCCACTCCACAAGGGGGATCCACCTTGGTTCCCAGAAACTACCGTCCCATCAGTCTGACAAACCTTATCTGCAAGGCCATGGAGCGTATTATCATGGAACTTATAAACAAAGACAGTGGCAACCTTCAAACACTGAACCCCACCCAGTTTGGGTTTATGAAGGGCCGATCTTGTCTCCTGAACCTGATTGACTTCCTTGAATCAGTCTCCAGAGCCATGGACAAGGGTAAGGTGGGCCACACAGCCTATCTAGACCTTGCCAAGGCCTTTGACACTATCCCCCACTCTGGAATCATAGATAAACTTACTAAGCTAGGCATTAATCCCTATGTCACCCAATGGGTTTCTAACTGACATACTGACAGAACCCACACTGTAAAAGTAGCCGACTCCAAATCCAGCTCCAGACAAGTGACAAGTGGAGTACCTCAGGGTTCAGTCCTGGGACTGCTCTTGTTTGGCATCTACTTCTCTGAAGTACAGGCTAACACTAAGGGACTCTGGCTAACAAAGTTCGCAGATGACTGCAAACTGGGAGCCATTATTGAATCCCAAATGATGTGGATACTCTACAAAAGGGCCTTACAGAAACAGATGCTTGGTGCCAGAGCCATGGGCTCAAGCTCAATGCCAAGAAATGTATAGTTATCCCCTTTAGGAAAAAACATGTACCCGTGAATTTCCATATAGGTGGCAGTACACTAAACACCGAAAGTGTGATAAGAGACTTGGGGACACAGGTGGACAGTGGTCTCACCTTCGATAAACACATCACCACAACTGTCAGGAAATCCTTCTATGTGGCACACCTCATCACTAAGGGATTTACATCCAGAAAAAAGCAGGTCATTGTCCCACTGTACTCATCCCTCATTAGACCCATTATAGAATACAATGCCCCGTTTGGTATGTACCTCTCAAGACATCTGCAACAACTGGAAAGGCCACAGAAATACCTCACTAAAAGAATCACAGGCCTAAAGCAGATGCCCTACGCTGACCACCTTAAAAAACACCAGCTATACTCTGTCGCATATCGTCTACTCAGAGGCGATCTCTGCTTAACATACAAGGCCATGTCAAACCCAGATCTGCTGGACATGCTACACTTAAAGAAATCCCAATCCCTCAGAGCCATATGCTCCAGGGATCTAAACCTTGTCATCACAATAAACAAAACATGCTGGAGGGATAGATTCCTGACCCAGAGACTCCCCAGACTCTGGAATAGATTGCCCATACATGTCAAGCAGAGTGCCTCTTTGGCCCTCTTCAAAAGGAACCTTGACGATTAAATGGGAGAAAGGAAATTCACCCTGTGGATCACGTCAGTCACCCTGCTAGACAGGGGTCGAGAGAATTAAATTGTGTGGGAAGAAATAGCCAGGGAATTTTTATGGCTAGGCTTGTATAGGCCCTAGGGCTGATTGCCTAGTACCAATCTATGAAACTATGAACCTATCTTGACCTCGCCAAGGCTTTCAACACCATCCCCCATTCTGGAATTATAGCTAAGCTCACTAAACTAGTTATAAATCCCTATGTCACAAGATGGGTTGCCAAATGGCTCACTGACAGAACCCACACTGTAAAAGTTGCAGACTCCAAATCTGACTTCAAACCAGTGATAAGTGGAGTACCACAGAGTTCAGTCCTGGGACCTCTCCTGTTTATCTACTTCTCTGAAGTACAGGCTAACACAGAAGGCCTCTGGCTAATGAAGTTCGTAGATGACTGCAAACTAGGAGCCATAGTCAAGTCCCCAAATGATGTGGACATCCTACAGAAGGGCCTCACTGAGACAGATGCTTGGTGTCAGAGGCATGGCCTCAAGCTCAATGCCAAAAAGTGCATTGTCATCCCCTTTGGTAAAAACTCTGTACACATGAACTACCACATAAACAGCAGTGTACTTAATGCCAAATGTGTGATAAGAGACCTTGGGACCCAGGTGGACAGTAGTCTCTCCTTTGATAATCACATTGCCACAGTAGTTAGGAAATCCTTCTATGTGGCACACCTCATCACAAAAGGGTTCTCATGTAAGAAAAATGAGGTAATTGTTCCTCTCTACTCAGCACTCATTAGACACATTATAGAGTACAATGCCCCTTTTGGAATATACCTCACAAGACATCTGCAGCAGCTGGAAAGGCCACAAAAGTACCTCACAAAGAGGATTACTGGCCTCAAACAGATGACCTACACTGACCGTCTCAAAAAACTTCAGCTTTACTCTGTGGCATATCACCTACTCCAAGGAGATCTCTGCCTAACATATAAAGCTATGTTAAACCCAGAGCTGTTGGACATGCTACACTTAAAAAAATCCCAATCCCTCTGAGCTACATGCTCTAGGGACCTAATCTTTGCCACCACAATAAACAGGACATGCTGGAGGGATAGATTCCTGTCCCAGAGACTTCCTATACTCTGGAACACGCTACCCATCTATGTCAAGCAAAGTTCCTCATTAGCACTCTTCAAGAAAAATCTTGATGAGTGGATGAGAAATAGGAAATACACCCTGGGGATCACTTCTGTGGCTCTGCTCAACAAGGGCACAGGAAATTAACTTTCTTAGGTGGCATAAGCCAGGGAACCTAGTTGGCTAGGCTTACTTAGGCCCTTGGGCCGATAGCCTTGTACCTACCTATGAACCTACCTATGAGCCTAAATGTAGACTAGGGTATAACAATAAACAAAATTCTTAAAAATGTGGTACAGAAATTTAAAGTATGCATAAGAAAACACATTCTTCAGTAGTATGGTATGTAGAAAGTACTTTTTGTAATATAGCATCGCTTATACTAATAAAGGCAGAATCCAAGTTCTCACTTTAGGAGATTTCTTTGGAATGACTGTAATTCCAAGCTTGGAAGGGGATAACCCCACTGCTCTAGAAAACTCATCAGAAAGCAAATGTCTGCATGTGGCCAAAATTCAGATTTTCAGAATGTATCACAGTGATTATCTCCACCAATGTTTACAGTTATACCAAATACTAACTCACAAACCTGCAGCTACATATATGCACACAGCCAGTGACTACAGTGTCCTGCATACAGAGAGACATAAAGTCATAAAATATTAAGATCTGCAGGCAGAAACAAGAGCAATGTGGAAGAATGATACCCAGACAGTTCCAATAGTAGTAGGAGCAACGGGTCTGATAAGAAGGAATCTACAATCGGATTTAGATATGCTACCAATCCATCTAACGTCATATGAATTGGAGAAGGAGTAATTACTGGGCACATTGCGGGTGCTCCGAAGAGCAATTTTGGCTGACATCGAAGACTGAAGCAATACTAATTTTATGAAATTTAATCATACTTTGACTTAGGAATGGGGTCCATTCCCATCATGGTATTAGAAACCCAAATGGCATGGAGAAATTAAAAAGTGGGGAATTAAAAAAAAAAAAAAAAAATATATATATATATATATATATATATATATATATATACACACACACACACACACACACACACACACACACACACACACACACATATAGATAGATATGGTTTGCTATTATGTTGTTGAAGTGCACATTATCAAACAAGGATTACTCGAATGTGGAGTCTGGTTGTTGTTCATAATTATTTTGAACTCAGTTGCTCAAACAAAATTAACCATTCAGTAAGGAGAAATTGACATTATGAATAGAGATCGCTGTACAGTGCACATCAGGTAATTTACTCTTTTCCTCACTGTAGTGTAATGGCGGAGTTTGTATATATAATTTGCAGGAGGTGTGGGGGACACAGGGGGCTTGCCCCCTAGCAAAAACATAAAAACATGTAGATTTTTGTGTTTGTTTCTGTTTTTCTTTGATGTTCAAGTGCCCAGATACTCGAAAATCTGACATACACCTTGGAGACTTGGTGTTTTTTGGATTGTGTTACATTTAACTATTAAATGCAGTTACAAAATAAAGTGAATGTTGACCTTCGCATTTTCTTTTTTCAGCATTTTATTTTATAGTGCCAAATTTGATTAATACATTCAATTTATTCATTAAAAATTGTTCTGTTATTCAGTAAAATGATAGTAAACATATATCTATATCTATCTAGCTATATATATAGAAAGATATATATATATATATATATATATATATATATATATATGTGTGTGTGTGTGTGTGTGTGTGTGTGTGTGTGTGTGTGTGTGTGTGTGTGTGTGTGTGTGTGTGTGTGTGTGTTAAGTATTAGCTGGAGTTATCTCATTGGTATGTATTTCCTATGCTAAATAGTCTTTGTAGGACAGAATATATTATGAAATCAGAAGATAGATTGCTTCACACTTCACTGTTAACATAGCATAGCATAGCATAACATAAAAATTGTGTAGTGTAGTATGACATAACATACCATTATTTAATTTATTTATTTATTTGCCTTTGATTACTGGAAATGACCAACTAGGTAAATCCTCTTTTTAGCCGAGGCTTGGGGAAAAAGTTCCACATTGCATACATTTTTAAAGGCAATTAGCATGATCTATAAATAAAAATCACTACATAACACTGAGCTATATATAGTTTTAACGGGTTACCCTTAGTACGTCGAAAGCTCACTACATCAAATTCCACTTCTCCGATATGGCAGAACATCAACAAATGAAGAGTCAAAGTTTCCTGCACGGTAAGTTACCATTTGGCCATCCACCTGAACTTTGCCCCGTACCCTTGCGGTAGTGCGTTCTCAGAGTTGGAATATTAAGTTAGGGGTGTGTGGGGGGTGTAGTCCTCCACATTTGTGTAGTCAGTTTAATGGAAGTTTTTCAGTTCTGGATGGCCAAATGGTAACTTACTGTGCGGGTAACTTCAGCTCTTCATTTGTCGATGTTCTGCCATATCGGAGAAATGGAATTCAATGTAGTGGGCTGTCGTACTAAAGGTAATCCAGTTTTAACAGATGATCACCATGTTAAGTACACTGTATAGTATTTGCAGCATGCTAAAGCGCAGGCTTTTAAAGAAAATTCAATATCATTTTATAGGTTATGTATAAAGTCAGATTGAAATTTTACAGACAACAGGTGGGGCATTATACATATTTTATCCAGCCAGTTATTCATTTCAGACATGTAAAAAGGTGACAATGTGTACTGTTTTATGATTCTCACTTGACTTGGCTGTGTAAGGAGGGGCCTTACTAATGCTGCTTGTACATCAGCAGGATTGTTTTGTGGATTAATTGGGATTTTAAATTATAGATAGCAAATTATTAGAATAAGAAGGGGGCTTAGTAATATTGGTATTACAAGTGCACGACTGTTTTGCTGAGAGATATATCTTCAAGGAGGTTTTAACAGTAGAAAATTATCACATATTTCTGATGTTTGTTGGGACATTTGTTGGCAGAGAGTGGTACAGTTTAGCAACAAAAACAGAGTATTGCCTGTCACTGTTATTATTTTTAGATTTTTGAGTAAGATCCAAATATTTATTCAGTGACCACAATTCATTGTGGGATGAGTACCAATTTATTAGGTGGCTTGTGGCAGATCCTCTGTCTGGGTTGTAGGGGATTTTCTGGACAGTCTTAATGTAAGTGTAGGCTAATAGATTTGTTAGCTCCAAACAGTTAAGAGACTGAAGTGCAAAACAGTGATGTGAAACAATGTTAAATTAAGGATATTTAAGGATGATGCTTTGTATTACTGATAAGTGAGATAATGACAGCACTATAAAAAAGTATTTGCAACCTTACAACCTTACCTTATACTTGCTTTAGTTTGCCTAGATAGAGGACTGTGCAGCTTAGTGAAAACTGATGTTGCATACAGGAGACTAGTTGGTAGAAAAGCTTGAGCTATGGTCTTACATGCATGGAATGATAGAAGAAGGCCTAGTTAATTGTTATTTATTTATTTATTTAATAGCATGTTGAATATGCTGATCTAGGGTTAGTCTATGGTCTCTTATTGTGCCAGTAACTTTGTGTTTTGTATTGGCTCAGTTCTAGTAGTTTGATTAATGGGATGGAGGTGAAAATACCATTAGCTTAGTCTCCTTTGTATTTAGGAGTACTTTGGATTACTGTAGCCATTTTCTATTTTTGTAAAGAAATGCTGCATATCATCTTTGAACTGTTTGATTGAAGAAGCTGTACATACTGGTGCTGAATCATTTGTACACTGGAGTATATTTGCTGAGAAAAAAGCTGTATGCATTTTATTAATAAATATGTTAAAGAGTAATGGTACTAATAATAAACCTTGTGGTACACCTAATGTTTTTTCCTGAGAAGATGACAGCTCATCTGCCAAGGGTAAACACAGTGTTCCAAGGATAAGGAAACTTTTAAACCAATTGACTGTACTGTTTATGAGGCCTGGTTCCTTGATCCTAGATAATAATATGAGTTGTGAAACTGTAGCAAATGGTTTACATAGGTCAAGAAATAGGGATGCAACCATTTCACCTTGATTTCTTTTTCAAGAACATAGTATGTCAATATTAGTAATGCTGTTTCTTTGCTGGTAAAACTGGTGTGTTGCTAAAAGCAATTTGTTCCCTGCTAGGTAGTTGATCAATGGTGATGAACACGTTTCAAATATTTTAGATAGAGAGGCTACAGAGCTATAGTTTCCCACCTCAAGAGAATTGTCATCTTTATGTGTAGAAATAACATAGGATTGTTTCCAGACTTTTGGGGCTGTAGCTTCTTGGAGAGCGCAACTTATTAGTATAGATACTGGGGATGCAGTGGGATGTATTGCTTTGAGATATTCTACAAGAATGCTGTCTGCTGCATATTTTGTCTTGTGATAAGTGAGTAGGTAGTACCTTCTCTATGACTTAATGTTGTATTAGCCATACTGGGTTTATTAAGGATGTAAGTAGCATATATATAGAATGAATTAAACATGCATGCTATGTTATAATTTGTTTCATCTGTGAAATGGCAGAGTTGTGATTTTGGACATCGCTGAATAAGTTCATTGATTGCTGACCAAATCATTTTTGGAACTTTACTGTAGTTTTCTTGTATGGCAATATAATAGTTTTGCTCAGCCTTTAGAATGGTAATTTTTAGTTATGTCTTGCAAGTGCAGGTATTGTTGCCAATTGTATGTTTTTTTTCTAAATGCCAGTTTTTCATGCTTTGTTTCTATTATATATTTTAGCTATTTTTATATCTGGTGAAGGCATGGTGCATGATTTGATTTGAGGTGCACAAGAGTTTAATATGGAGGTGAACGTTTTGTTGAAGTGAATTCTGGCATCATCTAAAGGCAGTACAAAGTGTAACATAGCAAGGCGTGATATAACATCATACACTCACACATATATAGACAGACATATACAGACACACACACACACACACACACACACACACACATATATGTATATATATATATGTATATATATATATATATATATATATATATATATATATATATATATATATATATATATATATATATATATATATATATATATCTATACATATATATATATATCTATACATATATACACACACACACACACATACAAACATATCTATATATATATATATATATATATATATATATATATATATATATATATATATATATATTTATATATATATATATATATATATATATATATATATATATAGTCTACTGTTTTTATCCTTAATTGATTTATATCGGCTTTTTGTAACCTCGCTTCCCACGTGGAGGTGTTGCATGCTAACTCGCTTCCTTGAGTGAGTGATATTTTATTATTATCCTGAACAATCTGCAGACATGTGATATTCATCTGCTTTTGTACTAACTATTGTGCAGTACATTACATATTTGTTGAAGGTATGTATTGTAAAAACATTTTATTGCATAATGGCATCTAGGTTTGCTCAGCTGTACTGACTCCTGTAACTGTGCTTATTGAGTGGTGCTGTCTACGTTACATCACCTCTGGGTGAGTGCTCTGCTACACCAAGCATTTATTAGCCTGAAATGGTTGGTTATCAGTGTTGTCAGAGTGCTCGGCTACACCTACCACTCTTTAGCGTATAATAGGTGGTTGCCAGTCTTTTCAGGGTTATTACTGCTTATATCTAGCCCATTTTATACTTTATAGTGTTATTCCTCCTAGTCCAGGGCAGTCTATCACTAAATTCACCCCTTGCATCTAGTAACTGATGCTTCTCCTTGATGGAATCCCTTGGAATAGTAGTGTTTGACCATTCATAATTATCGGCTATAGAACAGCGCTCAGGCCTTGGGTGACACTTTCTAACCCTCTGCCCATTGCTGTAATTAGCTTGCAGCCTCCCCATACATATTACTGTGGTGTGCGTCTTTTCAGCTTTTAAACTGGCTGTATTTAGTTTTATGCTTACTGCTGCAAGGACCAAGCCTCTACCTGGTGATTTACAGTATAGATTACCATATCTCCATATATACTTATGCTATAACGGCCCCTCAACTACCATTGAACACTCCCACCACCGAGGGACTGTCATGGATCTGTAGAAATCTATTATTTGCTTAATGGCTGTTGTAGCTCACAAGAGTCAAAAATACTAACATGTATAGGCTGTATTAGGCTGTATTTAATATGGCTGCTGTGCATGACCATTGTAGCTCATTAGAGCTGAAAAATTCTCAAAATTAAAAGCTGCGCAAGGCTGTATGTATGAATTTGCCTCCCCTAAACATTTTAAACTTGAGGGCTTGTGATAGTACTGATGAATTAGGCTGTATTTAACATGGCTGCTGTGAAGCATAGCTGCTATTGTTGTTAGGTTCCCTCATCTAGCTTATTGAAAGATTAAGAGAGTTGCTATATTTTCAATTTTTGTTCCTTTTTTCTGAGTATGCTTTAATTCATTGTTATACGCCCTGTTTCACCTGTAGCCCTATACTGCTTTATTCTTTTTTTTACTAATGTGACTATGTGTAGATTAATAACCAACTGCAAATGACATAATCCCTGTGGTTCTAACCTTATTTTTGTAACCTGTTTCTGCTTAAATGTTATGCTGACCTGTTCTTATTTCTCCCTCTCTTTCCAATGTACACAGCTTTCCTACTGTACTGTGCATCTCAGAGACTTCCTGCCCAGAGAACAAGGACCCCTTACAATCAAAACCTGCCACCTCTACCTAATTTAAGGCAGCTCAGAGTCCTAGCACCGAAGGGAGCAAGGAAGTATATGTTATACAAAATAGGTGTTTGATAGTTCTTTTTAAAATATCTACAGCTGTATTTCATAAACTATCTAGCCAGATGACCAGCAGCCATGTCCCTTTCAACCCCTAGCAACTAAACCTTCTCCTCCTTGCATAGCCTCCTGAAGCTAATAACCTGAGACTCCCAACCTTATTTCCTCACTATATCTCTCACACCAGCCACTTATCCTGCAATTTACTTTTCTCCTCTAGGTTTCTACCTTCACTAAGTGTGTTTCTCAATCTTCTTATCCTATCTCTCTCCTATCTGTACTTAAAATACAGCAGTGCTGTAGTAGATTGCATCTACATCTCCCCTAACATCCACCCTTCCCTCACAAGGGCTCCCTGGGATATCCTATTCTAGTGCTCTCTCTGGGTTTCTACATGCTTGATGCTACCCTCATAGGAATTAGCAAGCCATTGATTTGTCTCTCTGAACTCACATAATTACTTGTCTGATCCCGCTCCATTCGCCCTGCGGGCACACTCTGCTCCCCTACCCTACCCCAAATTCTCAACCACTCCAGTGCTCCTAACCTTATATCTCTCCAGCCACTCCTACATTCCCATTATCCAATCCTAACCAACATCTCATTAAAGGTATTTCCTCCATACTCCATCACTCCTAACATTTCATTACATACTTCACCTATCACTCTCTACCTTACAACTAATTCATTACAATGCTTGTTTCACCTATATCAGCCTACTTCAAGCCCCTACTCTTGTTCTCACTTCTTCCTCTCCTTTTCCTTCCTTATATCCTAACAGCCTATGAACATTTTAACTACTCTGATAACCACCAGCCCTCCAAACAAACACCCCTACCAGCTATATCAGCCACTCTTAAACACAACAACATAACATCTACAACCAGCTATCTCCTCCCAAAGTATCATAGAGTTATCCATATTACCTATAAACACTACCAAGTCATGAGAACCCAAAACATATTGAATCATCCTATAATTAACACACACAGACTATTCCAACACCTCCTACTGGATGGTGACATTCATCCCAACCCTGGCCCTACCAATAATAGTCCTGCTAACCCAGTTTGACCCTCTCCCTCTACCTTCACACCCCTACAAGGCCTCCTAACTCCCTCTTCATAGCTCACCTAAATATATGAAGTATAAATAATAAAGTGACTCACCTTCATGCTCTGCTGGAAGTACATGATTTTGACATCCTATGCCTAACCGAAACATGGTTAAAACCAGCAACCCAAGACTATGAAATCACCCCTCATGGCTACAATATTTTAAGATCACCTTAACAAGAAGGGTGGGGGCATAGCCTTAATATATAAAGTAGGGCTCCAAGTTACTTTACTAGATATCCATCCACCGTCTGATACCAATACTGAAATTCTTATCACTAAGCTTCAACTAAATACTTGTAAGTCCATCTACTTTATATGCTGCTATCTTTTTCCAGGTAATAACATCACCTCCCTTGAAAATATCCTCAGCTGGCTTTCCACAAACTATCCACAAGAAGCCATAGTGCTAGGTGACTTTAATATAGACTGGAATATTTGTAATACCAATAATCTGACTAACCACATAAACCTACATGGCTTTTCCCAAACTATCACCTCACCCACCAGAATCCACAAACCTACCAATAAAGAAAGCACCTTAGATTGGATTCTAACAAATAGTCCCTAACATATATGGCAGGCATCTTACTAGACATCATTAGTCATCTCTCACTAACTTATATAATTAGACAAAAGAGTCTATATATATATATATATATATATATATATATATATATATATATATATATATATATATATATGTATATATATATATATACACACACACACACATATATAAAAGATAGTCTACTGTTTTTATCCTTAATTGATTTATATCGGCTTTTTGGAACCTCGCTTCCCACGTGGAGGTGTTGCATGCTAACTCGCTTCCTTGAGTGAGTGATATTTTATTATTATCCTGAACAATCTGCAGACGTGTGATATTCATCTGCTTTTGTACTAACTATTGTGCAGTACATTACATATTTGTTGAAGGTATGTGTTGTAAAAACATTTTATTGCATAATGGCATCTAGGTTTGCTCAGCTGTACTGACTCCTGTAACTGTGCTTATTGAGTGGTGCTGTCTACGTTACATCACCTCTGGGTGAGTGCTCTGCTACACCAAGCATTTATTAGCCTGAAATAGTTGGTTATCAGTGTTGTCAGAGTGCTCATCTACACCGACCACTCTTTAGCGTGTAATAGGTGGTTACCAGTGTTTTCAGGGTTATTACTGCTTATATCTAGCCCATTTTATACTTTATAGTGTTATTCCTCCTAGTCCAGGGCAGTCTATCACTAAATTCGCCCCTTGCATCTAGTAATTGATGCTTCTCCTTGATGGAATCCCTTGGAATGGTAGTGTTTGACCTTTCATAATTATCGACTATAGAACAGCGCTCAGGCCTTGGGTGACACTTTCTAACCCTCTGCCCATTGCTGTAATTAGCTTGCAGCCTCCCCATACATATTACTGTGGTGTGCGTCTTTTCAGCTTTTAAACTGGCTGCATTTAGTTTTTTGCTTACTGCTGCAAGGACCAAGCCTCTACCTTGTGATTTACAGTATAGATTACCATAGCTCCATGTATACTTATGCTATAACGGCCCCTCAACTACCATTGAACACTCCAACCACCGAGGGACTCTCATGGATCTGTAGCGATCTATTATTTGCTTAATGGCTGTTGTAGCTCACAAGAGCCTAAAATACTAACATGTATAGGCTGTATTAGGCTGTATTTAATACGGCTGCTATGCATAGCGATCTATTATTTGCTTAATGGCTGTTGTAGCTCACAAGACCCTAAAATACTAACATGTATAGGCTGTATTAGGCTGTATTTAATACGGCTGCTGTGCATGGCCATTGTAGCTCATTAGAGCTGAAAAATTCTCAAAATTAAAAGCTGCGCAAGGCTGTATGTAGGAATTTGCCTCCCCTAAACATTTTAAACTTGAGAGCTTGTGTTAGTACTGATGAATTAGGCTGTATTTAACATGGCTGCTGTGAAGCATAGCTGCTATTGTTGTTAGGTTCCCTCATCTAGCTTATTGAAAGATTAAGAGAGTTGCTATATTTTCAATTTTTGTTCCTTTTCTGAGTATGCTTTAATTCATTGTGATACGCCCTGTTTCACCTGTAGCCCTATACTGCTTTATTCTTTTTTTTACTAATGTGACTATGTGTAGATTAATAACCAACTGCAAATGACATAATCCCTGTGGTTCTAACCTTACTTTTGTAACCTGTTTCTGCTTAAATGTTATGCTGACCTGTTCTTATTTCTCCCTCTCTTTCCAATGTACACAGCTTTCCTACTGTACTGTGCATCTCAGAGACTTCCTGCCCAGAGAACAAGGACCCCTTACAATCAAAACCTGCCACCTCTACCTAATTTAAGGCAGCTCAGAGTCCTAGCACCGAAGGGAGCAAGGAAGTATATGTTATACAAAATAGGTGTTTGATAGTTCTTTTTAAAATATCTACAGCTGTATTTCATAAACTATCTAGCCAGATGACCAGCAGCCATGTCCCTTTCAACCCCTAGCAACTAAACCTTCTCCTCCTTGCATAGCCTCCTGAAGCTAATAACCTGAGACTCCCAACCTTATTTCCTCACTATATCTCTCACACCAGCCACTTATCCTGCAATTTACTTTTCTCCTCTAGGTTTCTACCTTCACTAAGTGTGTTTCTCAATCTTCTTATCCTATCTCTCTCCTATCTGTACTTAAAATACAGCAGTGCTGTAGTAGATTGCATCTACATCTCCCCTAACATCCACCCTTCCCTCACAAGGGCTCCCTGGGATCCCCTATTCTAGTGCTCTCTCTGGGTTTCTACATGCTTGATGCTACCCTCATAGGAATTAGCAACCCATTGATTTGTCTCTCTGAACTCACATAAATACTTGTCTGATCCCGCTCCATTCGCCCTGCGGGCACACTCTGCTCCCCTACCCTACCCCAAATTCCCAACCACTCCAGTGCTCCTAACCTTATATCTCTCCAGCCACTCCTACATTCCCATTATCCAATCCTAACCAACATCTCATTAAAGGTATTTCCTCCATACTCCATCACTCCTAACATTTCATTACATACTTCACCTATCACTCTCTACCTTACAACTTCTTCATTACAATGCTTGTTTCACCTATATCAGCCTACTTCAAACCCCTACTCTTGTTCTCACTTCTTCCTCTCCTTTTCCTTCCTTATATCCTAACAGCCTATGAACATTTTAACTACTCTGATAACCACCAGCCCTCCAAACAAACACCCCTACCAGCTATATCAGCCACTCTTAAACACAACAACATAACATCTACAACCAGCTATCTCCTCCCAAAGTATCATAGAGTTATCCATATTACCTATAAACACTGCCAAGTCATGAGAACCCAAAACATATTGAATCGTCCTATAATTAACACATACAGACTATTCCAACACCTCCTACTGGATGGTGACATTCATCCCAACCCTGGCCCTACCAATAATAGTCCTGCTAACCCAGTTTGGCCCTCTCCCTCTACCTTCACACCCCTACAAGGCCTCCTAACTCCCTCTTCATAGCTCACCTAAATATATGAAGTATAAATAATAAAGTGACTCACCTTCATGCTCTGCTGGAAGTACATGATTTTGACATCCTATGCCTAACCGAAACATGGTTAAAACCAGCAACCCAAGACTATGAAATCACCCCTCGTGGCTACAATATTTTAAGATCACCTTAACAAGAAGGGTGGGGGCATAGCCTTAATATATAAAGTAGGGATCCAAGTTACTTTACTAGATATCCATCCACCGTCTGATACCAGTACTGAAATTCTTATCACTAAGCTTCAACTAAACACTTTGTAAGTCCATCTACTTTATATGCTGCTATCTTTGTCCAGGTAATAACATCACCTCCCTTGAAAATATCCTCAGCTGGCTTTCCACAAACTATCCACAAGAAGCCATAGTGCTAGGTGACTTTAATATAGACTGGAATATTTGTAATACCAATAATCTGACTAACCACATAAACCTACATGGCTTTTCCCAAACTATCACCTCACCCACCAGAATCCATCCACAAACCTACCAATAAAGAAAGCACCTTAGATTGGATTCTAACAAATAGTCCCTAACATATATGGCAGGCATCTTACCAGACATCATTAGTCATCTCTCACTAACTTATATAATTAGACAAAAGAGTCTATATATATATATATATATATATATATATATATATATATATATATATATACACACACACACACACACACACACACACGTATATATAAAAGATAGTCTACTGTTTTTATCCTTAATTGATTTATATCGGCTTTTTGTAACCTCGCTTCCCACGTGGAGGTGTTGCATGCTAACTCGCTTCCTTGAGTGAGTGATATTTTATTATTATCCTGAACAATCTGCAGACGTGTGATATTCATCTGCTTTTGTACTAACTATTGTGCAGTACATTACATATTTGTTGAAGGTATGTGTTGTAAAAACATTTTATTGCATAATGGCATCTAGGTTTGCTCAGCTGTACTGACTCCTGTAACTGTGCTTATTGAGTGGTGCTGTCTACGTTACATCACCTCTGGGTGAGCGCTCTGCTACACCAAGCATTTATTAGCCTGAAATAGTTGGTTATCAGTGTTGTCAGAGTGCTCATCTACACCGACCACTCTTTAGCGTGTAATAGGTGGTTACCAGTGTTTTCAGGGTTATTACTGCTTATATCTAGCCCATTTTATACTTTATAGTGTTATTCCTCCTAGTCCAGGGCAGTCTATCACTAAATTTGCCCCTTGCATCTAGTAACTGATGCTTCTCCTTGATGGAATCCTTTGGAATGGTAGTGTTTGACCTTTCATAATTATCGACTATAGAACAGCGCTCAGGCCTTGGGTGACACTTTCTAACCCTCTGCCCATTGCTGTAATTAGCTTGCAGCCTCACCATACATATTACTGTGGTGTGCGTCTTTTCAGCTTTTAAACTGGCTGCATTTAGTTTTTTGCTTACTGCTGCAAGGACCAAGCCTCTACCTTGTGATTTACAGTATAGATTACCATAGCTCCATGTATACTTATGCTATAACGGCCCCTCAACTACCATTGAACACTCCAACCACCGAGGGACTCTCATGGATCTGTAGTGATCTATTATTTGCTTAATGGCTGTTGTAGCTCACAAGACCCTAAAATACTAACATGTATAGGCTGTATTAGGCTGTATTTAATATGGCTGCTGTGCATGGCCATTGTAGCTCATTAGAGCTGAAAAATTCTCAAAATTAAAAGCTGCGCAAGGCTGTATGTAGGAATTTGCCTCCCCTAAATGTTTTAATCTTGAGGGCTTATGTTAGTACTGATGAATTAGGCTGTATTTAACATGGCTGCTGTGAAGCAAAGCTGCTATCGTTGTTAGGTTCCCTCACCTAGCTTATTGAGGGATTAAGATATTTGCTATTTTTTCAATTGTTGTTCCTTTTCTGAGTATGCTTTAATTCATTGTGATACGCCCTGTTTCACCTGTAGCCCTATACTGCTTTATTCTTTTTTTTACTGATGTGACTATGTGTAGATTAATAACCAAGTACTGCAAATGACATAATCCCTGTGGTTCTAACCTTATTTTTGTAACATGTTTCTGCTTAAATGTTATGCTGACCTGTTCTTATTTCTCCCTCTCTTTTCAACGTACACAGCTTTCCTACTGTACTGTGCATCTCAAAGGCTTCCTGCCCAGAGAACAAGGACCCCTTACAATCAAAACCTGCCACCTCCACCTAATTTACGGCAGCTCAGAGTCCTAGCACCGAAGGGAGCAAGGAAGTATGTGTTATACAAAATAGGTGTTTGATAGTTCTTTTTAAAATATCTACAGCTGTATTTCATAAACTATCTAGCCAGATGACCAGCAGCCATGTCCCTTTCAACCCCTAGTAACTAAACCTTCTCCTCCTTGCATAGCCTCCTGACGCTAATACCCTGAGACTCCCAACCTTATTTCCTCACTATATCTCTCACACCAGCCACTTATCCTGCAATTTACTTTTCTCCTCTAGGTTTCTACCTTCACTAAGTGTGTTTCTCAACCTTCTTACCCTATCTCACTCCTAGCTGAACTTAAAATACAGCAGTGCTGTAGTAGATTACATCTACATCTCCCCTAACATCCACCCTTTCCTCACAAGGGCTCCCTGGGATCCCCTATTCTAGTGCTCTCTCTCTCTGGGTTTCTACATGCTTGATACTACCCTCATAGGAATTAGCAATCCATTGATTTGTCTCTCTGAACTCACATAATTACTTGTCTGATCCCGCTCCATTCGCCCTGCTGGCTCACTCTGCTCCTCTACCCTACCCCCAATTCCCAACCACCCCAGTGCTCCTAACCTTATATCTCTCCAGTCACTCCTACATTCCCATTATCCAATCCTAACCCACGTCTCATTAAAGGTTTTCCCTCCATACTCCATCACTCCTAACATTTCATTACATACTTCACCTATCACTCTCTACCTTACAACTTCTTTATCACAATGCTTATTTCACCTATATCAGCCTACTTCAAACCCCTACTCTTATTCTCACTTCTTCCTCTCCTTTTCCTTCCCTATATCCTAACAGCCTATGAACATCTTAACTACTCTGATTTCCACCAGCCCTCCAAACAAGCATCCCTACCAGCTATATTAGACACTCAAATACAAAAACATAACATATACAACCAGCTATCTCCTCCCAAAGTATCATATAGTTATCCATATTACCTATAAACACTACCAAGTCATGAGAACCCAAAACATATTGAATCCTCCTCTAATTAACACACACAGACTATACCAACACCTTCTACTGGATGGTGACATTCATCCCAACCCTGGCCCTACCAATAATAGTCCTGCTAACTCAGTTTGACCCTCTCCCTCTAGCTTTCACACCCCTACAAGGCCTCCTAACTCCCTCTTCATAGCTCACCTAAATATATGAAGTATAAATAATAAAGTGACTCACCTTCATGCTCTACTGGACGTACATGATTTTGACATCATATGCCTAACTGAAACATGGTTAAAACCAGCAACCCAAGACTATGAAATCACCCCTCCTGGATACAATATTTTAAGATTGGATCACCTTAACAAGAAGGGTGGGGGGCGTAGCCTTAATATATAAAGCAGGGCTCCAAGTTACTTTACTAGATATCCATCCACCATCTGATACCAATACTGAAATTCCTATCACTAAGCTTCAACTAAACACTTGTAAGTCCATCTACTTTATATGCTGCTATCTTTGTCCAGATAATAACATCACCTCCCTTGAAAATATCCTCAGCTGGCTTTCCACAAACTATCCACAAGAAGCCATAGTGCTAGGTGACTTTAATATAGACTGGAATATTTGTAATACCAATAATCTGACTAACCACATAAATTTACATGGCTTTTCCCAAACTATCACCTCACCAACCAGAATCCACAAACCTACCAATAAAGAAAGCACCTTAGATTGGATTTTAACAAATAGTCCCTAACATATATGGCAGGTATCCTACCAGACAACATTAGTGATCTCTCACTAACTTATATAATTTGACAAAAAAGTAGCATTCCCTACCCTTCAACTTATAGAACTACTCATGCCAATAAACATTTTAACCCTGAACACTTCCAAAATGAACTTAGTGTGTGTGATTGGTCACCCCTAAAACACCTCCAGCTAGAGGAAGCAGTGACATACTTCAACTCCAAGTTCCTAGAAATCTTGGACTACCATGCCCCTTCTTGTACTCTTAGGAACAGGACAAAATCTGCTCCATGGCTAACAAATGAAACTAAGCAAAGGGTTCTACTAAGAAACAAATTTTGGGCCAAATGGCATACTACTAAAGACCCATCTGATCATTTAACATTTAAACAGCGTAGAAATACTACTTAAGCATCAATACTATTAGATAAAAGAAACTTCTACTTTCAACTTCAACAGACCAATCAACATAAACCACAAAATTTCTGGTCAGGTATCAATAGACTCCTACATCCAGGCCACTCAAATACAACAACCCCATCAGGAATAGCCCAAGAGACTCCCAAACAAACTGCTGATAATTTTAATATCTTCTTTACTGAAGCCATCAAGTCATTTGCTAACACTTTACCTCCTGTATCCTCTAATCTGCCTTCCTCCTCAACTAACTTACCACCTACATTCCAACTACAACCTGGTCCTACACCCCTCATCTGTACCCTTCTTCAAAAACTCAAACCATCTACCTCCTCTGCTGACTTATTACCTGCTAAATATCTGCAAATGGCAGCTAAAGTTATTGCCTACCCTATTTTGATCTTAATAAATAGAACCATAAAGGAAGGTACCATCCCATCCATCTGGAAAATCTCCCATATAATCCCCCTACACAAAGGTGGCAACTCAACAGAACTTTCTAACTTCCGTCCAATTGCCCTACTCTCTCCCTTGGCTAAAATTATGGAAAAATGCCTCCTCCATCAACTGCACCTTCTCCAGAACAGACTATTAGCTAACTCTCAGCATGACTTTAGACCTTTCCATAGCACCACCACTGCCCTCCTATCATTTTCTGACCAAATTAACAAAAGCCGTAACAATAACACCCTGTCCTCTGCAATCTTTATTGATCTCTCAAAAGCATTTGACATGATCAACCATCAGCTACTGTTGAATATTCTTAAGTCCCTCTCACTTGATACTTAAGCACTACAGTGGTTCAAGTCCTAGTTAGATAACAGGCAACGGGCAGTGCTTTGGGATAACAGTCTATCCATCCACCTTCCTGTCACCCTTGGTGTACCCCAAGGTTCTATATTAGCCCTTCTTCTATTCTCAATTTTTATAAATGATCTAACTGTAGATATCCCCCAAGCAACATGCATGCAATATGCTGATGACTCCACATGAATATGCTCCACTACTGGCCCATCTGAACTGCAGTCCCTCATCCAAAATGTCTTTGAGTTAGTAGAAGAATGACTTTTACAGTGTCTCCTCCTTAACCCCAAAATGACTAAACTATTGCTTTTTACTCCCACACAAAAGTCCACCCCGATTGACTTCATTATCAAATATAATAATGGCACAGTCATATCTCCTGACACTACCACCAAATTCTTAGGAGTAACTATTGACCACAACCTTAACTATGATACTCATATCAACACCACAATAAAATCAGTTAACAGAAAACTAGTCTCCCTCTATAAAATTAAACCCTTCCTTACTCTCATAGCTAGAACTACTATTGTCCACACCCACCTTATCTCAACACGCTTCTATGCCTCTCCTATATACACTAATCTATCTAAAAGCAACCTCAACAAGCTGGCAATCTCCTGCAATAACATTGCCAGATTTGCTACTGGTCCCCTTTTAGAACCCACCACTGCCAAAATCTGAAAAAACTGGGTTGGCTGGAACTGCATAATCAAATTCTATTCCACCAATGTATTATTGCTGATAAAACCCTTTATTATCCAGGCAGCACACCAATACTCATGAGTCTAATCACCCCATATAGAAATCTTACAAAACTACGCTCAGCAAATAAACTACTGGTATCTAGACAAAAACCCAACAATAAAGCAGGGGATTCCCTTTTCTCTAACACTGTGGGAAAAAGCTGGAACCTACTTCTTGGTGAACTCGCATCTCTTTCTTCAACTGCACTATTCAAAAAGAAACTCAAAATATACCACACAACCCACTGGCTAAGTCCTTGTATTAACCCAGACTAAGATTTCTCTTTCTGTTACCCTAGGATAAAGCACTAAATACTACCCACTTCATAGCCACTTTAAGACCACTACCTTCTAGGTTAGACTTATTGTACCCAGGAAAGACTTTATGAACATGTCACTGCCTTATAGATGAGTCACTGCCCTTAACTAATTCTCCCTACCTTGTAAATAAATATCTGTTCTCCTGTGCCGTATCTACAACTTTGATTTGGGAATCTCTCACATCCTTCTGAATACTCTTTTCTTCTATTATTGTTTGGTCCACAAAAAAGATATATATATATTTTTTTTAATCTATCATGATTGCTAAGTTACCATGTAAACAACTGTTTTGTCTGACAAGTGAGCTGTAACTGAAGTTGCAATGTTCTGTTTGTTTTTGTTTTTATGTGGAACTTTTCTCCCCAATCCTCTACTGAAAATGGACATATATCCAGTTAGACTAGCCCGTTCAACAAATGTAAAATAAATAAAATAAATAAATAAATAATTTTATGTATATCTATATATATATATATATATATATATATATATATATATATATATATGTACTTATATATATATCTATATATATATATATATATATATATATATATATATATATATATGTACTTATATATATCTATATATATCTATATGTATCTATATATTTATATATATATATATATATATATATATATATATATATATATATATATATATATATGTACTTGTATATATATATATATATATATATATATATATATATATATATCTGTGTACACATATGTATGGTTTCAGGACAACACTGGCCATCAGCCTAGTCTGCCCAAGTGTTATAATTTAGCATAAAGCAGCTCCCTTACTCTCTGTCATCCTACTCTTCCTGGAGTTCCTGACTTATTTGAAAGCCCTGTCTTGTATGGCATTCAAATCCCATTCTGGCAGTTTATGCTATAAACCCAGTACCCTCTACCTTGAAAAATTATTTTTACATGTCTAGATTAAAGCAGAAACAGGCTTCCCATACATGTGAGGCAGAGTTCTTCCCTAACCCAATTCAAACATAGGTTCATAGCAGTTTGCTAGGCTAATGGTTTAATGGCCCTTACAAGCCTAGCCAATATAACCCAATTTTACCTTATATATGATCACAGGGGCAAGAAGATGACATGGATGTGTGCCTATGCTTTGAGTATGTTACAGACTGCCCCTGTCCATAAGGGGCTTAGACACTACTCCATATGTGTATTTGTGATTCTCCATCCATTGATCCATTGGCCAGAAGAAGGCTTTGCTTATTGTGAATAGGAAGCCTGTTCCAAAGAAGGGGCAATCTCTGAGACACACATCTGTCTCTCTAGAATGTTTTGTATGAGCCACTGATTAAGATTAGATCCCTATAGTGGATGACTCTCATGCTGTTTGATTTGTGGATGTATAGCAGCTTCATCAGGGCTGGATTTGTGAGTGTCTTGTAGGTCAGGCATAGGTCACCCCTTAATAGTCAGTAAGAAACAGAGTAAAATGATAGGGCTTTAAGTCTGTCTGCATAGTTCATGTTGTTTATACACTGTATTTTTGGGGAGGAAACCTCTGAGGTCACTCCAGCTGCTGTAAGTGCCTAATCAAGTACATGGCAAATACCAATTATTAGCCTAATGAGGACTGAGTATAACAGGATTATAAGTTCCTTGGATCTTGATGCCATACCTTTACTTATAAGCTGTGCCACATAAAAGGACTTCCTTACCACTGGCGGTCAAAGTTCAGGCAACTGCATATCTGTGTAGATCTCTCACCTCTGAGTCTTCTCTTACAGGTGTGCTAGTGATGTTGTAATTTGACTTCCCAAATAGTATGATAATGCATTTTTTCTCATTTAGTTTTAGGTGATGGTGCAGTTACTAATCATTTTCCTGATCTATACTTTCCTGAAAGATATCTACATCTTTGGGGGATTCAATTATTGCCCCTAGCTTGCAGTCATTGCAAACTTTGTCATCCAAAGACCTTCCACATTAGCTTTGGCTTCAGGGAAGTATATTTCAGACAAGAGTAGTCCCAGCACTGAGCCCTGTCATACAACACTAGCAACTGGCCTCTTGCTGGATCTGGATTCACCCACTTTAACCACATATGTCCCTGAACCAACTGGCTATCTGTCTGATGATGCAGGGATTTATAACCAGTTTTGTGAGTTTATTTACAATACCTGAGTGGGGAATTGTGGCAAATGCCTTGGCCAGCTCAAGGTAGCAGTAAATACTGTTTTACTTCTTCCATGTCCTTAGTGACTTTCTCATAGTAATTCACCAGATTCAATAGGCATGACTCCCCCCCTTAACAAAGCCAAATTGGGTTGGGTCCAGTTGTTGGAGGTTTCCTATGTCATTTGTTAACAAGCTCATGATTATTTATTCCATGGCCTTACACAGTCAATACTAGTCAAACTTATGGGTCTGCAATTTACCAGGTCAGTAATTCATCCCCGTTTATACAGAGGGGATGACTGTTGCTGTCCTCAACTCTATTGGGACAAAGCTGCTCCAGAGGATTTGGTTAAATACAAATCCTAATTGGCCTGATAAGTCCTGATTAAACCTGTTTAAGAGGTAACCTGGTATACCATTAGGCCCCATCGAAGTCAAGTTTTTAGCTTTAGAGAGCACAATGGCAACATGTGCTTTGGTGATAATAGGCAGTGGAGTGGTGGGCTGTATTTCTTGGGGGAGAACTGGGGGTGATTGGGAGGTGAAACCTGAGTTGAATTTGTCAGCCTGCAGATTTGCTATATATTCCATCTGAGTATAGGTGATACCATCTACAATTAATTCTGCATATTGTTGGGTGTCGGCCGAAAGACTGTAGACATAACCTAAAAAATGCCTTATGGTTATCCTTAGCTTTGGAGGCTATTTTTACCACAAAGTCTGCTTTCAGGGACTTGACTAGTTCCCTGATTTGCTTGTTTAGTCTAATGATGAACTTTTTGCTCTGTTGTGCAGATTCTGCTCTTACTTCTCAATAGGATTTTCTTTCTTATGTTGTACAACCAATTAATACCAGGGGTCCACCAGGGTGGCTTGTTTTTGCAATTTGACCTGGGTTTATTTCTGTCTGGTACTGCTGTTTCTATGCAGTTGTTTATATGATTGTACAGAGTTTTTGTATGCCTCTGCATAGGGTTCTGTGTTGTCTCTATTTGGGGAGCTTTTAAACTAGCTATGACATCACTTAATAGGGGTTAATTTACCTTAGAGAAGTTCTTAACGTTTTTGCAGTTAGATGTGTGTGTGGGGGGGGGGACTAGTTTTACCTTTATTTCAAGGGATACTGCTTTGTGATCTTATTTTACCAGTGAGGACATCGCACTCTGAGTGGGTGCATCAATCTCCCATATTTGTGACTATCAGATATAGGATATTTGTTCTCCTACTGGGAGTGCATACTAGCTGTTCCAGGGCATTTGCATTTACAAAGTCAAGAAATCTTTAGACCTGCATGTTAGTGGTCATGTATGCCACCCAGCTAATGGAGAAGTATTTAAAATCAGCCATGAGTAGAGTATTGAGCTGAATGGTGAGTGCTTCTATTAACTTCAGGTATGGTCTATGGGTTTCCTAGTTCATGGTGGGAGGACCTGTAGCTAGCATGAATACAGAAGTGGCTTTTTCCCATGTTTAGTTGGACATGGAGTAGCTCAAGCATATCCTATTTGTTGACCAGCCCTGAGGTGTGCTTATCCTTTACATAGAAAGAAACACCTCTGCCTTTTGTTCTTACATGTTTAGTGGGTGGTCAGAATGTATGAAAAGCATTATAGCCTTGCACTGCCAGAGTGCTTTCCATGGCTTTGAACCATGTTGTAGTAACTGCACATATGTCAGCATTCTTCAGGGTGCAGAGTGCTTCCAGGGAGTGCAGTTTCTTTTTGAGGCTCCTGACATTGAGCAGTAACACCTTTAGTTTGCCCTGAGTAGCTTGTTATGTTGCAAGGTTTGTCTGTTTGTCATTGCCTTAAAAAAAGCATTATAAGGGTGGATACATTTTTGGCCAATATCTGAAAGCCAGGTGAAGACCATCCCTGGCAACGCAGCATGGCCTGTCAACCATGTCCTCCCAGGTTGACAAATATTGGAGCCCTTTGGAATGACAGCATTAGCTAAACCAATTTTTAAAGTTGATCATTTTCAGCTGGTATTGTGCCATCATCCTTAGAGATGGCAGCATGCTGCTCAGTGCTAGGCTCATACCTGCCTGTGGAACACATTCTGAGAGATCGGTCATGTCTTGCTTTATATAGTCCAAGGAGGTATGTCTCAGGTCATTCATGCCCACTTGAACCATTTGAAGGGGATTCAGAAATTTACCCCGGTTTTGGCACCTATGTCTCTAGTAGAGAGAGGCAGCCTATAAATGCTTAACCACCCATGCCCAAGCCTACATAAACCCCTTAATATAATTCTTGGGTATAAAATTTTTAAGATATATTTGCTAAACATGACTAGGCACAAAAAGCCCCCTTGGGGTCATTAGACAAGCAATCCCCTATGAACCTATAACATGCTACATTGATTTGTTGATCAGGTCTCCTCTTTCCTGTACTATCCTTCTATTCCCCTATGCTTCTGTTAGAATTTTCATTTTAGTGTCTTACATGCTAAATCTCTTTTTCCATGGAAAAGAAAACAGACCACTCCTATAGCCTCTTCTTGTACATCAGACATTCAAGTCTCCTTGCCATCCTGTTAGTTGTCCTCTGTACTTTTTCAGTAAGTGTGAACTCCAGTTTATATAAGGCACCCAAATTTGCTAATAGCACTAAAACACAGACCTTACTACTGCCAGAAACAGATACAGTATTACCTTTCTGGCCCTGAATTTCAACCAGACAGTCATACATTCTACCATTTGAATTGTTTCTGCCACAATACTCTCACTTTGTTCCTGATGGTTTAAACTTTACATAGTAATAACCCCTAGTCATTAATTTGCTTCCTTTGGATCATTGGTCTATTTTCTCAGAATACACATTCTACCTCTGTTATATCATTCCCTAGCTTCAGCACAATTTGTTTGCCAGGATTGAAATGAATGTGTAATGCCCTACACTAGACTTCTCTCTGTTTACATATCCTCTTCAGATTCACCTTATCTGAAAGAACTTTCATACTTTAGTGTTATGATCAAACAGACTGATTCAGTTTGGCATGTCCTGGATGAGGTCATGGATAGACACAGTAAAAAGAGCTGGACCTAGGACCCATTCTCGTGGAACATCACTTGTGCCCTTCTTATCCTCTAAGCTTTGTGTTCTGACTGCTACTGTCTGATCAGTATCTAAATATTTTTTTCACCCATCCACAGAGTTTATAACCCACTTCTGTTCTCATCATATCTGCAGTGGTTTGGGATTGAGTAAAGTCCTTTCTGGAGAGCAGATAAATAGCTTATGTTCACAGCGTTGCCATTGTTCACCTCCTTGCAGCATCAGCCCTAGACTACATCTGATTACCCTATCTGCTGTGGATTCATAAAGGATTCATTGAGAAATCCATTCTGCTACAGTAATCTTCTAAGCCGTAACATCAGACCTGTCAAGATCATGTTTCTGACTTCTACATCAGATGCACCAGCCTGTAGTTCTGTGGCTGCTCTGTATTTCAGCTTTGTAGATAGGCACCACAGCTTCCCGTCTTCTATAACCCAGGACCATCCCTTCCATAAGGCACCTACTGAACAGCTGTGTTACAGCTTTAGGTTAAACCTCAGCAACCCTTTAGGATCCAAGGAGTCTCGTCTTGTCTCTTTGACTTAGCCTCCTTCACACAACCCCTGTGCCTTTGCTACTTCCTCAGTCATTCTCTACTCATCTGTCCATCCACCCCCAACTCCTGTTGTATCCTCCCAGATTGATAGTCTCCAATCCCTTTTCTTGGTGAACACTGATATGAATATTCATATACAGTTTATGTTAGTGCATTTGCCTCCTTATGTTCCTTCACTTACAAAGATAGTAAATTATTTTTTTTTCCTGCTTTCTTCCTTTGCCATGTACACCTTAATAGAAGATAGATATCTTGCTTGTAATGTTGTGTGCTGCCAGTCTTTTCTGTTTCTTTTATCTCCCCACTGGCTTGTTAATAACATTTTTCTTTCATCTTTCTTGATTCAAAATATGTTTCCTCAAAATCCCTTCTTTACTCATCCAATCCCTTTACTTCCTTTCCTTAACTTTTATGGCTGCCATCACTGCCCTAGTAAATCACACTGGTTTATTTACTTCTTTATTTAGCAACCTACACTAATCATTGTTTCTATAATACCCAGCATTGCTTCTTTTACAGTATTTAAAGGCTCTTCCACTTTGTGATTCCTCTGCTTATGTGTAAGGGGGGATCCATCACAAACTTTCAGTGACCTCTTCATCACAAAAATATAATTGACTTTGCATCCTTGGGGTCTGACTTCTCTTTCCATGTCCAGTTTACTTTAATTTAGAGAGTGACAGATATCTGACATAATATTAGAAATTATGGAAGGGTCTGTTAATAGGAAGCAGTGGCATGCCAGATATGATAGTAATCATTTGTGAGGGGAGGAGATGTATAAGGTAAATGTCTTAGAAAGCTGTGAGGAAGGGGCAGTGTAAGGCCTCTAGGACTATAACTGAAATAAGGAGCATAGTAAGAGATTAATGGTCACTGTTGACTTAAATGGACTGCTGAGGCATTAAAAAAGAATACTGTACAGATAGTAGAGCAAAAGGCTTCATTATAAGAGAACTGCAGGTGAGAAACAGAGATTGCATGGATGGGTGTTATTCACACCTGTGGCAGCAGAAGGGATAGGTGAGCTTCAGACCATGAGACATGGGAATGATGCTAAGAATGGAAGATATGAGGCAGACAGGAAATGTGAAGATGTTAGAAGTGGGGCGCATATCAGAAGAAGGGATGTGTTATTTATGGTGCAGGCAAGCATAATGTGAGACAGTTTGTTATCAGAGAAACTATTTATGTGATGAGTAGGATTGTAAGAGTGACTATAGAAGAAATTATACATTATGGAAAATGGGTCCTGCTAAAGAAAATCTGAGCCCTGCTGCAAAGGTTACAAAAAAAAAGAAATTCATGAAAAAGTTTCTGTGATACATACAGATACCTAGTGGCCAGGGATTTGGGAAAGCATATAGGCAGTAACCTGACCTTTGATCATCATGTGTCTACTTATAAGCAAGGGTATGGCTCCTAGGTCAAAGGATGTTACTGTTATTCTTATCAGCCCTCATCAGACCAATCAATGAGTACAGTGACCTCTTTGGTATATACCTGACCAGGAATATGCAACAATTGGAGCATCCACAGATGTTGCTTACAAAAACAATATAAGGTGTAAATAACATGTCTTATGGGGACAAGTTCAAAGTCCTATCCCTTTACTTGTTTTCCTACAGACTGCTGGGGGGATCTATGCCTGGGCTACAAGGCATCCTGTGATCTAACTCTGATGGACCTGATGTACATCCCCAAAACAACCAGCATCAGAATTACCTAATCTAGGTACCTAAACCTTGTCTACCATATAAATATTACATGTTAGAGAGACATACATGTGTCTTGGAGACCGTCCTTTCTTTGGAGCAAACTCTCCAACCAGGTGAAACAAAGTTCTTTCCTAAGCAAATTCAAGCATAACTTGGACCAGTGGATGGGGAATCAAAAACTTACCCCTGGTCTAGCACTTTCTTCTGTATTAGACAGAGGCAGTCTGCAAATGATTGACCACATATGCCCACTTAAAATAACCCTGGTGCATCAAAACTTATCAAAAACACTTGGGAAGCATGGCTGGGCTTAAAAAGGCCTCCTGGGATCATTAGCCTAGTAACTGACTATGAGCCTATTGGGGACTACAATGTCAGTTAAGAGGAACTAGTGGGTAAGAAATGGGAAGCAATCAAGGATAAGTCAATTAAAATGACAGGTCATGACAATAGATAGCAGATATGGGCAATGATAAAAGCACCTTGCAAAAGGAGAAGTGAGATCAATAACTTTTGGAAGGGAACACACATATTTCCAAAGGAAAAGAACAGTTACTTATTACATTTCCATTTTTTTTTATCAGTGGCTTATTCTGATGCTACACAACAATTAGAAATATATCTGAATTGTAAGTTGAGAGCATGTCTGTAGTAAGCATAGTGATCCTTAATGCTGGCGGGTTTCCTTTCAGTGTCATTATAGAGAGCATTGCACTTATTGTAACAATTTTTATTTGCTTCAGTTTATAAAAAACTTCCTTCATATAATGATAATAGTTCAAATGTAGTCAGAAATGGAAATAACTACAGTCCATATATTCATTAAAAGTTTGAATATCTCATGTAGTAAAAACAGAACACAGTTAAATGCTTCATATACTTCTATAAATACTATTTAGCTTTTGCTGTTTTTTTTATGATTTTTCCCTTCTGTGTAGCTGCTTCATTATACACGAAATGTCAATTTTAAGAACAGTGGAGGAGAAAATATGTATTTTGATGCAAATGGTGACCCACCAGCAAGATATGACATCCTTAACTTTGCTGTATTCGCTGATGGAACCAGCAGGTATTTCCAAGTGGGTAGCTTTGAGAACAAAGCCTTTGGAAGGCCAGAGATCACTGTCAATGTAGAAGACATTCTGTGGAATGAAAGATTCAGTAAGGTAACTCCATTGCATTGTTACCTTTGATTATTAATATGCTTGCAAAAACAGTTGTGGTCCATCTGTCTATTTCTTTCTTGGATTCTTTCTCATTTTCACTTGGTTAAGTATAGTACTAAATCCATTTATCTCTGCTGTCTTATCTGGTTTGCACCTCTCTGTTAATATTCAGGCTGTCAGTATATTTGAAACAAAAATATATGAAGACAAGAAAAACTGACCTGTATCATATCACCAAAATGTAAATATATCAAATACCTCTTCATCGACCTGTTTTCAGTGAAAGTGAAACTCTTCGAACAATTGTTACATCAAAATTTTTCCCATGGTAAGTAACCAGGTGGCCATCTTTGAGAATTTGCCCTTTTCCCCACTGTAATGTGATCTCAGAGTTAGTATATTTAGTTAGGGGGGCATGGGGGGGTTCAGACTCCACCAGGGTGGGTTTTAAATTTGTCTGTTTTTATGCGATCGTTACATTGGACCACTTGGAAAAATTGCGATGTAATTATTGTTCAGAGAGTTTCACTTTCACTGAAAATAGGTCAATGAAGAGGTATTCGATGTATTTACATTTCAATGATATGATGATATAGACCCAAGAAAAACATGTGATACATAAAAATGACAAAAGAAAGCTGTGTTGATCTGGGTTAGTAACAATCAATTATAACAAATGATTTGCCAGTGACAAATGTTGGCTTGCTAAGAAATAGTGTCCGGGATTCAGTAAACCCTACACGGAGTGTAGGAATAGTGCAGCAGCTGCTGCACAGAACATGGCCTCCAAGCAATTTATCAAAGGGCTCCCAGGATGTGCACAAATGCTCCTACCCTATTCCTGGATGGACACCACTGTCTAATGCTAATTGCCTAATTTGCTGGTGAAAGCCATGCAAATGAGGTGAAGTAGCGATTCAGCAAACAGGCAGGTGTTCATGCAGGAATGGTGTAACCTGCAGAAATGTATTCGGTTACTAGCTGAATACATTTCTATAAATGAGAAAACGGAGGCATGACAGCTTGAAAGAAAGCATGTATTATATTTAGTAGGCATGCCAATGGCCAACTATATGGCCATTGGCATGAAAAATCATTTTAATTTTTTAAAATAAAACTTTTTTTTTGGCCGATCTCAGCCGTTTAAGCATAGGGCAGTGGCGCGCAAACGGGATTGTGCTGAAAAAAAAAAAAAAAAAATAAGAGGGAAAAATCAATTATTGCAGAAATCTGCATTTTGCCATTATAGTCAAAGGCACACAGAATGAAAACAAAACCAGGGAACAGTGGTTGCTAATGGGAAAGGCCCAGCCTAAGTGTGGTAGCTATATAGTAAGGCAGTAGTGTATGGAAATGAGGGGATTTATACTGAATCACAAATTTCTTCTAAGTGTCAGAGCACACCTAAATGTGTAGGTGCTCTAACACCACCGTGTAGACAGGGGGAACAGCTAACATGAAAAAGTGATGTGTCATGCTTGCTGTAAGCACATTGGAGCTCAGTGGCCCGTGTTTGCCCTTAGCTATGCACAGCAAAGGAAGGGGGTGCGTCTGAGGCTATATTGTCTTATTCCATGAAATGCAGAGTGTGTTCACATCCAGAGAGGGCCAGTTCTGCTTAAAACTGTTTACTTTAGCTAAATGGGTGTGTGCGGCATACAACGTAATGTCAAATGTGTGTGCGTGCATTAGTGTGTCTGAAAGTGTTTGGGAGTGTGTAAACATGTGGTTGAAAGTAGTTGGTGGCCCATCTCACCCAGTACAACTACCATTGCCATACATTACAAGTGCTGTAGATGTTATTCACTACATAGATACCTTGGGACACTCCACAACCTGTAAGCTCTGTGGTGTGTGTGTGGTAACTCCATAACACTATAATACCAATAACCACATAGCTAATGGTTCTAATATGAGTCCGAGCAAATGTGTGTTTGTATACATGTAGGTTACAATATTTTGTGGCCTCTCTCACCCAGTACATCACCCATTGTCATCATTTGCAAGGCCTGGTGATGTCCCTCACCTTAGAAGTACCTTTGGACAAGTAGCACCCCATAACATCCATGGTGCATGTGATAAATGTGTAACAATGTAGTAACAAGAAATAGATAGGTAGGGGGGGTTCTACTCCCAATCCTGGCAAATGCGTGCGAGAGAAGAATATTGTGTGTGTGTGCGTGTGTGTGTGTGTGTGTGTGTGTGTGTGTGTGTGTGTGTGTGTGTGTGTGTGCAAATTACATCTATTGGATGGGCATGGATTCATATTTTAAGCCATGGTGCACACAGTACACATTCCTTGGTCTACTGTATGAGTCACTGTTCACATCAACCATAGCAGTATCTGTAGATACTCTTCAGCCCTAAAAGCCCTGTGCAACAGTATGTAACAGTATGGTATGAATAACAAGATAAGTTGGTCTGCTAATGTCAGTAGTGACAAGTGTGTGTGTGTGTGTGTGTGTGTGTGTGTGTGTGTGTGTGTGTGTGTGTGTGTGTGTGTGTGTGTGGGCATGCGCATTGGTGTGTATAACAGTGGTTGTGAGTATGTAGACTTGTACGTGACACTATTATGGGTACCCAGACACCCAGTACAGCCACCATTGCCATATCTCACAAGGCCACGTATTGTCATTCACTTTAAAGGTAGCTTGTAACACTCATCACACTAGTAGTCCTGTGCCACCTGCAATAACTACATAATAGTGTGGTAGCATAACTTGATGGGTAGGGATTCCAAACACAATAATGGCAACCATGATCCTGTGCTTGCGTATACGTGTGTGTGTGTGTGTGTGTGTGTGTGTGTGTGTGTGTGTGTGTGTGTGTGTGTGTGAACAGTATTCTCAGTGTGTTTGGCTGACACGATATCCTCTGGGGTTGAGGACGTTAGCAATCTGAGGTGTGTTCCACCCACCACACTTACCATTGTCCAGTATACTAGAGCTGATGTCAACCACCTGGTGATGTCTGCAGGGCCACATCCTGCTGACACACAAACATCTGGAACACAAAGAGAATGCAGCATGTAAAAACACATTTGCTTAGTATTACTAATACCAATAATTCCTCATGGCTGCAAAGGTACACACACACCCTGATGTTTGCCCATTACAAATTCCAGATCACAGCACCATATACAGCATTAAATAGCTACACTGTACTAAAGTTACCCTGTGCATCAGACCCATATAAGCATGCCCCTGCATCGAAGGTTTGGATGGCATGGATTTGGCACAGGTATCATCATATGCACAGGGTGTTGTGTGAATTTGCCAGAAGCCTAGGCTGGGCCACACAGTTGACATCATATGTGTGTGTGTGTGTGTGTGTGTGTGTGTGTGTGTGTGTGTGTGTGTGTGTGTGTGTGTGTGTGTGTGTGTGTGTGTGTAGGTGACTTTTCTGATGGTGATCTGTGGGTGGTTGTATGCACACAGTCACACCTTGTGTGTGCCCTACACAGGGGTATTTGGGACAGCTGTGGGCTGTACATGACAGGGTATACAGTTCACCACACCTGGCCATGGACCTGTGAATTGGTCTGCCAAAGGTATCACCGGCACCACCAGGGTTGTGTCCAGATGCAGTACTTCTCCCCGCTGGTGACTGCTGCCTGCTGGATCCACATCCCTGTTGTGACTGGCCAGGATCACATGCCCATGGCCTGCTGCATTGTGGCATGGACAGCACACACACTTCAGTAGTGCTGGTGGTACTGCCAGCTTGGGAATGTGATGGTGCATGGCCACGTAGACCCTCAGCTGATCATGGTGCTGCCCTACAGCCACATGGCTGCTGGCCATTGCCTGCCAAATGCTCAGGCACATATATTCTACAGTTGAGGAGTGCCAAGGTCTCTCCCCACCATCTAGCCATGACCGCAGTATGCTCACAGATGGCTGCAGTGAGTTCATATTCCCACGGACACCAGGGATGTGCTCATCCATGACCCTATGTATATATCTGGTATTATATTCATTACATGCCTGCGCCCCCATGACAGCCTGAAACAACTGTCTGGTGACTGCTGCCATGGCACTTACAACAGGGGCATGATGGTCTGCAATCCTTTTCTGAACTCCCCTGCCCATTTGCCAGTGTGATACCTCACTATCATTCTGGCTATGGCTAGTGCCTGCACCACCACATGCCAATGTCACCACAGTAGCCTGTTCCATGCCACTACCTGCCAACTGTCAATTATCTGTGGCCACTGGTAATGGGGTAAGTGTGGGCATTGTGACTGTGTGCAGGGATGGGGTTGACAATAGTGGGATGCCAAATGATGGCACAGTATTAGCCCCTGACAACCCCACCTATGCTTCAATATGAGTATCATCATGGTCAGATTCTGCAGCATCACTGACATCAGTATCAGAGCGGGAGGGACTACAGCCACCATGTCCACCTGCGAGGGAAAAACAACATATGTAAATCAGGACTGGCGCTATAAGGTTTGCTGGTACACACATAGACACACACAGACACACACAGACAGATGAGGTGCCTCAAAGGCATTACACAGACATCACATTATCCAACTGGGAGCATTCATGATGCACAGTCAGACAATAACATACACACTCTGGATGGACACTCAGCATCATACAGTGCAGCCCTTTCCAATTACCATTCCCACTAATATACACCTCTGGGATACATGAGTGTTGTTAGTAGGTGATGGCTCTTCACCTAGCACACATTGCACCCATGAAAATTATTACTGTTTACCTGTATAGCACTGTGGCAACTCCTGCAGAACATACCCTCCAACTGTGCAGGGTTTTGCTGAATATCTACATGTGTGGCTCATATGTTTGATCTGAACCTCATAATGTGTTTGTTCGTGTGATACATTACTGTGTTGCCCTGTGGATTGGTGCCACTAGGTAATGTCCTAATTGGAGGTCAGACTGCATAGCCTGCAGTACATGTATTTTAAAACAAAGCCAGTTACTCAGACAACTTCCTAAGCTTACAGTGGATATATTAAGTGTACACAGACCTGTTAACATGCCAGGATTTCATGATATATTACATGAGACCTCAGCAATCAGGTCATAACATTGCCATATTTTCATGTGACATATGACATGTGCAATCCAAATGAAGAACATACACATCAGTTACAGGTAACACCTGGTAACTGAAATAGGTACAATAGGTTGGCTGCATGAGTGTGCACACCCTTAAAGTAATATTCTGTTAAAAGCAACTTCTGATTTAATCACAGCATGCAGTCCTCTTGGGAAGGTGTCTATCAGCATGGTACATCTTGACTTGCCAATGTTTGCACACTCTCCCTTGCAAAACACCTCCAACTGTGTCAGATTACAAGGACACCCCTTGTGCACCACCCTCTTCAGGTCGCCCTGCATATATCCTATTGGGCGTAGGTGTGGGCTCTGACTCGGCCAGTTCAGAACATTGCATGTGTTATGGTGAAGCTATCTTTTTGTTGCTATGGATATATGGTTTGGGCCAGTGTTGTGTGGAAAGATGGAATTCCTCACCATCCAAAGCTATGCGGCAAACACCAGAATGCTTTGGAGCCACAAGGCCCAAACTCCAGCTGTGAACAGCAACCCTGAAGCAGGACACTGCAATCCCCATGCTTCACCGTGGGGGTGGTGTTGTTGTGGTGATGTACAGTGGTGTTACTGTGTCAAACACACCTGTTAGAGTTGTGGCCAATGAGTATAATCATGGTCCCATATTACCATAGCACATTTTCCCACTTGCTTTTTGGAAACCTGATGTATTGTTTTCAGACTTTCATCAGGCCAGGATATTGTTTGTTGTGGGGAACTTCTGCCATCTTCCAACCCTACTCTATTGGCAGGACATATGGAGACCATGGAAGGCTGTTGTGACATGTAGTATACACCCAGTATTTGCTGGAAATTCCTGCAACTCCGTCACTGTTGCTGTAGGGCTCCTGGCTGCCTCCCTGGCCAGTTTTGGTCTTGTATTCTTATAGACTTTGATGAGATGTCCACTCCTTCACAATGTCACTGTAGCCCCATATTTTCACCACCTTTTGATGACTGTTTGCACTATGTTCCATGGTATGTGCAATGCTTTGGAAATGTTTGGGTACCCTTCTCCAGGCTGATACATCTCAAATATGTGGTTCCTTAGCAGCTTCATCAGCTCTATGTGAACCATGGCTATTGCTGTAGCAGGCAACTGGGTATATGTTAGGATAATCATCTTAGGACAGCTGACCATTAGTTGCTGTTAATCAAAGAGTCTCTGTAAATCACAGCTGCTGTGTACCCAATAAGATGTACTGCTGTAGTTATAGCAAAAGCTGCCTCAACACAGTACTAGCTTCAGCCTGTGCACACATATGCACCTAGGGTGCTGTACAATTGTTATGTGTCATTATTGTTCTCCTAACAGATCTTTTTGCTTTACAATTGAATTGTACAGGTTATAGGTCACATGATTGGTTGGCAGTATTCTAAACTCGTCTATTGTGCTCTCATTTTTGTATATCACACATACTTGGCATTCTAGCAGGTGTGTACACCATTTATATGCAGAGTATACCACTAATTTCTACAATATTACCCTAGTTTTGGGCCTTTGTCCCCCCATTTTGTTGGTCTTTGTGCAGGTGTCCTGCAAAGACAGGATGTGAAGTATATTACAGATATCTGACATCTCCTGCAAATATGCCCCTGTCATGACTACCATGATGCAATGCAGTAAACACCACCACATGTGAACATGCAGATATTGCCAAATGGCTGGGTGTAACAGTTGTGTGTGTGCATGGTCACATGCATTAACTTTAGCATGTCTGAGGTAGTGGTGAGCCACAATAGGGAAACCCCATACTTATTGGGGTCAGGCTGCTGTGCTATGTGCAGACCAGAGGGACCTATGTAGTTGTGAGGGAGAGGTATTGTCAGCAGATTCACATTAGGCATTGGTACAAGATGAATGCTATGTTTCTGCACAGGTACAGTACACACTATGATATTACACAATTTGCTGTCCTTCACTATAGATGTGCACTTGTGTGCATTACTACATCCCACCCAACAATCCATTTTGCACTGGCATATGCATCTACAGACTCTGTAGAAGACAGTTTAAATGCTCCCTCACTACATTGATGTGCACTTTGGCCTTACCTGGATGCTTCTTGCCTGTGCAAATGTCAAAGTGTGTCATGAGTGTGTGTGTGTTTTCAAATAGCTTTTTGGGTCCATTCAAACCCAGTACACTTCTCCTTTCACTGCTTTAGCAGTCCTGCAGATATCAGTACCTTAGAAGTCCCTTCCATCAGGCTTCAGACCCATAAGCTCTGTGGCATGTGTGATAACTGTGTAACCCTGTAGTACAAATTACTAGTTAGCTAGGAGTTTTAATCTCAGTCCTGGCAAATGTTAAAGTGTGTGTGTGTGTGTGTGTGTGTGTGTGTGTGTGTGTGTGTGTGTGTGTGTGTGTGTGTGCGCGCGCGCGCGGGTGCACGCACATTGGTGTGTATAGCAGTGGTTCTGAGTATGTAGACTTGTATGTGGCACTATTATGAGTACCCACACACCAAGTACAGCCACCTTTGCCATACCCCGCAAGGCCACATGATGTTATTCACCTTAAAGGTACCTTGTAACACTAGTTGTACTGTGCCACCTGTAATAACTGCATGATAGTGTGGTACCATAACTTGAAGTGTAGGGGTTCCAAACACAACACTGGTAACCGTGATCCTGTGCATGCATATGTATGTTTGTGGGTGTGTGTGTGTGTGTGTGTGTGTGTGTGTGTGTGTGTGTGTGTGTGTGTGTGTGTGTGTGTGTGTGAGTGTGTGTGTGTCTGTGTGTGTGTGAACAGTATTCTCTGCGTGTTTGGTAGACAAAATATCCTCTGGGGTTTACGACATTAGCAATCTGAGCTGTGTTCCTCCCACCACACTTACCATTGTCCACTATACTACAGCTGATGGCAATGACCTGGTGATGTCTGCAGGACCGCATCCTCTTGACACACAGACACCTGGAACACAAACAAAATACAGCATGTGGGGACACATTCACTTAGTGTTACTAACAGCAATAATGCATCATGGCTGCAAAAGTACACACACACCCTGATGTGTACCCATTACAAATTCAGGAACACAGCACCTTACACAGCATTAAATAGCTACTCTGTACTAAAGTCACCCTGTGCATCAGACCCATATAAGCATGTCCCTGCATCAATGGTATGGAGAGCACGGATGTTGCCCAGGTATCATCATATGCACAGGGTGTTGTGTGGATTTGCCAAAAGCCTAGGCTGGGCAACATGGTTGACATCATGTGTGTGTGTGTGTGTGTGTGTGTGTGTGTGTGTGTGTGTGTGGGTGGTGACTTTTCTAATGATCTGTGTGTGTTTGTATGCACACAGTCACATCATGTGTGTGCCCTACACATGGGGTATTTGGAACAGCTGTGGGCTGTACATGGCAGGGTATACAGTTCACCATCTCTGGCCATGGACAAGGGAACTGGGCCTGTTGAGGGTATCAACTGCACCACCAGGGCTGAGTCCAGATGTAGTACTTCTCCCCGGTGGTGACTGCTGCCTGCTGGATCCACATCCCTGTTGGGACCGGCCGGGATCACATGCCCATGGCCTGCTGCAACATGGTGTGGACAGCACACCCCCTTCAGTAGTGCTGGTGGTACTGCAGCTTGGGAATGTGATGCTGCATGGCCACATAGACCCTCAGCTGATCATAGTGCTGCCCTACAGCCACATGCCTGCTGGCCATTGTCTGTCAAATGCTCAGGCACAGACATTCTATGGTTGAGGAGTGCCAAGGTCTCTCATCACCATCTAGCCATGAACTCAGTATGCTCATAGATGGCTGCAGTGAGTTTGTATTCCTACGGCCACCAGGGATGTGCTCATCCATGACCCTACGTATATGTCTGGTATTACATTCATTACATGCCTGGGCCCATATGACAGCCTGAAACATGTGCCTGGTGACTGCTGCCATGGAACTTGCAACAGGGCCATGATGGTCTGCAATCTTTCTCTGAGCTCCTCTTCCCAACTGCCAGTGTGGGACCCCACCAGCGCTCTGGCAATAGCTAGTGCCTGCACCCTCCCATGCCAATGTCACCACAGTAGCCTGTTCCATGCCACTACCTGCCAACTGCCATTATCTGTGGCCACTGGTGATGAGGTATTTGTGGGCATTGTGACTGTGTGTGGGGATGGAGTTGACAATAGTAGGATGTCAAAGGATGGCACAGTACTAGCCCCTGACAACCCCACCTGTGCTTCAATATGAGTATCTTCATGGTCAGAGTCTGCAGAGACACTGACATCAGTATTAGAGCGGGAGGGACTACAGCCACCATGTCCACCTGTGAGGGAAAAACAACATATGTAAATCAGCACTGGCACTATAAGGTCTGATGGTACACACACACAGACACACACAGACAGGTGAGGTGCCTCAAAGGCATTACACAGACCTCACATTAGCCACCTGAGGGCATTCACGACACACAGTCAGACAATAACATACACACTCTGGATGGACCCTCAGCATCATACAGCGCAGCCCTTTCCAGTTACTATTACTATTAATATACAAATCTGGGATATGTGAGTGGTGTTAGTAGCTGATGACCCTTCACCTAGCACACAGTGCACCCATGTAAATTATTCCTGTTCACCTGTATAGCACTGTGGCAACTCCTACAGAACATACCCTCCAACTGTACAGGGTTTGGCTGAATGTCTACATGTGTGGCTCATATGTTTGGTCTGATCCTCATAACTCCTTTGTTTGTGTGATACATTACTGTGTTGGCCTGTGGATTGATGCCACTAAGTAATGTCCTAATTGGAGCTGCAGACTGCATAGCCTGCTGTACATGTATTTTAAATCAAAGCCAGTTACTCAAACAATTTCACAAGCTTACAGTGGATATAGTAAGTGTGCACACACCTGTTAACATGCCAGGTTTTCGTGATATATCACGAGACCTCAGAAATCAGGTCATAACATTGCCATAATTTCATATGAAATATGACCTGTGCAATCCAAATGAAAAACATACACATCAGTTACAGGGAGCATTTGGTAACTGAAATAGGTACAATAGGCTGGTTGCATGAGTGCACACACCCTTAAAGTAATAGTCTGTGAAAAGCAAATTCTGATTTAATCACAGCATGCAGTCCTCTTGGGAATGTGTCTATCAGCATGACACATCTTGACTTGCCAATGGTTGCACACTCGCCCTTGTAAAACACCTCCAACTGAGTCAGATTACAAGGGCATCCCTTGTGCACCACCCTCTTTAGGTTACCCTGCATATATCTTATTGGACGTAGGTGTGGGCTCTGACTAGACCAGTTCAGAGCATTGCATGTCTTCTGGTGAAGCCATCCTTTTGTTGATATGGATGTATGGTTTAGGCTATTGTTGTGTGGAAAGGTAGAATTCCTCACCATCCACAGCTATATGGCAAACACCAGAATGTTTTGGAGCCACAAGGGACCAGTGTTTGAAACTGTTCATACTCCCCTCTCACTTGGCTACAGCTCTAACTCCAGCTGTGAACAGCAACCCCAAAGCAGGACACTGCCATCCCCATGCTTCACCATGGGGGTGTTGTTGTTGTGGTGATGTGCAGTGGTGTTATTGTGTTAAACACACCTGTTAGAAATGTGGCCAATGAGTACAACCATGGTCCCATTTTACCATGACACATTTTCCCACTTGCTTTTTGGAGACCTGATGTATTGTTTTCAGACTTTCACCAGGCCTGTATACTGTTTGGTGAGTTGAGCTTATGTCATCTTCCAACCCTCCCATATAGGCAGGACATATGGATACCATGGACTATTGTTGTGACATGTAGTACACATCCAGTACTTGCTGGAAATTCCTGCAACTCCTTCACTGTTGCTGTTGGGTTCCTGGCAGCCTCCCTGGCCAGTTTTGTTCTTGTATTCTCATAGACTTTGATGGGATGTCCACTCCTTTACAATGTCACTGTAGCCCCATATTTTCCCCACCTTTTGATGAGTGTTTGCACCATGTTCCATGGTATGTACAATGCTGTGGAAATGTTTGGGTACCCTTCTCCAGGCTGATACATCTCAAACATGTGGTACCTTAGCAGCTTCGTTAGCTCTATGTGAACCATGGCTGTTGCTGTATTAGGCAGCTGGGTATATGTTAGGATAATCCTGGTGGGACAGCTGATCATTAGTTGCTGTTAATAAGAGTCTCTGTAATTGATGGCTGCTGTGTACCCAATACGATGTACTGCTGTAGTTATAGCAAAAGCTGCCTCAACACAATAATAGCTTCAGCCTGTGAACAAATATGCATCTAGGTGGTTTTACTATTATTATGTGCCATTATTGTCCCCTAACAGATTTTTTTGCTTTACAATTGAACTGTACAGGTTATAGGTCACATAAAAGGTTGGCAGTATTCTGAACTCTTCTACTGTGTTCTCATTTTTGTATATGACACACACTTGGCAATCTAACAGGTGTGTTTACCATTTATATGCACTGTATACCACTAATTTCTACAATATGACCCTAGTTTTGGGCCTTTGTCCCCCAGTTTTGTTGGTCTTTGTACAGGTGTCCTGCATTGACAGGTGGGGAGGTATGCTACAGATATGTGACATCTCCTGCAAATAAGCCCCTGTTTTGACCACCATGATGCAATGCAGTAAACAACACCACAGGTGAACATGCAGATATTGCCAAATGGCTGGGTGTAACAGTTGTGTGAATGCATGGTCACATGCATTAACTTTAGCATGTCTGAGGTATTGGTGAGCCACAAAAGGGAAACCCCATACTTACTGGGTTCAGGCTGCTGTTCTATGTGCAGATCAGAGGGACCTATGTAGTTGTGAGGGAGAGGTATTGTCAGCAGATTCACATTAGGCATTGGTACAAGATGAACGCTATGTTTCTTCACAGGGACAGTGCACACTGTGAGATTACACAATGTCCTGTCATTCACCATAGATGTGCACTTGTGTACATTACTACACCCCACCTAATAATCTATTTTGCACTGACATATGCATCTAGAGACTCTGTAGAAGACAGTTTAAATGCTACCTCATTACATTGATGTGCACTTTGGCCTTACCTGGATGTTCGTCGCCTGTTGCCTGGGCAAATGTCAAAGTGTGTGCATGTGTGTGTGTGTGTGTGTGTGTGTGTGTGTGTGTGTGTCTGTGTGTGTGTGTGTGTGTGTGTGTGTGTGTGTGTGTGTGTGTGTGTGTGTGTGTGTGTGTGTGTGTGTTTACAAATAGCTTTTGGGTCCATTCAAACCCAGTACACTTCCACTTTCTCTGCTTTAGAAGTCCTGCAGATGTCAGTACCTTAGAAGTCTCTTTTGTCAGGCTTCAAACCAATAAACTTTGTGTCATGTGTGATAACTGTGTAACCCTATAGTACAAATTACTAGTTAGCTAGGAGTTTTGATCTCAGTCCTGGCAAATGTAAAAGTTTGTGTGTGTGTGCGTGTGTGCATATGTGTGTGTGTGTGTGTGTGTGTGTGTGTGTGTGTGTGTGTGTGTGTGTGTGTGTGTGTGTGTGTAGTGACTTTTCTGATGATCTATGTGTTTTTGTATGCACACAGTCACGTCATGTGTGTGCCCTACACAGGGGTATTTGGGACAGCTGTGGGCTGTACATGGCAGGGTATACAGTTCACCATCACTGGTCATGGACAATGGAACTGGGCCTGTCAATGGTATCACCGGCACCACTAGGGCCGAGTCAAGATGCAGTACTTCTCCCCACTGGTGACTGCTGCCTGCTGGATCAACATTCTTGTTGGGACTGGCCAGGATCACATGCCCATGGCCTGCTGCATCATGGAGTGGACAGCATACCTGCTTCAGTAGTGCTGCTGGTAGTGCAGCTTGGGAATGTGATGGTGCATGGCCACATAGACCCTCAGCTGATCATGGTGCTGCCCTACAGCCACATGGCTGCTGGCCATTGTCTGCCAAATGCTCAGGCACAGATATTCTACAGTTGAGGAGTGCCAAGGTCACTACCCACCATCTAGCCATGACCGCAGTATCCTCACAGATGGCTGCAATGAGCTCATATTCCCACTGACACCAGGGATGTGCTCATCCATGATCCTACGTATATGTCTGGTATTACATTCATTACATGCCCGGGAACCTATGACAGCCTGAAACATGCGTCTGGTGACTGCTGCCATGGCACGTGCAGCAGGGCCATGATGGGCTGCAATCCTTCTCTGAACTCCTCTGTCCATCTGCCAGTGTGGGACCTCATCAGCACTCTGGCTATGACTAGTGTCTGCACACTCACATGCCAATGTCACCACAGTAGCCTGTTCCATGCCAATACCTGCCAACTGTTCATTATCTGTGGCCACTGGTGATGGGGTATGTGTGGGCATTGTGACTGTGTGCAGGGATGGGGTTGACAATAGTGGGATGCCAAATGATGGCACAGTATTAGCCCCTGACAACCTCACCTGTGCTTCAATATGAGTATCATCATGGTCAGAATCTGCAGAGACACTGACATCAGTATCAGAGTGGGAGGGACTACAGCCACCATGTCCACCTGTGAGGGAAAACCAACATATGTAAATCAGTACTGGCACTATAAGGTTTGCTGGTACACACACAGAAACACACACAGACAGGTGAGGTGCCTCAAAGGCATTACACAGACCTCACATTAGCCAACTGAGGGCAATCACGACACACAGTCAGACAATAACATACACACTCTGCATGCACCCTCAGCATCATACAGTGCAGCCCTACCCAGTTACCATTATTACTAATATACACCTCTGGGATATGTCAGTGGTGTTAGTAGGTGATGTCCCTTCACTTAGCAAACACTGCACCCATATAAAGTATTCCTGTTCACCTGTATAGCACTGTGGCAACTCCTACAGAACATACCCTCCAACTGTACAGGGTTTTGCTGAATGTCTACATGTGTGGCTCATATGTTTGGCCTGATCCTCATAACTCCTGTGTTTGTGTGATACATTACTGTGTTGGCCTGTTGATTGCTGCCACTAAGTAATGTCCTAATTGGAGCTTCAGACTACGTAGCCTGTTGTACATGTATTTTAAAACAAAGCCAGTTACTCAAACAACTTCCCAAGCTTACAGTGGATATAGTAAGTGTACACACACCTGTTAACATGCCAGGATTTCGTGATATGTCACATGAGACCTCAGAAATCAGGTCATAACATTGCCATCATTTCATATGACATATAACCTGTGCAATCCAAATGAAGAACATACACATCAGTTACAGGGAACATTTGGTAAGTGAAATAAGTACAATAGGCTGGTTGCATGAGTGCACACACCCTTAAAGTAATAATTTGTTAAAAGCAACTTCTGATTTAATCACAGCATGCAGTCCTCTTGGGAAGGTGTCTATCAGCATAGCACATCTTGACTTGCCAATGTTGTACACTTTCACTTGTGAAACACCTCCAACTGTGTCAGATTACAAGGGTATCCCTTGTGCACCACCCTCTTCAGGTCACCCTGCATATATCATATTAGATGTAGGTGTGGCCTCCATCTCGGCCAATTCAGAATGTTGCATTTGTTCTGGTGAAGCCATCGTTTTGTTGATATTGATATATGGTTTTGGCCATTGTTGTGTGGAAAGATGGAATTCCTCACCATGCACAGCTATGTGGCAAACTCCAGAATGTTTTGGAGCCACAAGGGACCAGTGTTTGGAACTGCTCATAATCCCCTTTAAATTGGCTACAGCCCTAACTCCAGTTGTGAACAACAACCCCAAAGCAGGACACTGCCATCCCCATGCTTCACCATGGGGTGGTGTTGTTGTGGTGATGTGCAGCGGTATTATTGTGTCAAATACACCTGTTAGAAATGTAGCCAATGAGTACAACCATGGTCCCATATTACCATAACACATTTTCCCACTAGATTTTTGGAGACCTGATGTATTGTTTTCAGACTTTCACCAGGCCTGGATATTGTTTGGTGTGGGGAACTTCTGCCATCTTCCAACCCTATCCTATAGGCAGGACATATGGATACCATGGGATGTTGTTGTGACATGTAGTAAACACCCAGTACTTGCTGGAGATTCCTGCAACTCCTTCACCGTTGCTGTAGGGCTCCTGGCAGCCTCCCTGGCCAGTTTTGGTCTTCTTTTCTCATAGCCTTTGATGGGATGTCCACTCCTTCACAATGGCACTGTAGCCCCATATTTCCACCACCTTTTGATGACTGTTTGCACCATGTTCCATGGTATGTGCAATGCTGTGGAAATGTTTGGGTACCCTTCTCCAGACTGATACATCTCAAACATGTGGTCCCTTAGCAGCTTCGTCAGCTCTATGTGAACCATGGCTGTTGCTGTATTAGGCAACTGGGTATATGTTAGGATAATCCTGGTAGGACAGCTGACCATTAGTTGCTGTTAATCAAATAGTCTCTATAATTGATGGCTGTTGTGTACCCAATAAGATGTACTGCTGTAGTTATAGCAAAAGCTGCCTCAACACAGTACTAGCTTCAACCTTTGCACACATATGCACCTAGGTTGTTTTGCTGTTGTTATGTGTCATTATTGTTCCCTTAACAGATTTTCTTTGCTTTACAATTGAACTGTACAGGTTATAGGTCACATGAAAGGTTGGCAGTATTCTGAACTTGTCTACTGTTTTCTCATTTTTGTATATCACACGTACTTGGCATTCTAACAGGTGTGTATACCATTTTTATGCACTGTATGCTACTAATTTCTACAGTATGACTCTAGTTTTGGGCCTTTGTCCCCCCATTTTGTTGGTCTTTGTACAGGTGTCCTGCAATGACAGGTTGTGAGGTATGCTACAGATATGTGACATCTCCTGCAAATAGGCCCCCGCCGGGACCACCATGATGCAATGCAGTAAACACCACCACAGGTGAACATGCAGATATTGCCAAATGGCTGGATGTAACAGTTGTCTGTGTGCATGGTCACATGCATTAACTTTAGCATGTCTGAGGTACTGGTGAGCCACAATAGGGAAACCCCATACTTACTGGGTTCAGACTGCTGTGCTATGTGCAGATCGGAGGGACCTATGTACTTGTGAGGGAGAGGTATTGTTAGCAGATTCACATTAGGCATTGGTACAAGATTAACGCTATATTTCTGCACAAGTACAGTACACACTATGAGATTACACAATTTGCTGTTCTTCACCATAGATGTGCACTTGTGTGCATTACTACACCCCACCCAATAATCCATTTTGCACTGACATATGCATCTAGAGACTCTGTAGAAGACAGTTTAAATGCTACCTCATTACATTGCTGTGCACTTTGGCCATACCTGGATGCTCCTCGCCTGTTGCCTGGGCAAATGTCAAAGTGTGTGCATGTGTGTGTGTGTGTGTGTGTGTGTGTGTGTGTGTGTGTGTGTGTGTGTGTGTTTAAAAATAGCTTTTGTGTCCATTCAAACTCAGTACACTTCCCCTTTCCCTGTTTTAGAAGTCCTGCAGATATCAGTACCTTAGTAGTCCCTTTCATCAGGCTTCAGACCAATAAGCTTTGTGGCATGTGTGATAACAGTGTAACCCTGTAGTACATATTACTAGTTAGCTAGGAGTTTTAATCTCAGTCCTGGCAAATGTAAAAGTGTGTGTGTGTGTGTGTGTGTGTGTGTGTGTGTGTGTGTGTGTGTGTGTGTGTGTGTGTGTGTGTGTGTGTGTGTGTGTATGTGTGTGTCTGTGTGTCTGTGTGTGTGTGTGTCTGTCTGTGTGTGTGTGTGTGTGTGTGTGTGTGTGTGTGTGTGTGTGCTTACAAGTAAAAGCTTTTGAGTCCTTTCAAACCAAGTACACTTCCCTTTGCCCTACTTTAGCAGTCCTGTAGATATCAGTCACCTTAGAATTCCTTTCCGCCAGGCCTCAGTCCCATAATCTATGTGGAGCATGTGATAACTGTGTCACACTATAGTACAAATAGCTTGCTAGATAGGAATTCTAATCTCAGTCCTAGCAAATGTAAATGTGTGTGTGTGGGTGTTTGCAAGTAAAAGCTTTTGAGTCCATTCAAATCCAATACATTTCTCCTTCCGCTACTTGGCAGTCCTGCAGATATCAGTCACCTTAGAAGTCCCTTTCATCAGGTTTTGACCCCATAAGCTATGTGGTGGGTGTGATAACTGCGTAATACTATAACAGAAATAACTAGTCAGGTAAGAGTTCTAATCCCAGTTCTGGCAAATGTATGTATGTGTTACATGTAGTTTAAAGTATTTTGTAGCCTCTCTCACCCAGTACATCACCATTTGCCATACATTACAAGGGCTGGTGATGTTCCTCACCTTAGAAGTACCTTTGGACAACCTTAACTTGAAAAGCTCTGCAGCACGTGCAATAAATGCTTAACACTGTAGTAGCAATAAATAGATAGGTAGGTGTTCTAATCTCAGTCCAGGCAAGTAAGTGTATGTGTGTGTGTGTGTGTGTGTGTGTGTGTGTGTGTGTGTGTGTGTGTGTGTGTGTGTGTGTGTGTGTGTGTGTGTGTGCAGTATCCTGTCTGTGGGGGGTTGTCGTGTTTGTGTTAGAACCATACCATTGGTGGGTGAGTTTTGCAACTTTTTGCTGTTGCCCACCCAGTACATGTCCCAGTGTTCACATTACAAGGCCCACAGTTGTCATCCACTGTAGAGGGACCTGTAGACACTCTGCAGCTCTATAAGTATTGTGCCATGTGCAATAACTATGTGACAGTATGGAACAGATAACAAGATAGGCTGCCCATCTAGTCCTTGGATATCCCTCCTCACTCAGGAATCATACACAAACACAGTCAGGTAGGCAGCCACACCTACATCAGTAGGTGACCGGCAAACCGGCTGACAGATAGAACCCCCATTGTGAAAGCAGCAGACTCCATGTCAGACTGGTGAACAGTCATGACTGGAGTCCCACAGATTGTGGACCTGGTTTCTCTCATGTTTGGAATCCACACCTTTGAGGACCAGCCACATTCAAAGATGCCCTGGCTGACAATGTTTGCAGATGATTACAAGATGGGTGCTATTATTACCCCCCCCCCCAAGTGAGGTTGACATCCTTCAAAAAGGCCTCTCTGAGACCTATGACTGTTGTCAGAACCCTGGACATAAGCTCAATGCTTGATGATGTGCCACCATCCCCTTTAGGTACAACATGGTTCCAATAAATTAATACATTGATGGTAGTCCGCTGAACACTGATGTTGGTATAACAGAACTGGGAACACATGTTGACAGTGAGTTTTATGGTGACCACCACACTGCCACTGTCTTCTGAACATTCTTCCTCGTGTCACTTCTCCTGACTCAGGGTGTTCAATCTGGGAAGTAAAAGTACAGTGTTTCCCTGTACACACAGCTCAGTAGACCAATGAATGTGCACTATGGTCCATTTGCAATGTACACCACTGGACACTAGCAACAACAAGAGAGGCTGCAAATGTACCTCACAAAGAGGATCTTAGGTACTACACACTTGTCCCATATGGACAGACTCCAACATATGCTATTAATCTGTCTTATATTGGTTACTTAGGTGCGATCTCTCCCTGACATAGACAGCCATGTCTGACCCAACTCTGTCAGGAATTCTACATCCAAGGACACCAATCTGTCCACACAACCTGCCCAAGATACCTCAACCCCATCCTCACAATCAGCAAGACATGCCAGAGGGACAGGTTTGCAACTCAGAGACTGGCCAAGCCATGAAATAAACGCCATATAGATGTCAAGCCAAGAACATCACTGGCCCTCTTCCACAGTAATCAGGAGGAGTGGATGGGGAATTGAATACCCACCCTTTGGATCACTCCAGTGACTATACTCAGCAGACACACTGGGAGTATCATCAGGTGGCATGATGCCAGTGTATTCCCATGGGCTAGCATTGTAAAGCCTCCATGTCCATTTGCCACGTACACATCTTTGACTATTTGAACCGATGGCTCAAAGTACTGTCAAATGTGTGTGTGCATTACTGTGTCTGAAAGTGTTTGTGAATGTGTAAACATGTGGGCGAAAGTAGATGGTGGGCCATTTCACCCAGTACAACTGCCATTGCAATACCTTACAAGTGCTGTAGATGTTATTCACTATATAGGTACCTTGGGATACTCCACAACCTATAATCTCTGTGGTGTGTGCGGTAAATCCATAACACTATAATACCAATAACCACATAGCTAGGGGTTCTAATATAAGTCTGAACAAATGTATGTGTGCATACATGTAGGTTACAATATTTTGTGGCATCTCTCACCAAGTAGATCCCCCATTGTCAACATTTGCAAGGCCTGGTGATGTGCCTCACCTTAGAAGTACCTTTGGAAAGTGGGACCCCAAAATGTCCGTATTTTGTGAGATAAATGCATAAAAATGTAGTAACAAGAAATAGATATGTAGGGGGTTCTACTCCCAGTCCTGGAAAATGTGTGTGAGAAAAAGTATTGTGTGTGGGTGTGTGTGTGTGTGTGTGTGTGTGTGTGTGTGTGTGTGTTTGGGGGGGTGTTCATTAAATGGGCAGTGCAGGGCTGGTGTGTGTGTGTTTGTGTGTGTGTGTGTGTGTGTGTGTGTGTGTGTGTGTGTGTGTGTGTGTGTGTGTGTGTGTGTGTAGGTGACATTTCTGAAGGTGATCTTTGTGTGCTTATATGCACACAGTCATACCATGTGTGTGCTCTACACATGGGTATTTGGGACAGCTGTGGGCTGTACATGACAGGGTTATCAGTTCACCATCTCTGGCCATGGACATGGGTACTGGGCCTGTCGAGGGTATTACTGGCACCACCAGGGCTGAGACCAAATGTACTTCTCCCCGCTGGTGACTGCTGCCAGGTAGATCCACATCCCTGTTGGGACCTGCCAGGATCACATGCCCATGGCCTGCTGCATCATGGTGTGGACAGCACACCCCTTTCAGTAGTGTGGGTGGTACTGCAGCTTGGGAATGTGATGGTGCATGGCCACATAGACCCTCAGCTGATCATGGTGCTAACCTACAGCCACATGGCTGCTGGCCATTGCCTGCCAAATGCTCAGGCACAGATATTCTATTTGAGGAGTGCCAAGGTCTCTCCCCACCATCTAGCCATGACACCAGTATGCTCACAGATGGCTGCAGTGAGTTCATATTCCCACGGACACCAGGGATGTGCTCATCCTGACCCTACTATATGTCTGATATTGCATTAATTACATGCCTGGGCACCTATGACAGCCTGAAACATGCATCTGGTGACTGCTGCCTTGGCACTTGCAACAGGGCCATGATGGCCTGCAATCCTTCACTGAGCTCTCTGGCCCATCTGTCAGTATGGGACCCCATCAGCACTCTGGCTATAGTGAATGCCTACACCCTCACTTGCTAATGTTGCCACAGTAGCCTGTTCCATGCCACTATCTGCCAACTGTCCATTATCTGTGGCCACTTGTGATGGGGTATGTGTGGGCATTGTGACTGTGCGAGGATGGGGTTGACAATAGTGGGATGCCAAATGATGGCACAGTATTAGCCCCTGACAACCCCACCTTTGCTTAAATAGGAGTATCATCATGGTCAGATTCTGCAGAGACACTGACATCAGTATCAGAGCGGGAGGGACTGCAGCCACCATGTCCACCTGTGAGGGAAAAACAACATAGGTAAATCAGCAGTGGCACTATAAGGTTTGCTTTTACACACACAAACACACACAGACACACACACAGGCAGGTGAGGTGCCTCAAAGACATTACACAGACCTCACATTAGCCAACTGGGGGCATTCACGACATATAGTCAGACAATAACATACACACTCTGGATGGACCCTCAACATCATACAGTGCAGCCCTTTCCAGTTACCATTATTACTAATATACACATCTGGGATATGTGAGTGGTGATAGTAGGTGATGGCCCTTCACCTAGCATGCACTGGACCCATGTAAAGTATTCCTGTTCACCTGTATCGCACTGTGACAACTCCTATAGAACATACCTTCCAACTGTACAGGGTTTTGCTGAATGTCTACATGTGTGGCTCATATGTTTGGTCTGATCCTCATTACTCCTGTGTTTGATATATTACTGTGTTGGCCTGTGGATTGGTGCCACTAAGTAATGTCCTAATTGGAGGTGCAGACTACATAGCCTGCAGTACATTTATTTTAAAACAAAGCCAGTTACTCAAACAACTTCCCAAGCTTACAGTGGATATAGAAAGTGTACACACACCTGTTAACATGTCAGGTTTTTGTGATATATCACATGAGACCTCAGAAATCAGGTCATAACATTGCCATCATTTCGTATGACATATGACCTGTGCAATCCAGATGAAGAACATACACATCAGTTACGGGTAACATTTGGTAACTGAAATAGGTACAATAGGCTGGTTGCATGAGTGCACACACCCTTAAAGTAATAGCCTGTTAAAAGCAACTTCTGATTGAAACACAGCATGCAGTCCTCTTGGGAAGGTGTCTACCAGCATGGCACATCTTGACTTGCCAATGTTTGCACACTCTCTCTTGTGAAACACCTCCAACTCTGTCAGATTACAAGGGCATCCCTTGTGCACCACCCTCTTCTGGTCACTCTGCATATATCCTATTGGACGTAGGTGTGGGCTCTCACTCGACCAGTTCAGAACATTGCATGTGTTTTGGTGAAGCCATCCTTTTGTTGATATCAATGTATGGTTTGGGCTATTTTTGTGTGAAAAGGTGGAATTCCTCACCATCCACTGCTATATGGAAAACACCAGAACGTTTTGGAGCCACAAGGGACCAGTTTTTCAAACTGTTCATAAGCTTCTCTAACTTGGCTACAGCCCTAACTCCAGCTGTGAACAGCAACCCCAAAGCAGGACACTGCCATCCCCATGCTTCACCATGGGGTGGTGTTCTTGTGGTGATGTGCAGTGGTGTTATTGTGTCAAACACACCTGTTAGAAATGTGGCCAATGAGTACAACCATGGTCCCATATTACCATAACACATTTTCCCACTTGCTTTTTGGAGACATGATGTATTGCTTTCAGACTTTTACCAGGCCTGGATATCGTTTGGTGTGGGGAGCTTCTGCCATCTTCCATCCCTACCCTATAGGCAGGACATATGGCTACCATGGAATGTTGTTGTGACATGTAGTACACACCCAGTACTTGCTGGAGATTCCTGCAACTCCTTCACTGTTGCTGTAGGGCTCCTGGCAGCCTCCCTGGCCAGTTTTAGTGTTGTATTCTCATAGTCTTTGATGGGATGTCTACTCCTTCACAATGTCATCGTAGCCCCATATTTTCCCCACCTTTTGATTACTGTTTGCACTGTGTTCCATGGTATGTGCAATTCTGTGGAGATGTTTGGGTACCCTTCTCCAGGCTGATACATCTCAAACATGTGATCCCTTAGCAGCTTCGTCATCTCTATGTGAACCATGGCTTTTGTTGTAGCAGGCAACTGGGTATATGTTAGGATATTCCTGGTAAGACAGCCAACCATTAGTTGCTGTTAATCAAGGACTCTCTGTAATTGTTGGCTGTTGTGTACTCAATAAGATGTACTGCTGCAATTATAGCAAAAGCTGCCTCAACACAGTACTATCTTCAGCCTGTGCCCACATATGCACCTAGGTGGTTTTACTATTATTATGTGTCATTATTGTTCCCCTAACAGGTTATTTTGCTTTACAATTGAATTGTACAGGTTATAGGTCACATTAAAGGTTAGCAGTATTCTAAACTTGTCTATTGTGTTCTCATCTTTGTATATCTCACATACTTGGCATTTTAACAGGTGTGTACACCATTTATATGCACTGTATGCCACTAATGTCCACAATATGACCCTAGTTTTGGGCCTTTGTCCCCACATTTTGTTGGTCTTTGTACAGGTGTCCTGCAATGACAGGTTGTGAGGTATGCTACAGATATGTGACATCTACTGCAAATAGGCCTCTGTCATGACCACCATGATGCAATGCAGTAAACACCACCACAGGTGAACATGCAGATATTGCCAAATGGCTGGGTGTAACAGTTGTGTGTATGCATGGTCACATGCATTAACTTTAGCATGTCTGAAGAAGTGGTGAGCCACAATAGGAAATCCCCATACTTACTGGGTTTAGGCTGCTATGCTATGTGCAGATCAGGGGGGACCTATGTAGTTGTGAGGGACAGGTATTGTCAGCAGATTCACATTAGGTATTGGTGCAAGATGAACGCTATGTTTCTGCACAGGTACAGTACGCACTATGATATTCCACAGTTTTCTGTCCTTCACCATAGATGTGCACTTGTGTGCATTACTACACCCCACCCAATAATCCATTTTGCACTGACATATGCATTTAGAGACTCTGTAGAAGACAGTTTAAATGCTACCTCATTACATTGATGTACACTTTGGCCTTATCTGGATGCTCCTTGCCTGTTGCCTGGGTACCACCCACCTACACAACTGCTGTTTCCTGTGTTTGAGTTTGTGTGGCCACTACCCCAAGGTTAGAAAGGAGCTCCTCTTTCACAGTAAGTGGGTCCTGTGTGGCTGGTCCCCCACCAGCAGCAGTACAGTCCTTTGCTACAGCAGCATCCCTTTGCTGGGCATGATGTATCTGGTCATTTGCTTTATGCCTGACCTGATCGTATGAGCATCCATGGTTATCCAACATGTTTACTCTGTGGATGATTTCATCCGACAAGGTAGTCAGCTCCTGCAGGTTTTGCCGGCTATGGCCAGAAAGGATGGCATAGTTTAAGATTCCAGCTTCTGTGATGGCTACTGTCTCCACATCAGTGTATGGCACCTGGAGGACATACACATGGAAACACATCACAGGACCTGAGACATTACCCAGTGTTCTTTACAGATCCAGCACATGTATATGGACTATCATTAGCCATTACTTACAAACACATCATACCCCTGTACTTGTCAGCACTGTATACACATGCATTGTACTCCTGGTCCTGATGTGTCATGTTCCCCCGAATGAAGGCCAGTACATTGCAAAAACCACCATTCATCATCCACGTTTGTGTAGAGGGATGACAGTAGCCGTGTTCCTTGCAGATGGGATGTCAATGGTGCTCAGGCTTTGCTTGCATACATTGTGTAGTGGAGCTAGAAGCATATGTCCTGGTTAATGTAGGATGCAGATAGGAATGTTATCAGGCCCCAAGGGGGCTTGCTTTCGTCAACTTTGATTAGGCAGTTTGCACCTGATCCATGATTATAAGGGGAGGGGTGCATTTGCATGTCTACATATACTGATGGTGATCCAGGGTGGTGATGTTTGCCCTAAACCTGTATGCAGCAGGTTGGCTGTAGCTATGGTGTGTGTGTATGTGCTGTGATTGACTACCATTATAGGATGGGTTGGCTTGGTGCCTCTGAGACTGCAGACATATGTGAAGATGGCCTTGTGATTGCCCTTAGTGGATGTGTCCAATTTGTAGTCATAGTTAGCCTTACAGTAACCCACCTGTGACCTATTATGCTCATTCAGACAAAGGTTGACATGCTGCCCAGTTGGTGCCTGCTACTACTTTGCAATGTACAACCAATATAGCATAACATTATGTGCTTTGTGCATTGCTGCTGTCCATCAAAGGGGTTTTCTCTACTTTGGTGGAGACAGGTTTTACAAGTAAGGTTTTGCTGATGCCATACAGTTATGTGGGTGGTCATATGTCTGTTTGTAGTAGGCATGGACACAGGGTCAGAACACAGTTGGCCACTTCTACAATTTCAATGTGATACTCATGCTTATTATACTACCCATGTCTGTGTCAGGACAATGACACCACCAGTAGCTGTAGAAGTGTAACTCTATTGGATGCACAGAAACTAAGGTTATACACGTGTACAACATGTACAGCTTATTCATCTGACATTTTGCATCCTATGTCAGCTATTATGAGGCAGCCAGGTACACCTACTGATACATACCGATGCACAGGTAATACCTGCTATACATTTCTGTTCTATGTCAGTATGGCACACTGTAATGACAGTCTTGCTGCTCAGTCAGTCATGTCAACCTGTTAGGGCAGGACATCTGTAGGACAAAGCACATACATGGTGGGCTATGGGTCGCAATTAGTGACACTTTCTTCATATTGCTGTAACACACACATGTCATTTCATAGCGCAGTAGCCTTTGCATTCACAGACATACCCTGGAGGATGTTTGATGCTCATATGGCAGGCAGAGAGGTGAAAGGCTAGGTATGTGGTAGTGAGGGTAGGAACTGTTAATGTTGTGAGTATGACTGGTATGAGGACAGAGCTAGCTGATATTCTGGACAGAGGAAAGGTGGATATATTGTGTATGCCAGACACCAGAAGGAAGGGGTGTACAGCTATGTGTATCGGAGTCGGGTCCAAGTAGTTATATCATGGTGTATATGGGAGGGGAAATGGTGTAGGGGTTAACCTGAAGGAACATTATGCTAAGAGTGTTTGTGGAGGTGATAAGAGTGTTGAGTAAAGTGATGTTCAGGAGGCTGGAAATTGATGGTGTAACATTGCAGTTGTTAGTGCATTTGCTCCACTAATTGCGTGTATGATGGATGAGACAGATGTACTTTGGTGTGGTTGGATGAAGTGGTGATGTGTGTACCCAAGGGTGAGTGAGTGGTGATTTGAGCAGATTTCAGTGGGCATGTTGGTGAAGGGGACAGAGGGGATGCAGAAGTGATGTGTAGGTATGATGTTAAGCAAAGGAATGCAGAAGGTGAGATTGTGGTTGAGTTTGCAACAGAGGTTGGACATAGGTGTGGTGGATACATAGTATTACAAGACCGAGGGGCATAGGGTGACATACAAGAGTGGAGGAAGATGTACACAGGTGGATTATCTCCTATGCAGATGGGCCTGTTTGAAGGGGACTGGTAACTGTAAAGTGGTGACGATGGAAAGTGTAGTTAGGCAGCATGGAAGGTTGGTCTGTGGGCCGACATTGGTGATCACAGAGAGGTGGAGGAGTGTGAGGGCAGCACCATGGATCAAATGGTGGATACTGAGAAAGGGTGATTGTGAGGTTGCGTTCAGGGAAGTGTTAAGACAGGCAGTGGGTGGCAGTGAAGAGTTTGCAAATATCTGAGTAACTGCATCTGAGCTAGTAAGGGAGATGAGTAGAATGGGGTTTGGTGTGACATCTGCACAGAGGAAGAAGAACAAGGAGACCTGGTGGTGGCATGAGGAAGTACAGGGGAGTATACTGAGAAAGAAGATGGCCAAGGAGAAGTGGGATTGTCAGACAGATGCAGAAAGTAGACAGGTGCATAGGGAGATGGGGTGCATGGTAAAGAGAATGGTGGCAAAGGCTGAGGATGGGGCATCTGAAGAGTTGTATGTAAGGTTGAACACCAAGGATGGAAAATAGGACCTGTACCAATTGGCTTGACAGAGGCATGTAGCTAGGAAGAATGTACAGCAGATAAGGCTGAGAAAGGATAATGGTAGAACTTTACTCACTAGTGAGGAGAGTGTGTTGAGCAGCTGGAAACAGTACTTTGATGGGCTGTTGATTGAAGAGGATGAGAGAGTGAGAAGGTTGGATGATGTGGGCATGATGAATCAGGATGTGCAACAGATTATCAAGGGGAAGTAAGGATAGTTATGAAGAGGTTTAAGAATGGAAAGGCTATTGGTCCAGATGACATACCTGTGGAAGCATGGATGTGTTTAGGAGAAATGTCAGTCGTCTTTTTAAACGGATTGTTTACTGTAATCTAGGAAAGCGAGAGGATGTGTGAGGAGTGGATGAAATGTGTATGGGTACTGATTATGAAAATAAGGGTGGTGTGCGGAGCTGTAGTAACTACAGAGGTATAACATTGATCAGTCACAGCATGAGGTCATGGTAAAGGGTGGTGGAAGCTAGGCTAAGAAGGGAGGCGAGGATTACTTATCAGCAGCATGGTTTCATGCCAGGATAGAGCAGTACAGATATGATGTTACAGAGAAGGTCGGACTTAGCTGTGTTGTGTCTTTGGGGACTTACAGACAGCATATGACAGGATGGCTGGAGAGGAGTTGTGGTATTGTATGAGGTGGGCAGGAGTGGCAGAGGACTCTGTAAGAATGCTACAGGATATGTACAAGGCTAGTGTAACAGCAGTGAGTTCTGCACTGGGAGTGACAGGTGTGTTTAAGGTGGAGGTGGGAGTACATCAAGGATCAGGTATGAGCCCTTTCTTATTTGCAGTGGTGATGGACAGGTTGACAGACATGATCAGACAGAAGTCCCCCTAGACTGTGCTGTTTGCAGATGACAATGTGGTCTGCAGTGAAATTAGGGGACAGGTTGGGGAAACCCTGGACAGATGAAGGTATGGTCTAGAGAGGGAGGAATGATGGTCAGCAGGACTAAGAGAGAATATATGTGTGTGAATGGGAGGGAGGACGGAGGAATGGTGAGGATACATGGAGTACAATTTGCTAAGGTGGATAGGTATAAATACTTGGGAACAACAGTTCAAAGTAATGGTGAGTGTGGGAGATAGGTGATGATGTGAGTACAGGCAAGATGTGGGTGGTGGGGAAGAGTGCCATTTGTAATTTGTGACAGACAAGTACCACTAAGAGTGATAGGGAAGGTCTACAAGAGGGTAGTGAGACCAACTATGCTATATGGGTTGGAGACATTGGGATTGAAAAAAGAGGCACAAGTCAGAGATGAACATAGCAGAGTTATTGATGGCATGATTTGCACTGGGTGTGGCCTAGCAGTGTCACAGTTGGTATTGTGCAATACACACTCTAGTGGTGGTCATATGTGAGCCATCCTTTTCTGGGGTGACTCAGAGCCCGGAGCTGTGTTCTATGTCACTGCAGACAGACACATTTTCTATGGCCATAGGTTCTGCTCAGCAATGTATCAGTACAGCATGTGTTGCTTGAGACATAATATTTTTTGAACTTCCTATTTTTCACTTTTACATGTCCCCTACTACATTCCATTGCATACTTTATTGTTTGACGTAGCTGTGTTTATTTGTTTTCAATTCAGTTGGTATACTCCATCAGTCTCAGTGTGTGTGTGTGTGTGTGTGTGTGTGTGTGTGTGTGTGTGTGTGTGTGTGTGTGTGTGTGTGTGTGTGTATGTGTGTGTGTGTGTCTCGCTCTCTCTCTCTCTCTCTCTCTCTGAAACAGATATAGGATATACATCTGTTTTGTATAGGCAGCATCTTGCCTTTAATAGGTAATGCTCATGAGCAGCTGATGGCCTGTTCACCATTTGGAGTCCTCCACTTGCAGATTACATGTGGAACAACTGTGGTATCATTCCCATACCCAATAGCATGGAAACACGATCCTATAACTGAGTACTTCACGTGGGCATTGCCCCTTTTCCTTGCCTGGGAGGAGTACTTAATGGAGGTGTGTGTGACAAACAGCATCACAGAATGTAGCTGGGAATACCTCTTACGACAAACACTGTGAACACAACCCAGCAAACTGAGGGAGAATGCTCCAGACATAGAGACAGAATGTAAGTATTGCTGTTATACAGTTGAACTAATGCTAGTTTGACAGGGTTTGTTTGGATATGGCTGATCTGCATGAATTTAAGTCTGATAGTGTTATGTGGTTGACATAAGTTCCAAATGTTGGGCTACCCTCAGACTGGCTAGAGTTTTGACTCATATTTGGTGTGTTACTCACACATTTTCTGGCCCTGGAAATTCAGTAGCATACTTTGAGGATTGCAGTCAGTAAATGGTAACATCCATGTGATTTTTTTGACTTCATATCCCTCAGAACATATATGTTACAACAACCCTGTTACACCAGCAACTTCTCACTTTATGACAGCAATATGTCAATAATGACCCTGTGTTTGGGCCTCTGCCGCCAAATATGTCAGGTTTTATCCAGATTTCATGCTGTAAGAGGTGTATAGATGTAGTATATCATTATATAGTGACTTAATTCCAGATATCATCACAGTGATGTATCACACTGCCAGTCATGTTACGTGTAGAAGGCCTTATATATGAGGATGAAGCCTGGATGTTCTGTGGGATTCTATACAGTTGAGAGGACTGTTTATTTCTGACAATTGTTGACAGACTGTCAGGATTGTGTAGCATTGCATTGTGAATGTGTTATATGGCCTGTGTAAGGGGGGGGGGGGTAGAGGTAAGTATTTAGGGTCCTTTTCTATCTGACTTTGCATGCTGCTCCAGCTTCTGGTGCTCTATCAGCTGTATATGTTTGTAGGGGCAGACTGAGACATGTCCCATACCACAGTCAGGCATCAGACTACACTGTGAATTTGACCAGTATATAAGAGTATTGAATGAGTGGCAAACATGCTGATGATTTTGTTCATACAGTCCATATACTCTACTGTTCCTGTGGTTTACCAGTATGTCACACTGAATGCGGTGAGATTGGTTCTGGGTATGCACTTTCATGCTGGTGTCTTTTGGTTAGTGCTGTTACATCCCTGTAGTACCTGATATATTTGCAATTACATGTGTATTCCCCCATAGCAAAACTGGATTTGTGTTGTGTCAGTCTGCCTGTAGTTTAGACAGTACTTGGTGACATGCCTAACAGCTCAGTATAGTTTACCTACTGTGATGTTATGTCCTGGTATTTATCAAATATATTGTTGCTTGGCCCCCATATGTGTTGTGTATATCTGACACAGTGGGATGATGTGAAGATGTATGTCAGTGAGTAGTAAGGAGTAATTTGTTTTTGGACTTGGGCGATTCCAGGCAATATATGGTACAACAGATAGGAGGGTGTTACTGCATCAACTGTGTCACCTTACCTACTCCAGTATTTGGGATGTGTTCCCAGTTTCATGGCTTTACCCCCCCCCCAGTCAGGCTTGGTCCAGATTTGTTGCACTAAGGGGTTCTGAGCATGCCTCTTGACTGGCCAGATTGTTTCAGACTGTCCAGGAGTATTACTCACATGTATATTCTGTTCCACAAAATCGTTATTTTCTTTTCTGTGGTAAATCACTGTGATGATGTGAGGATTTCTGTCTGTAAATAATGACATACATTTCAGTTTCAGAACTCACATCCTTCTGGACATGTATGCTGACACAAACTCTGTTACTGTAGGAACATTCTACATTTATAACTGCAGTGTGTACATTATGTCCCTGTTCTTGGACCATTGTCCCCCCATTTTGACAGCCTTATTATTGCACTAAAAGGTGTAGAGGTATGGTGCTGGGTATGACTCCACTACATGTTATGAGTATATATATATATATATATATATATATATATATATATATATATATATATATATATATATATATATATATATATATCTTTTAGATATATCTCTACTGATACATGTATATATTTCTTTTTTGATATCTATACATATGTTTATATAACACTATATTTGTATATATTCTATACATATGTGTTTTATATGTATAGCTCCATGTATCTGTATATACTTCTTAATATTTATCACCATACACATCTATATGTATATATTTATATATACTATACATGACTGATTCCACAGTGTTTGTTCCCTACTATTCTATACATGTATTGAATGATATGTTTGAAAAAACAGCATTCATTACTACATCACAGATGGTGTTGTGTTAAATTGCTCTGAGTGTGGTGTACAGGATCTTGCGTTCAAGACTTGGCAGCACTGATTATTTTTTTTGCGGAGCAGAACAGTGGCTGATGGATACAGAGTGATTAAGACACTTTTAAGCAGTTGGAAATGGGTTGGCACGGGTTTGCATGATGGTAAGTGATGCCAACACATGGTTAAATGAGAAACTGCTTAATCTATGTAGGCATTGCTTAGCATCACACAAACTCATTTACTGCCACTTACTGATACTTACTGCAGCTTACTCCCTCTTACCCCCATGCTAATTTCTTTAAAAGAAAGAAAAGGGGTGATAGGAAAGTGGTGAAAAGGGGGGTACACAGAGAGAAAAACAATATGAAATATAACTAGGGATGTGCAAGATGGGTGTAGGGAAGGTCCATAGCTGCTCATTTCAGATACAGCAACAGTTGTGCATTTGTACAGAATTTGGAGGTGAATTTGGACACTGAAACCCCTGAGAGAGAGGTGAGGACAACAGCAATGTGTTGTTAAGCCAATTAGACCAGATTACATGTGTCCAGGGGACACGTATGCAAAAGGAACAGTTATGTATGGGGCGACATTTATTTTAAACAGATTGCCCCCTTTTTTTTAATAAGGTGAGAGTGGGATGGTGGGGAAGGAAAGTAGGTTTATCTGGGGAGGTAGGTTGGATAGGAAAACAGACAAGGCAGACAATACAGCAGACAGGGGTGATGTATGACATGTGGGGGTACAAACCTTGGACAGGGAGAGTGGTTATGAATCAGACGTCCACGAGCCTCCAAATGGATACAGTGAGACTAAAGTCCCCACTCATGGGCAGTCACCACTGCACCTTCACTGCACCAAAGGTGGCTGTGCTAAGGCTGAGCAGGAGGGGCAGGCTGACCCTCAAGATTTATCATGCAGCCCTCAAGCTGACGTAGCAGATCTCTGAACTCCTTTCAAAGCTCGCTACGCACCAATCCCTGGACCTGACGATGGGTGACAGTGTCCTGTCCACTCCTGCTCCCATGGGGGGATGGGGCCCATCCCCTGAGGTGGTTCCACCCGAAGGTGGTGCAGGATCAGTGGACAAGGAGGTCCTGGGTTGGGTCCCAGATGTGCTGGGGCCTGGTGCCATGGCCAGTTGAGGTGGGACAGGTGGATCTGCTGGGATCTGCCTTCCTAGACATGCTATGGTGTTGTAGTTTTATAACATATGTTGCTTAGTCATGAAAAACACATTCCAGGATTAGTTATTACAGCATGCATAGGTATTCCCATTAACCCAAAACAACAGATTTGGAACAGTTGCATAGCAAACAGAACACATGCATATATGGAACCACACTGGGCATTATAATGGCATGCAGGTTACATTGATAGCAACAGGCCACCAATTATTGTATTTGAACAGGGAACATTAATAGTTCATAGGTTCATAGGTTTATACTAGGCTATCTGCCCTAAGGCATTTATAAGCCTAGCCCAAATTTTTGTGGCTTACGCCACCCCTTATATGAAAAAATACTGTGCCCATTAGTTTGTTGTGCCTCTGTCCAGCAGTGACACAGAGATGATTCCGGTAAACCTTCGATCTCCCATCCACAGGTCTAGATTTCTCTTGAACAGAGTCAGCGAGGTGCTCTGCCTCACATGGACTGGGATTTTATTCCACAGCATAGGGAGTCTCTGAGTGATAAATCTATCCCTCCAGCATGTCCTATTTATATCCGTGCTAAGGTTTAAGTCGCTTGCTCTAGTGGTTTTGGTGGATTTGGATTTTTGAGGTGGAGCATGTCCATTAATTCGGGTTGGACATGGCCTTGTATGTCAGGCACATGTCACCTCTGAGCAGATGGTATGCGACTGAATAGAGCTGGAGTTTCTTCAATCTGGCAGCATATGACAGATTTTGGAGTCCTTATCCTTTTGGTGAGGAACTTTTGGGGTCTCTCCAATTGCTGCAGATGTCGGGTGAGATACATCCCGAATGGGGCATTGTACTCGATCATTGGTCTGATAAGTGAAGAGTACAGGGGAACAATGACCTCACTAGATCTGGATGTGAATCCCTTCATGATCAGGTGGGCAATGTAGAAGGTCTTTCTAACCACTTTAGCAATGTGAGTGTCAAAAGAAAGGCCACTGTCAACCTGGGTCCCCAGGTCCCTGATAACCTCTTCTGTGCTTAGTGGATTGCCACCTATATGGTAGCTTGGGGTTACCTTGTTTTTCCCGAAGGGTATGACTATACATTTTTTGGCGTTTAACTTCAGGCCATGGCTCTGGCACCAGCTATCTGTTTCCGTGAGTCCCTTCTGAAGGATATCTGTGTCCAATGCACTTTCCACTATGGCGCCCAGTTTGCAGTTGTCTGCAAACTTTGTCAGCCAAAGTCCTCCCATGCTGGCCTGTACTTCTGAGAAGTAGATGCCAAACAATAGGGGGCCAAGGACCGAGCCCTGTGGGACACCACTTGTGACCGGCTTGGAGTCTGACACAGCGCCAGCAACTCTAACCCTGTGGGTTCTGTCCTTAAGCCAGTTTGCAACCCATCTTGTGACATATGGGTTTACATTTAAGCTGGTAAGTTTTCTACAATACCCGAGTGGGGTATTGTGTTGAAAGCCTTGCAAGGTCAAGGTAGGCTGTATGGACTGCCTTTCCCTCATCAATGGCCTTGGTGACTGTTTGAAGAAGTCGACCAAGTTCAAAAGGCATGATCTTCCCTTGACAAAGCCAAACTGGGTCGGGTCCAATGTCTGCAAGTCCCCTATATCTTTGTTTATGAGCTCCATTATGATCCTCTCCATAGCTTTGCAGACTAGACTTGTTAAACTTATGGGGCGGTAATTACCAGGGTCCGTGAGGCGCCTTTGTGGAGTGGGACCACAGTTGCCGTACACCACTCCTTGGGCACGTATCCTGTGGTAAGGCTGAGATTAAACAGCTGCCTTATGTGCGGGGTTAATTCCTCATTTAGCTCGTGTAGCACACAGCCGGGGACACCATCCGGTCCCATTGATGCTGTGTTTTTAGCTTTAGAGAGAGCAGCTTTCACCTGCGCATTTGAGATGTCCGGGAGGCTATACAGCATACATGTCAAGCAGAGCACCTTAGTGGCCTGCTTCAAGAGAAGTCCTGATGAGTGGATGGGAAATAGAAACTTCACCCCAGGAATCACTCCAGTGGCTTTACTCAACAGAGGCACTGGGAACTATTGTTGGGTGGCACAATGCCAGGGTAATCCCATGGGTTAGGCTTATAAAGGCACCAGGGCCATTAGCCTAGTACACACATATGAACCTATGAATCTATAACAATATATATACATATATATATATATATATATATATATATATATATATATATATATATATATATATATATATAAATGTGTGGGTGTATATATTCTATATGCATTTCTTTTATATGTATAGTTCCATATATCTGATGTATATACTTTTTCATATGTATCTATCACCAGACATATCTATATGTGTATATTTATATATACTAAACATGACTGATTCCACAATGTTTGTTCTCTACTATTCTATACCTGTATTGAATGATATATTTGTAAAAGCAGCATTCATTATTACAGCTCAGATAATGTAGTGGTGCATTGCTCTGACAAGGGTGTGCAGGGTCCTGGGTTTGGCAGAGCTGATTATTTTGTTGCTGGGCAGAACAGTGGCTGATGGATACAGAGTGATTAAGGCACTTTTAAGCAGTTGTCAGCGGGCTTGCACAGGTTTGTGTGATGGTGAGTGATACCAACACATGGTTAAATGAGAAAACTGCTTAATCTGTGTGGGCATTGCTTAGCATCATACAAACATGCTTAGCTAAGATAAGCATTGCTTAAAGGAGTAGATGCTAAGCACTGCTTACCAGTGTGCAAATCTGCTTAGCTGCGCTAATTATTCCTAAGCATTTAAATTTATGTAATTAACAAAATTTGGTGTTGTTCAATTTTCATTTTATGGGCTATCAGGATTGTGGGGTTGATTCCTCATTAAGGGCATATTATGATATGTATGTTTACCTTCCATAACATCCCCCTATGTGCTTTCCTTACATTATATTCTTGTGTGGCTATACTGTATGGGACACTTTTGTTTATATGGGGGTTTCACATCTTTACTACACTGACACCTCACATTTGCATCTGCTACACTACCCTGGTTAACAAATATATATTGTTTACTAACTATTTATAAAAAATAATTTTTAGAGCTGCTTTCACATATAAAAATGAATGGACTGTATTGGGGCTTGAACTACAAATGATTGCATGTGAGGCAAAAGCTTTAACCACTATGCTATCTCACTTTGAGTGTTTTGGCTGTATATTTCTATTTAGCTCCTTAGAATGTTTAAGCTATGCTAAACACAGCTGCATGACATGCACACCTGCTCAGCTGCACTTAAACTTTAGTGGGGACAGAAAAAAAATATTTTTATTTTTTTTTTAGTTTGGTGATATGCACATAACTAACAGTTATACCTCTCCACCTCTTAGAGCATAACAGCTGGACAAAGCTTATCATGATAGGGGGACAAAGAGGGACAGATTTTAAATATTGCTCTTACAAACTTAGAAAGTTGATAGAATAATATGTTTTGTATTAGCATGATTTATTTGAGGGATGTTGAGTCTTAGACTCAAATGTTTGTCATTATTTAATGACTTTGATCCTCAGCTCTTTGCCAGGACAGTAGCAGGAACACTCTTAACATATGAGGTACAAATCTGGACATTCTGCGAATATCTGTTCTGTTGTGTGGTATGCTAACAGTGTCCATGTACACTGTTTTTGTTTTCAAAAAAACTGAAGCCATACTCGCACCCATTGTTACACTATTGAGTTGGTGGAAAATTTTATCTTGAAGCATAAAAACCTCTAAAGTAATATTTAATAATAAAATAATGTGTTGCTATTCACATTATCAAAATCAGGAAAATGTAGATTTTTGTTGTCTTTTGTTATTTGAATTTTGAAAAGTCAATCATATTGTCTCGGCCCTATGACGGTCAACTTTCTGTTGAGTCAATATTCTGAAGCCGATCCACCCTGACATATGGCTAACTAAATTTACTGATGACCGATTTTGTTTCTCACTCAGCATCCAGTATCATTTTTTTAAAGAAATAGAGTGTTAGAAATTGGACTACACTATCTGGAAGAAGTGTAGCACCATCACTGTTAATAAACAAAGATCATATGCTTACAGTACAAACAGACAGCACAGACTGCTCCCTATCCTTTAATCATCATGTTGCGACAGTAGCAAGGAAAATCCTATAAATCCAAATGTGCAACTAAAGATATTTATGTCAACATGAAGTTATCATTCCTCTGTAATCTGCCCTGATCAGACTAGTGTCACAATATAATGCCCTTTCAGCATGTATCTGTTCAAACACTTCACAAAACTGGAGAGATCCCAAAGGTTCCTAAATAGAAAGATCACTTGGTCAAATATATTGAACCACTACACATGCTGTAATCTGTCACAGGTTTACCATGTGTCCCCTGCAATCTGTCACAATCTTAACATGTCCTCATAATATGTCTCTGACAGACTCATGTTCTGTGAGTTTTAACTAACATTACATGCTGTTAGGAACCCAAATTTCCTTTATCTCCTACACCTGTGTAAAATGATTGGTCCCCAAACAAGTAAAATGAAACAAGTAAATCTCCTTAAACCAATAAAAAAGGCACACTGAGCATACTCATTTTACAGTCACTGCTTTCCTTACCTCTGCAAATTATCTTCATTTATATATAAACAGTGATATCATCACTTCCTGTAAGGCAAACATTGGCTATTGGATCAGTGATTGCAAATCCATTGCCATCTTGATGTGCTTTGCATCATGGAAGCAGGATGTGCACTTGTGAAGATGGAAACTGCAATGTGATTATGCTTAGGGGACTGATTATGCCTTGCAAACTGTAAGCAACTTTGAAAATATATGAATCTGTATAATGCAATACTTGTAATGTGCTTTCTTGACTGAAATATCAGCATTAAATCTTGCCTTGTATAGATTCAGTAGGTATTACTTCTGCCCTAATATTGTGTCGAAGGTTTAAAATCAGGACAGATGTCTGGGCTACCTTTAAAAGTCGCCCATGTAAGTATTCATTATCAGTCAGGTTATATGTTAAAACAGTAAAAATGATGTGTTACTTAAAATTTAAAATTACATTTTAAAATGACTATTTTTGGAAAGTGTGGGGCCTCACTTTGCATGCTGTGTGATGTGCAAGTTATCACACCTAACAGACTGAGTACATGATCACACGGACAGATATACTAGGAATACGATATGCAACAGAACAGAAATGTGGAGCAAAAAGACAAAAAAAGTCACAAAATGGAGACTGAAAGAAATAATATTTACTGAATACCTGCAGTAGTGCAACTGAATTCATTTAAAATTAATGTTCTCAGAGTGCCCATTCTGTGAGTCTGCATTTATTCACATAAACACACAAAGGCATATGTCATTTCATGTGCTGACAAAGTACACGTACTTGTAAAAGGTCAAACAGACATGTTTTTGGGAAGTGCAACTTGAAATGTAACGTTAGTAGGTTTAAAGTAGTCCTTGTGTTACAGTAGAGCAGAAGCAGATTCTATCTCCCAAGAACATGTCATCATGTCACGCCCTTCAACATATCACCGCAGGAAAGGAGAGATGGACAGATGTGAAAACACAGAATTTTAAAATACTCATTTTTACATTAAATTATTATTTCATGTAAACTAAGAACAGAATAATCATCCTAGTATACAGTGGGGTAAAGGCTTACCTGCACCCCAGAAGGCCTTTGCTCAGTTAATTAATGACCCAGGTCCTGGGAGGATTAGGCAGAAGAGAATGGGACTGAGAAACTGACACTAGCTCCCCCCAGGGAGGCAGATAGTTCAGTTTGCTGCACTGTTGATACCTGCAGGAGTGCTAGTGTATCACCTGTACCAGGAAACCAGCATTCACACACCATAGCCATGCAACACTTAGATGAGGGGTTTGGGATTTGCTCTAGCAGACATGCTTCTCCCAAGAACACACAAGCTACCAGGGGAGGGGATAAATTAGTTCACAAGATCAGGAAAAAGGCCCATTCACTAACCCCAGACACTCACCTCAGATGGAGAATGAATGCTCTGGTGGGCACTTGATCTGCTGGAAAAATGAATGGGTCAATGTGGTGCATGAAGAGGAGCTACTGGGCTGAACTTTTAGACCAAAAGATGGAGAAAATAAGAGGAACAAAACTATTCATCTCAATATAATGGAAACAGAATGCAGATGCTATATTCAGTTTCTTACCTTTGCATGTGATCTTTAAATTTAGACAATATATTACACTTGAGTTACTTTATATTCCAGTATCATCTACCACAATAACCTTTCCATTGAAATATATACTAAATATATCTTTCAAAACATTCTTTGCCATTACTTACTGTGGTAAATTACTCCCCTAGATTAATTAAACTCTGTGTAGGAGTAGTGCTTTTCCTGCACAGAGTGGATCGTGCCAGTACAGCACAGCAGCGCACCTTGCATATTCATGAAGGCATGCTGCTGTATAACCTGCACATGCACAATCTGTGAATGAGTGCAGGGGGCTTGTCTGAGCATTGCTAACACACTACACATGCCCCCTGCAATCTAGAATTGCCATATAGCAATTCTAAAGCAACTAACAATCGCCACGGACAATGCTATCACCACAAAACAGTGTCTGTGGACAAAATACATTCATACCTTTCAACTGTACAGATTTTCACAGAATGTCCAGATTTTTGCCTCATAGTTTTCTTGTGTTTCTTCTAACATTTAAGTTTAAGACTCCACATCATTCAGAAAATTGATGCTAATGCAAAGCCTATTATTCCATCAACTAAGTTTAGAAGATCAATATTTAAAATATGTCCCTACTTTCCTCCCATCATGTTAGGCTTTGTCCAGATTTTTTGCTCTAAGAGTTTGAGAGGTATGATTAGTATACACACAGAAGCACAGCCCCCCACAATAGTCCAACACAGATAAAGTCCACAATGGTATGCCAGTGGACATGCTGGCATACCAAATAATTAAGCACGTTCCTGAGAGGAACATGTAAAATAATACCCCCTGTATTATGTAGTTGTCCAGATGTGCATACCCCTAAAATAAATAAAAATAAAACACACGTTTATTTTATTTTTTTTTTCTGTCCCCAATAAAGTTTAAGTGCAGCTGAGCAGGTGCGCACATCACGCAGCTGTATATTGCATAGCTGAAACATCCGAAGGAGCTAAATAGAAACATACAGCCAACACAGTCTAAGTGAAATAATGTAGTGGTAAGAATGCTTGCTTAGCACACAGTCATTCACAGTTCAAGCCCCAATGCAGTCCATTCATTTTTATATGTGAAAACAGCACTAAAAGTATATTTTTTTTATAAATAGGTAGTGAATAACATATATTTGTTAACCAGGGTAGTGTAGCAGGTCCAAATGTTATGTGTCAGTGTAGTACAGATGTGAAACCCCCATATAAACACAAGTGTCCCATACAGTATAGCCACAAAAGAATATAATGTAATGAAAGCACATAAGAGGATCTTATGGAAGGGAAACATACATCTCATAAGATGTCATTGAGAAGGAATCGTCCCCACAATTCTGATGCATAAAATGAAAGCCGAACAATGCTAAATTGTGCTCAGCTATGCTTAGCCAGAGTTAGCATTGCTTAAATTTGTATGTAGTGGTAAAAATGCTCGCTTAACAATAATTAGCGTGGCTAAGTGGATTTGCGCACTGGTATGCAGTGCTTAGCATTTTCCCCTTTAAGCAATGCTTATCTTTGCTAAGCTGGTTTGCCAGTTGCTTAGCTTAGCATATTTAAACTCAGCCAATCAAGGCAAAGAGTGGGAACCCAGCCCTATTTAAAACCCGCAGGTGGGAATACAACCATAACCAGTTGTAGCTGGTCACTGCAGGCACTATGGCTGGTGTTGGTGAAGGTTTGCACTTTCAGGCACAGCACTGGGGCATTCAGGAGTCCACGGTCATGGTTGGACTCCTAGTAAAAAAACATGAAGGGAGACTGCTGCAGGACCAGTACCAGGGCTCCCAATACAAACTGGAGGCCTCGGGTCATCTCACAAATGATCCCACCAGTGCCACTGGCATTCCTTGGACTGGTGAGCAGGTATAGCACCACTTTGCTGACTTGAAGCATAGGAAGAGGGTGAGGAATGTCCCAGCTGTGTGTAAGTATCAGTATCAATAAGTGTTTTCCAAACTCCAGCCTGTGTATGTGATGGATAGGTATGCATAAATGTTTCTCTATCTCCTGTACATCTGCAGATGAGAGAGCCATGAACATGGATGCCCATGCCAGCAGGCTTCTAAGGCTGCATCGTGAGGCTGGTGAGTACAAATCTAGCTTGTAGTATTCAGGGCAAAGAAATAGAAAGGAGTAGAATGTCACCTGTCAGTATTTAAAAATGGGTATGGTTTGTACTGAATAAACAAGACATTAGCAGAGTAATAGTGATGTACATCAATAAAAGTGTCAGTACCTGTCAATAAAAGTCAAAACCCCGGACTGGTTGTGCTTACTTTGGTATGTGGTGGTATCACTCGAAAATGCGTACAGTTTCTGCACAGCAACTACAGCTCTGAAAGCATTAAATAATCAAACCTCATCTGACAAAGATTGTGGAGTTGTAAAACAGGAGATTAACTATATGAAATGTTCCATGCACCAAGATCTGATACCCGAATAGTAATGTTGTGTTAACCAGTGTTTTCCAGACTGTGCTATGTCACAGTATAAATACACAGTATAAGAACTCTCTGCTTTGCATGAATGTCAGCATTACAAGGTAAGATTATACAACCAAGAGAGTATTAGGAAGAAAAAAGTCAAGCAAGGGACATCAGTTTTTAATAGCTCATTCTAATGAAACAAAAACTTTGTTGTATCTTTTTTGCACAAACAAGAATGGTTTGAATCCCAGGAGTGTTAGTAAGCTGTATGCATAATTTCACACAGAAATATGTGAATATGTGTAGAAACAGTCAGGTAGTGTGAACAGAAATTTCCTGCATGGGTCCACCAGATAAGAAAATATATATCTTAGCTGTAAGAAGGCTGTACCTATACACTGTGTACAATACCCACTGTCCAACCCCAAGGCTGCAAATGACAGCAAGATAAGTACATACACCAAGTAGTGTCCTTCAAGAAATTTCCCTCAAGTGTCACTCTGTCATAGCTAGTGGTCACTGCCGCCCATACTCAGGGTGACCGATAGAAATCAAGGCAGAGTATGGCAGTAGCACACACATGCACACACACACACACACACACACACACACACACACACACACACAGACACACACACACACACACACACACACACACACACACACACACACTGTAACTGATGAATTATACAAACTGAACTAAAAAAACACAGGTATGTCAAACAATTAAGCATGTAATGGAATGTAATAGGGGGTATGTAAATGTGGAAAATAGAAAGTTCAAAAAATATTATGCCTCAACAACACATGCTGTACTGATATATTGCCGAGCAGAACCTATGGCCATAGCATCTGTGTCTGTCTGCAGTGAATTAAAACACAGTTCAGAGCCCTGAGTCATCCCAGGAAAGGATGGCTCACATATGACCACTACTGGTGTGTGTGTTGCACAGTACTGACTATGACATTGGTAGGACAGCTTCTGGGATATTGCAGATATCCATGTGTTAATTGTGAATACACATATGATATACCTGTTTGTCTCAGACATGTGGTGGACCTATACAGGGTATTTTCATACTGAAAAACTGTTGCAGCTGTGTGTTGAACTGCATGTGATATACTGAGCTCATACCATTCAACTGTGCAGTGTTATGCACACTGACCATATATGTGCCTCATATTTGTAGTTATGTCATCAAGAGTTGTGTTTTGTCTGGCAAATAATTATAAACCTGTGAACATTGACATTACAACATCACCTTCTCTTTCTTTTTGCTGTAACTGTTAGTGGTCGCCACAGCAGATCATCTGTCTCCATGTCTTCCAGTCCTCTGCATCTTGCTCTGTCACACCAACCACCTGCATGTCTGCTATCACTACATACATAAATCTAATCTCAGGACTTGCTCTTTTTTTTTACCTGGCAGCCTCATCCTTTCCCAAATATACTCAGCATACCTCCTCATCACATGTCCAAACCACTCTCTGGCTTTGTCCCCAAGCTGTCAATCCTGGGCTGAGCCTATAACACACATATTCCTAATCCTGTCCACCCTCATCACACCCAGTGTGAATCTTAACATCATTAACTCTGCTATGTCCAGCTCTGACTTGTGCCTTTTTTTCAGTGTCAATGTCTCCAACCCATATAACATAGTTGGTCTCACTACCCTCTTGTAGACTTTCCTTATCACTCTTAATGGTACTTATCTGTCATAAATCACTCCTGACACTCTTCTCTCCCACCCACTGCCTGTACTTTTGTCTTCACCTCTCCCCCACACTCACCATTACTCAGAACTGTTGTTCCCAAGTATTTGCACCTATCCACCTTTGCAAACTGTAATCCCTGCATCTCACCATTCCTCTATCCTCCCTCCCATTCACACACATATATTCTGTCTTAGCCCTGCTGACCATCATTCCTCCCCTCTCTAGACCATAACTCCACCTCTCCAGGATCTCGTCAACCTGTTCCCTACTCTCACTACAGACCACAATGTCATCTGCAAACAGCACAGTCTAAGGGGACTCCTGCCTGATCATGTATGTCAACCTGTCCATCACCACTGCAAATAAGAAAGGGCTCATAGCTGATTCCTGATGTACTCCCACCTCCACCTTAAACACACCTGTCACTCCCAATGCAGAACTCACTGCTGTCACACAAGCCTTGTACATATTCTGTAGCATTCTTACAGATTCCTCCACCACTCCTGACCTCCTCATACAATACCATTACTCCTCTCTATCCATCCTGCATATGCTGTCTGTAAGTCCACAAAGACACAATGCAGCTGCTTTGGACCTTCTCTGTGCATCTCCATCAATAATCTCAGAGTAACCATTGCATATGTACTGCTTTTTCCTGGCATGAAACCATACTGCTGATCAGTAATCCTCACCTTTCATCTTAACCTAGCTTCCACCACCCTTTAACATTACCTCATGCTGTGACTGATCAATGTTATCCCTCTGTAGTTACTACAGCTCTGCACACCACCCTTATTCTCATAATCAGAACCCAAACACATTTTATCCACTCCTCACGCATCCTCTCACTTTCCAAGATTACAGTAAACAATCTAGTTAAAATGACCACTGCGATTTGTCCTAAACACCTCAGTACTTCCACAGGTATGTCATCTGGACCAACAGCCTTTACATTCTTAAACCTCTTCATAGCTATCCTTACGTCCTCCTTGATAATCTGTTGCATGTCCTGATTCACCATACCCACATCATTCAGCCTTTTCTCTCTCTCATTCTCTTCATTCAACAGCCCATCAAAGAGCTGTTTCCACCTGCTCAACACACTCTCCTCGCTTGTGAGTACACTTCCACCATTATCCTTTATCAGCCGTATTTGCTGTACATCCTTCCTAGATAAGTGCCTCTGTCTAGCCAATTGGTACAGGTCCTATTCTCCATCCTTGGTGTCCAACCTTACATACAACCCTTCAGATGCCCCATCTACAGCCTTTGCCACCACTCTCTTTGCCGTGCACCCCATCTCCCTATAAACCTATCTGCTTTCTTCATCTGTCCTCATAACAGTCATACCCACAACATTAAAAGTTCCTACCCTCACTACCACACTCCTAAACTTTCTCTTCTCTGCCTGTTATATGAGCACCAGACATCCTCCATGGTATGTGTGTGAATGTGTGGGCTACTGGACTATCAAATAATGTACATGTTTTACAGCAATATGAAGAAAGTGTCACTAAGTTTGGCCCATAGCCCACCATGTATGTGTGGTGTCCTCCAGGTGTCCTGCCATAACAGGTTCATAGGTTCATAGGTTGGTACTAGGCTATCAGCCCTAGGGTGTATAAAAGCCTAGCCATAACAATTCCCTGGCTATTTCTTCCCACACTATTTACTTCCCTGGACCCCTGTCTAGCAGGGTGACTGACGTGATCCCCGGGGTGAATTTCCTTTCTCCCATCCAATCATCAAGGTTACTTTTGAAGAAGGCCAAAGAGGCGCTCTGCTTGACATATATGGGCAGTCTATTCCAGAGTCTGAGGAGTCTCTGGCTCAGGAATCTATCCCTCCAGTATGTTTTGTTTATTGTGATGACAAGGTGTATATCCCTGGAGCAGTTGACATGAATGACTGAGCAGCAAGACTGTAATTACAGTGTGCCATACTGACATAGAACAGAAATGTATAGCAAGTATTACCTGTGCATATGTATGTATGGGTAGGTGTACCTGGCCGCCTCATAACAACCGACATGGGATGCAAAATGTAAGGTAAATAAGCTGTGCATGTTGTACACATGTGTAATCTTAGTTTTTGTGCATCCAGCAGTTACACTTCTACAGCTAATGTTTGTTGCATTGCCCTAACACAGATATGGGTACTACAATACTCATGAGTACCACTTTGAAAGTGGAGAGGTGTCCAACAGTGTTATGACCTTGTGTCCATGCCTACTACAAACAGATATATGACCACCCACATAACTGTATGGCCTCAGCAATACCTGACTTGTAAAACCTGTTTCCACCAAAGTAGAGTAATCTCCTTTGCTGGACAGCAGCAATGCACAAAGTACATCATGGGATGCTATATTGGCTGTACAGGGCAAAGTAAAATCATGCACCAACTAGCAAACATGTCAACCATTGTCTGAATGAGCATATTAGGTCACAGGTGGATTACTGTAAGGCTAACTATGAGTACAAATTAGACACATCCACTAAGAGCAATCACCAGGCCATCTTCACATATGTCTGCAGTCTCACAGGCAACAACCCAACCCACCCTGTAATGGTGGTCAATCACACTACATACACACATTCCATAGCTACAGCCAACCTGCTGCAGACAGGTTGAGGGCAAACATCACCCCCCTAGCTCACCATCAGTATAGGTGGGTATACAAAGCACATGTACCTCTCCCCTCATCATCATGGATCAGGTGCAAACTGCCAAATCAAAGTTAACAAAACCAAGCCCCCTTGGGGCCTGATAACATTCCTGTCTGCATCCTACATGAACCCAGGCATATGCTTCCAGCTCCATTACACACACTGTATGCATGCAAAGCCTGAGCACCACTGACACCCCTTCTGCAAGGAAGATAGCCACTGTCATCCATCTACAAAAATGTGAATGATGAATGGTGGTTTATGCAATGTACTAGCCCTCATTGGGGTGAACATGACACATCAGGACCAGGAGTGCATTGCATGTTCATTCAGTGCTGCTAGGTACAGGGGTCTGATGTGTTTGCAAGTGGTGGCTAATGATAGTCAATTTTCATGTGCTGGCTCTGTAAAGAACTCTGGGCAATGTCTGAGGTCCTGTGATGTGTTTCCCTGTTTATGTCTATCAGGTGCCATGCAGTGGCAACTGCCTTACACTGATGCAGAGACAGCAGCCATTCCAGAAGCTGTAATCTTAAACTATACCATCCTTTTTGGCCATACCCAGCAAAATCTGTGGGAGCGGACTGCCCTGTGGGATGAGATCATCCACAAAGTGAACATCCTGGGCCACCATGGATGCACATATGATCAGGTCAGGCATAGAGCAACTGATCTGATACATCATGCCCGGCAAAGGGCTGCTGCTGTAGCGAGGGACCATACTGCAACCGGTGGGGAGCCAACCACACAGGCCCCACTTACGGCTACAGAGGAGCTCCTTTCCAACCATGGGGTAGCTCCACATAAACTCAAACATGGGACACAGCAGTCATGGAGGTGGGTGGCACCCTGGCAACAGGTGAGGAGCATCAAGGTAGGGCCAAAGTTCACATCAATGTAATGAAGCAGCATTTAAACTGTCTTCTATAGAGTCTCTAGATGCATATGTCAGTGCAAAATGGATTAGTGGGTGGGGTTTAGTAATGCACCCATGTGCACCTCTATGGTGACTGACAGTAAATTGTGTAATATATAGTGTATACTGTATCTGTGCAGAAACGCAGCATTCATCTTGTCCCAGTGCCTAATGTGAATCTGCTGACAATAACCCTGCCTCGCAACTACATAGGTCCCCCTGGTCTGTACATGGGACAGCAGCCTGAAGCTGGTAAGTATGAGATTTTCCTGTTGTGGCTCACCGGTGCCCCAGGCATGCTAAAGTTAATGCATGTGACCATGCACACAACTGTTATACTCAGCCATTTGGCAATATCTGCATGTTCACTTGTGGTGGTGTTTACTGCATTGCATCACGGTGGTCATCACAGGAGCCTCTTTGCAGGAGATGTCACATATCTGTAGCATACCTCACTACCTGTCATTGCAGGACATCTGGACAAAGACTGACAAAATGGGGGGAAAAAAGATCCAAAACTAGGATCATATTGTATAAATTAGTGGTATACAATGCATATAAATGGTGTACACACACCTGTTAGAATGCCAGGTATTTTTGATATACAAAAATGAGAGCACAACAGTCTATTTCAAAATACAGACAACCTTTCATGTGACCTATAACCTGTACAATTCAATTGTAATGCAAATAAATCTGTTAGGGGAACAATAATGACACATAACAATAGTACAACAACCTAGATGCATATGTGTGCGCAGGCTGAAGCTACTACTGTGTTGAGACAGCTTTCAGTATAACTACAGCAGTACATCTTATTGGGTACACACCTGCCATCAATTAAAGAGACTCTTTGATTAATAGCAAATAACGGTCATCTGTCCATCCAGGATTATCCTAACATATACCCAGTTGCCTGCTACAGCAACAGCCATGGTTTGCTTAGAGCTGATGAAGCTGCTAAGGGAACACATGTTTGAGATGTATTAGCCTGGAGAAGGGTACCAAAACATTTCCACATCATTGCACATACCATGGAACACAATGCAGACAGTCATCAAAAGGAGGGTAAGATATGGGGCTACAGTGACATTGCAAAGGAGCGCACATCCCACAAAATTCTAAAAGAATACAAGACCAAAACTGGCCAGGGAGGCTGCAAGGAGCCCTACAGCAACAGAGAAGGAGTAGTAGGAATCTTCAGCAACTACTGGGTGTGTACTATGTGTTACAACAATCTTCCATACTCTCCATATGTCTTGCCTATAGGGTAGAGTTGAAAGATGGCAGCAGTTCCTCACACCAAGCAATATCCAGGCCTGAGGAAAGTCTAAAAACAATACATCAGGTCTCCAAAAAGCAAGTGGGAAAATGTGTTATGGTAATATGGGACCATGGTTGAACTCTTTGGCCACAATTATGACAGGTTTGTTTGGCGCAATAACACCATTGCACATTACCACAACCATACCACCCCCACGGTGAAGCATTTTGATGGCAGTGACCTGCTTTGGGGTTGCTGTTCACAAGCTGGAACTGGGGCTGTAGTCACGTTGGAGGGGATTATGAACAGTTCCAAACACCAGTCCCTTGTGGCTCCAATCCTTCTGGTGTCTGCCACATACCTGTGGATGGTGAGGAATTCCACCTTTCCACACAACAATGGCCCAAACCATACATCCAAATCAACAAAAGGATGGCTTCACCAGAACACATGCAATGTTCTGCACTGGCCCAGCCACAGCCCATGGGTTTATATTATAACATCGAAGTCGTAAAACATTGAATGTTATAATATCCAACCCAAAACAGCGAACGCTGAAAATACCGAAGCTGCAGAACATCAAATTCTTTCCTAGGGAAAGAATTCGGTGGCCTGTTTCTGCCACTTCACTATTTTCTCCACCTTGGTGCAAAGGTTACAGACCGGGTTTAGGTAAGTGTGCGAATGGACTGGGTTAAGCTGAGTGTGGGAATGGGATAGTTAGGGACCTTAGGGTTAGGGTGTGGGGAAGGTGAGTGTGTGATAGTTAGGGACCTTAGTGTTAGGGAGCGGATAAGGTGAGTGTGCAATAGTTACGGACCTTAGGGTTAGGGTTTGGGTTAAGGTAAGTAGATACATAGTAGTGTATATATGGTTTAGTGTAGGGTTAGAAGTAGGATTTTAAGTGTATATGTGTGGATTACTTTTTTGGTGTGCTTGTGCTGTGTGTGTGTTTCTCGGAACAGCAAATTTTTTCCATGGGAAAAAATTTGCTGTTCTGAGCTTTCAATTATATCACATTTCGACATTCCAAGTTCGAGCTTATGGTGTTCAATATTTTGGGATTTCGATTATGTGATATACACCCACAGCCCACACCTATATCCAATAGGATATATGCAGGGTGACCTGAAGTGGGCAGTGCATAGGGGATGCCCTATCTATCTGACATAGTTGGAGGTGTTTTGCAAGGGAGAGTGTGCAAACATTGGCAAGTCAAGATATGCCATGCTAATAGACACCTTCCCAAAAGGACTGAATGCTGTGATTAAATCAAAGGGTGCTTTAACAGAGTATAACTTTCAGGGTATGCACACTCATGCAACCAGTCTATTGTACCTAATTAATTTTCCATATGTTACCTGTAACTGATGTGTATGTTCTTCAGTTGGATTGCACAGGTTATATGTCATATGAAATGCTGGCAATGTTATGACCTGATTTCTGAGGTCTCATGTGATATATCACTAAAACCTGGCATGTTAACAGGTGTGTGTACACTTACGATATCCACTGTAAGCTTGGGAGATTGTTTGAGTAACCGGCTTTGTTTTAACATGCATGTACTGCAGGTTATACAGTCTACACCTGAAATTAGGACATTAATTAGTGGCAACAATCCACAGGACAACCTAGTAATGTATCAGACTAACACAGGAGTTATGAGGAACAGACTAAGCATATGAGCCATACATCTAGACATTTAGTAAAAACCTGTACAGTTGGGAGGTATGTTCCGTAGGAGTTGACACAGTGCTATACAGGTGAACAGCAATAATTTACATGGGTGCAGCGTGTACTAGGTGAAGGGCCATCACCTAGCAACACCACTCGCGTATCCCAGAGGTGTATGTTAGTAGTAACAATAATTGGAAAGGACTGCACTGCATGATGCTGAGGGTCTGTCCAGAGTGTGTATGTTATTGTCTAATTGTGATTCACAACTGTCCACAGATGGCTAATGTGAGGTATGTGTAATGCCTTTTAGGCATGTGTGTGTGTGTGTGTGTGTGTGTGTGTGTGTGTGTGTGTGTGTGTGTGTGTGTGTGTGTGTGTGTGTGCCAGTAAACCATATAGTGTAGGTAGTAATTTACATATGTTGTTTTTTCCTCACAGGTGGACATGGTGGCCACGGTCCCTCCCACTCAGATTCTGATGTCAGTGTCTCTGCAGACACTGACCATGATGATACTCATATTGAGGCACAGGTGGGGTTGTCAGGGGCTGAATCTGTGCCATCGGTTGGCATCCCACTATTGTCAACCCCATCTCCACCCATAGTCACAATTGCATACCCCTGTTGCAAGTGCCACAACATCAGTCACTAGACACATGTTTCATGCCATCATGGAGGCACAGGCACATAATGAATGTACCACCAGACATATATGCACGGTCGTGGATGAGCACATCCCTGGTGTCTGTTGTGATATTCATGAACTCACTGTTGCCATCCATGAGCATACTGAGATTAAGGATAGATGGTGGGGGAGACCTTGGCACTCCTTGACTGTGGAATATCTGTGCTGGAGTGTTTGGCAGACGATGGCCAGCAGCCACATAGACATAGGGGCAGCACCACGATCAGCTGAGGGTCTACATTGCTGTGCACCATCACGTTCCTGTACTGGCAGTAACACTAGCACTACTGAAGGTGGTGTGCTGTCCATGCCACAATGCAGCAGGCCATGGGCATATGGTCCTGGCTTGTCCCAACAGGGATGCTGATCCAGCTGGCAGCAGTCACTATCGGGGAGTCGTACTGCATCTGGACTCGGCCCTGGTGGTGCTGGTGATACCCCTGGCAGGCCCAGTTCAGGTGTCTGTGGCTGGAGATGGTGAACTGTATACCCTGCCATGTACAGCCCACAGCTGTCCAAAATACCCCTGTGTAGGGCACCCACATGACATGACTGTGTGCATACAAACACACATCACCATCAGACAAGTCACCTCTACACACACACACACAAACACACACACTCACACACACACACACACACACACACACACACACACACACACACACAAAAAAACACCCCTGCACAGCCCATTTAAAGAACACCCCCAAACACACACACATGATGTCAACTGTATGGCCCAGCCTAGGCTTCTGGCAAACCCACACAACACCCTGTGCATATGATGATGTCTGTGCCACATGCCTGCCATCCATATCATCAATGCAGGGACATAATAATATGGGTCTGATGCACAGGGTGTCTTTAGTTTGTTTGTGTCTTTTGGCTTTTCCCAGTTAGGGGTCGCCACAGCGGAACTCCGGTCCGCTAATGATTGGCAGTTGATTTTTACATACCGGCTTGCCAGGCCTGACGCACAACCTTCAACGAAGGTATGCCCATTCACGCATGTCTCCACACAGAAGACACTCTAGCTGGGAATCGAACCAGACAGCGTCTTACTGTGAGGTGACAATGCTACCGCAGCAGGGTGTCTTTAGTAGAGTGTAGCTATTTCATGCTGAGGAAGGTGCTGTCATCTGGCATTTGTAAATGGGTACACATCAGAGTGTGTGTGTACCTTTTCAGCCATGATGCATTATTGGTGCTAGTAACTGTAATTGAATGTGTTCTCACATGCTGTATTTTGTTTGTGTTCCAGGTGTCTGTGTGTCAGCAGGATGTGGCCCTGCAGACATCACAAACAAGGGGTATGTCAGAGTTGTAACACATCGACCATGTCATAGCCAAGGTACAGCTGTATATGCACACATTTCCCAGGTCTTTCTAACAGTTCTTGTATGTGCCTCACAGTTTATCGGGCTGAGGGGTTGTATTTAAGTCTATGGTGGTTGACATTAGCTCTTGTAGAGTGAACAATGGTATGTGTGGTGGGTGGAACACACCTCAGATTGCTAACACCCTCCTCCCCCAGAGGATATTGTGTTGACCAAACACACAGAGAATGCTGTTCACACACACATGCACACACAGATCACAGTTGCCAGTGTTGTGTTTGGAACCCCTACCCATCAAGTTGTGATACCACACTATTATGCAGTTATTGCAGTTGGCACAGGACTACTAATGTGGTGAGTGTTACAAGGTACCTGTAAGGTGAATAATATCAAATAGCCTTGTGAGGTATGGCAATGGTGGGTGTGCTGGGTGTGAGTACTCATAATAGTGTCACATACAGGTCTACATACTCACAAGTATTGCCATGTACACACACACACACACACACACACACACACACACACACACACACACACACACACACACACACACACACACTTGCCAGTAATGACATTAGCAGACTAACCTACCTTGTTATTCATACCATACTATTCCATACTGTTGCACAGAGCTTAAAGGGCTGAAGAGTGTCTACAGATACCATAGACCTAGGAATGTATACTGTGAGTACCATGGCATAAAATATGAAACCATGCCCATCCAATGGATGTTATTCTCACACAAACACACACGATACTCTTCTCTCACACATTTGCCAGGACTGAGATTAGAACCCTACCTATATATTTATTGCTACTACATTGTTACACATTTATCACACATGCCTCATCTGGCTGGGTCCCGGGTCCCAGCATGTCTGAGACCCAATCTGGGACTTCCTCATCCATTGGTCCTACACCAACTTTGGGTGGAACCACCTCAAGGGATGGGGCCTGTCCCCCGGGGAGCAGGCATGGACAGCAGCCTGTTACCCACAGTCAGTTCCAGGGTTTGGTGCACAGCACAATCTGAGCAGAGTTGGGTGGGAAGCTGCACCAGATTGAGGGCCACCTGATGCACTTCGAAGGCCAGGCTGCCCCTCCTGTCCCGCCTCCAGCACATCCACCTTCAGGGCCATGAAGCAGCAGTGCTGACTGCCCAAGGGTGGGGACCTCAGTCCCACCGTATCCATTTGGGGGCTCATGGGCTTTGGATTCCCAACCACCCACCCCATCAAATGTGTTTTCCCCCTCATGTGTCATATACCACCCCTGTCTGCTATCTTGTCTGGCTGCAAATGTAACCTATCCTACCCAACCTACCTCCCAAACATACCTACAGCCCTTCCCCAGCATCCCACTCTCACCTTAAAAAAGGGCATCTGTCCCACAAAAAAATTGCCCATACATAGCTCTATATTTTGCCCCCATTTACACTGAAACTAATCGATCAACCCCCAAACTATTCTGTGAATGTCTATCACCAATATGCTTCCCTGTGGGGTGTGAGGCTGTAAATTCCAGATTCTACACATTATTCACAGTTGTTGCTGCAGAAGAAATGTAGAGCTCTGCTCCTTTCCTACACTCATCCTGCACATCCCTAGCTGATTTTCCCTAATGTTTTACCCCTGCTTGCCCCCATTTCACCACTTTCCTATCACCTTTTTTTTTTCTTTTCATTAATGAAAATTAACACGGGTGTAAGTGGGAGTAAGTGGTGCTAAGTGAAGCTAAGCAAACTTAACCATCTGTTAGCATCACTTAGCTTCACTCAAAAATGCGCAAACCTGCTTACAACTGCTTAAAAGTGCTTTAATCACTCTGTTTCCATTCGCCCTTGTTCTGCCCAACAACAAAATAATCAGCCCTGCCAAGTCTCAAACCCAGGGTGCTGGCACTATAATCACAAAAACGTACTACTACACCATCTGAGATGAGAGACTTTGAAATGCTTTTACAAACATATCATGCACAACAGTCATTCAACATAAAGGGGAATTATATATCCGTAGAACCCTTATATATATATATATATATATATATATATATATATATATATATATGTTATATATGTGTGTGTGTGTGTGTGTGTGTGTGTGTGTGTGTGTGTAGAGAGAGAGAGAGATAATAGGTACACACACACACACACACACACACACACACACATATATATATATATATATATATATATATATATATATATATATATATATATATATATATATATATATATATATATATATATATATATATATATATATATATAGATGTACTTAATTTATATATATATATATATATATATATATGTATATATATATATATATATAGATAGATAACCAAACACTTACTGTAAGACATCTGCAAAACGCCTTACAAAGTGGAGGGATAAAAGGCAAACAATAGTGACATATTTGAAATATGGCTGTGATATGCGTAGAAGTCTGCTAGAGTGGCATGGTTTGCTTTAACCTACAATTCCAGATAGATTCCAGGTCTGAAAAATAAATGAATGCCATTATTTACTGATGTCAATGCTCACATCAACCCAGTGATTCCTCAGAAAACCCACAACTGTTATGGGCAACAGACCTAACCTATGAGCCATGCATCTGAACAGTATCTAGACATCTGGAGAGGTAAGACTGTAGTCATGTAGCAGAATGGAAAACCCCATGACAGCTGCCAGCCATGTCACCTAGCACCTTCTGAACCACAGTAAGACCAACATGACACTACCCCAAAACAGCTCTGGGTAATTACTCATGTATACCCAAATATATCATGCACTACAGTAATGGAACTGTAGGGGAAAAGCCGATAGTGGTGCAAAAATGTCCACCCACAACCATTTGCACCACAGACACAGCAACATACAATACCCAAAATGAACTCTAGAGTAGAACGACTGAAAAAACATATCATGATTGCCAGTCACACACTACATCAACATATACAGGCGCAACTCACAGTGTACTGGGAATCCTGAGGTGTTACAGAACTGTTTCAGTCTGCCCCTACAAATATACACACCTGATAGACCACCAACAACCATAGCAGCATGCACAGTCAGATAGAAAAAGGATGTATGACACTCACATCTGCTACTCTCTCAACTCAGCCCAAAAACATCTACACACAACACTGTTACACAGTACCAGCAGTCTTTTCGCAATGGCCATACATACATAACTCTCATGTGTACAGATTTCCACAGAATGTCCAGGGTGTATGACCACATCCATGGCCACTGCTGAATACCACTTCCAGGAATCTGCTAAGTCAATGGGATGATACCTGCGGTGCAGTCACTAAATAATAATATCACATACCACTGAACCTCTTACTGCAAGACATCTGGTCAACACTCCTAGGACAGGTGGAATATCCTGCACCTGTTCCTAATCAACATGGGTAGCCACTGTAGCACTCATACAGTGCCATCCTCCTTGGTAATATCTGACCACATAGCCATCACTGTTGAGGTCACCATCTCCCCTGTCCCCCTTTGCAGTTTGCGGCTGTGACAGTTCAGTGGTGACTGCCTGTGGGTGATAATGTCAGTCCAACTGTATCCATATGGGGGTTCATGGGCTTCTGATTCCCAACCACCCACCCATCCAAGGTGTTTACCCCCCACATGTGTCATACATCTCCCTTTCTGCTGTCCTGTCGGTCTTGTCTGTCTCCCTCCAAAACTACTTCCCCAGACATACCTACAACCCTTCCCCAACATCCCATTCTCACCTAAAAAATGGGCATCTGTCCCATAAAACATACTGCCACATACATAGCAGTCCATTACGCACATGTATCCACTGAGTACATGTAATCTGGTCCAACTGGCTTTACAACACATTTCTCTTGTCCTCACCCCTCTCTCTGGGGTTTGAGTGTTCAAATTCACCTCCAAATTCCGTACGGATGCACAGTTGTTGGTGTATAAGAAATGGACAGCTATGGACCTTCCCTACACCAGTCCTGCAAATCCCTAGCTATCTTTTATATTATTTACTCCTCTGCATGCTCTTTTTTCACCACTTTCCTATCACCCTTTTTTCTTTTCTTTTAAAAAAATTAGTGTGGGAGTAAGCAGGAGTAAGCGAGTTTGCGCAATTCTAAGTGAAACCAAAATGGATCAAACATCTCTACTGCTACCCATATCTTGGCATTACTTAGCATCTTGCAAACCCACTTAAAGCCGCTTGAAACTGCTTTAGTCACTCTGTTGCCATCAGTCACTGTTCTGCCTAGCAACAAAATAGCCATCCCTTCCAGGTTTAGAACCCAAGACCCTGCACCCTTCAGTCAGAGGAATGTACCACTTCACCATTTGAGGTATAAGAATTTCATATGATTTTTTTCAAATATATTATGCAAAGAGTCAATCAACAGTATGGAAAAAGCTGTGTGGAATCATTCAGGTTTTATATATATATATATATATATATATATATATATATATAGCGATACACACAAACACACACACACACACACACACACACACACATATATATATATAGTTTGTCTTTCGGCTTTTCCCGGTTAGTGGTCGCCACAGCAGAACTCCGGTCCACTAATGATTGGCAGTTGTTTTTTTTGGTGTCAAGTTGCCAGCCCGACGCCCAACCTTCAACGAAGGCACGCCCATTCAACGCGTGTCTTTTGAATGCCCACTCAACCGCGGAAGGACATGCAGACTCCACACAGAAGGCACTCCCAACCCAAGCCGAGAATCGAACGGGTATTCACATATATAGATATATATATATATATATATATATATATATATATATGGATTCCATACATTTGGTCGAATTACACTTAGTCGAAAATGATTCCAGGCATTTCACTTCACTGAATGCTCACTTGACTGAAAGCTCACTTGGTCGAAGTTCATTTGGTCGAAAATGGAATATAGCCCCTGCCCCACTGCAGTACAACCCTGGAGTGAGAATATTAAATAAGGGGGGTGTGGGGGCACATCACCCCACATTGGGTGGGTGTGGGGGTGTAGGCCCCCAAATTATGCCAATAGTTTTTACTAAAGATATGTATATATATATATATATATATATATATATATATATATATCAATGCATTTCTAATGGATATACCTTCTTACAATAGTGAATACATTAAAATTATGTGGGGGCTATGCCTCCACCCCCCCCTTATTTAGTATTCTCACTCCAGGGTTGCACTGCAGTGGGGCAGGGACTATATTCCATTTTCGACCAGATGAACTTCGACCAAGTGAGCTTTCAGTCAAGTGAGCCTTCAGTGAATTGTAATGCCTGGTATAATTTTTGACTAAGTGTAATTTGACCAAATGTATGGAATCCATATATATATATATATATATATATATATATATATATATATATATATATATATATATTTGGGTTGACTTTATAATGTCCCAGAGCCTGAAACTACAAAATCACGAAACACAATATCACGAACAGAAACCCACCATATACCACACAACACATACATCATCCAACCCACATCACAACAAACAAAACACACACAAACACAAAACCACAAACATATCTACACTACATATAAGCAGGGGGGCAAACCCACTGCACCCCCGATGTGTGGGGCTGCACCACCCACCCCCCCACTTATTTATACTAACTCTGAGATCGCACAGACACAGAAAGGAAACTCACACCCACACATTCTGCAGTCCCTTGCACACACACAAACATCACATATATACAAACACCAACACATCCAACACTTACACACCCGTACTTTCACCTGTCTACCCTAACCCACATGTACAACTGACAAACACATTCACACGCACTCAAACTCCCACACAAAACCCTTGCAAAACACTCATTTACCGTAAATTATAGCTAAATCCATACACAACATAAAACACCATCCACTCACAACACCGCACGTAACTTACCGTAAAGCCATAACAGCAAATTTGAGATGTTCAGATTCATGATTATGCACTTTTGTGATTTTAAAGGTTCAACTTTATAATTTCGGGATACTGAAATTCGGGATTTCAGTATTTCAAAATTATAACGTGAACCTATATATATATATATATATATATATATATATACATATATATATATATATATATATATATATATATATATATATATATATATATATATATATATATATACATATGTACATAACAGGTAGTACGAAACCATATCTCTCAACCTCTTAGTGCAAGACATCTGGGCAAAGGCTGTCAAAATGGGTGGACAATGGGCCAGAACTAGGGATGTATGTTTAATATTGCTATTATAAATGAAGAAAGTTGATAGAGTAACAGGGTTTATGTCAGCATACATATTCTGAAGGATATGAGGTGTGACACTGAAATGTATGTCATCAGTTACCGACAGAAATCCTCAGATCATCACAGTGATTTACCAGAGAAATAAAAATAATTTGTAGAACAGACCAGACATATGAGCAATAAACCTGGACATTCCAAAACAATCAATCTGGTTGACAGATATGCTCAGAACCCTTTAGTGCAACTAATCTGGACCAAGCTTGGCAAAGTGTGGGGAGAAAGCCATGAAAATAGGGACATATCTGAAATACTTGAGTAGATAACTGAGACACTTGCTGCAGTAACAACATCTGTTCTAACATATATTGACTGAAACAGCACAAGTGTAAGACTCAGTTGCTTCGCAGTAGTTAGTGACTTTTATTCTCACATCTTCCCACTGATTTGTCAGAAATACACAACACTTATGGGGACCAAACCAAAGATATGAGCCAGACAAATGGACAGCCTATGCATATCTGGACATAACATGACATTAGGGAAACTATACTGAGCTGCTAAGCATGCCACCAAGAACCATCCAAACTACAGTCAGACTGACACAACACTACTCTAAATCCACTATGGGGCATTACACATGCATTTGCAAATATATCAGGCACTACAGGGATGTAACAGTAGTGAAAGACACCGGTGTGACAGTGCATACCCACAACCAATTTCACCACAGTCACAGTGACATCCTAAGCCAAATGAACACTAGAGTATAAGGATTGTGTGAATAAAAATATCATGTTTGCCACTCACACAAACTACCCCTACATATAGTATCTCAAGTCACAGTGTAGTAGGAATCCTGAGGTGATACGGGACATGTCTCAGTCTGCCTCTACACACATATACAGCTGATAGACCACCAGATACTTGAGCTGCATGGACAGTTGGATAGAAGAGGAGCCATGACACTTACATCTACACCACTCCCTGCACAGCCCAACTAACATTTACACACTACATTGCTATACAATCCTGACAGTCTGTTAACAATTGCCATATATACACAGACCTCTCGACTCTATAGATTCCCACAGAATTTCCAGGCTTTGACATCATATATATGGCCTCTTCCTCATAACATGTCTGGCATTCTGCCACATCATTGGGATGATATCGGGAATGAAGGCACTAAATAATGATATACCATAACTATCAACCTCTTACTGCATGACATCTGGACAAAGCCTGACATACTTGGGGGACACATGCCCAAAAATAGGGGCATAATTGAAATATTGCTGCTATAAACTGAAAAAGTTGCTGGTGTTACAGGGTTTGTTGTCACATATCTTTTCTGAGGGATATGAAGTCAGAAACACAAATGGATGCTAGCATTTACTGACTGCAATCCCCAGAGTATGCTACTGATTTGCCAAGACATAAATTGTCTGAGGAACAGACCAAACATAGAGTCAAACCTCTGGCCATTCTGCGCATAGCCCTACAGTTGAGAGTTATGTCAACCACATAAGGCTGTCAGACTTAAAATCATGCAGAAAAGCCATGTCACAGAAACACTGTTAAACTAGCATTAATTCAACTGTATAACAGCAATACTTACATTCTGTCCCTACGTCTGGAACCTTCTCCCCCATTTCATTGGGCCGTCTCCACATTTTTTGTTGTAAGAGGTATTTCCAACAACCCTCTGTGATGCTGTTGTCCACACAGCTCCATGATGTCCACCTCACAGGCAAGGAAAAGGGGCAATGCCCACATGAAGTACTCAATTACAGGAGTGTGTGGCCATGCCATTGGCTATAGGAATAACAACACAGCTGTTCTGCATGCAATTAGCAAGTGGGGGACACCAATTGGTGCAGAGGCCATCACCTGCTCATGAGTATTACATACAAAAGGCAAGCTGCTGCTTATGTAAAACAGGTGTATACCTCTACATCTGTAGACAGAGAGAGAGAGAGAGAGAGAGAGAGACAGAAAGAGAAACACTAATCAAAAGCAAAATCAACAATACTTTTAAAAAAATGTATGTCAAACAAGTAAGCATGTAATGTAATGCAGTAGGGGGTATGTAATAATGGGAAATAGGAAGTTGAACAAATATGTCTCAACAAGACTTGCTGTACTGATATATTGCTGATCAGCACCTATGGCCATAGCTTCTGGGTCTGTCTGCAGTGACATAGATCACAGTTCAGGCCCCTGAGTCACACCAGGAAAGGATGGCTCACACATGACTACTACTGGAGTGTCTGATGAACAATACTGACTGTGACACTGCTAGGCCAGCTAGTGGGATGTCGTAAATATCCATATGTTACTTGTGAATGCAACTATGTCACACATGTTTGTCTCACAAATCTAAGAGACCTATACAGGGTATGTGCATAGTAAACTACTGTTGCAGATGTGTTTGCGAACTGCATGTGATATACTGATCTCATACCATTTAACTGTCCAATGTTATGCACACTGACCATATGTGTGCCTCATATTTGCAGTCATTTGCTCATAGAGTTCTGTTATGTCTGGCAAATCATTGGCAAATCTGTGAAGACTAACATTAGAACATAACAGCATACATATGAGTGTCGGACATACTCCAGGGTATGTGTGAGATTGCAAAGCATACTGTGCTATCAACTGACTCAAGTGTGTTACAGCAACATTAATAAGGTGTCACTATTTTGGGCTATTGCCCCCCATTTATGTTTGTTGTCCTCTAGATACCCTGCTCTAACAGGTTGAGAGGTATGACTTAGCAGCAAAGTGTAAAAAGAGTGTGCCATACTGACAGAGAACAGAAATATATATCAGGTATTACCTGCGCTCATGTATGTATGAGTAGGTGTAGCTGGAAGCCTCAAAACAACAGGCATGAGATGCTAAACATCAGGTAAATAAGCTGTATATGTTGTACACATGTGTAATCTTAGTTTCTGTGCATCCAACAGACATAACTTTCTACAGCTACTGGTTGTTGCATTGCCCTGACACAGACATGGATACTAGAATAAGCATGATTATCAGGTTGAAAATGGAGAGTTGTCCAAATGTGTTATGCCCTTGTGTCCATGCCCACTACAAACAGCTATATGAGCACCTACATAGATGTATGTTCTCAGCAATACCTGACTCGTAAAAACCTGCCTCCACCAAGGTAGAGTAATCCCCTTTGCTGGACAGCAGCACTACACAAACCACATACTCAGTCACTATATTGGCTGTACAGGGCCAAGTAGGAGGAGGTACCAACTTGGAAGCAAGTCAACCTGTGTCTGAATGAGCATATGAGGTCACAGGTGAATTACTGTAAGGCTAACTGTGAGAGCAAATTGGACACATCCATCAAGGCCAATCACAAGGCCATCTTTACACATGTCTTCAATCTCAGAGGCAACAACCCAACCCACCCTGTACTGGTGGTCAATCACACCACATAAACACACAGCATAGCTATTGCCAACCTGCTGCAGACAGGTTAAGGGAAAACATCACTCACCCATCTCACCATCAGTATAGGTGGATATGCACAGCACCCACACCACTCCCCTCATCATCAGGGAGCAAGTCCATAATGCCTAATCAAAGGCAACAAATGTATGTCTGTATGGGAGCTGATAACATCGCTGTCTGCATCCTACATAAACTCAGGCTAATGCTTCCAGCTCCATTACACACGGTACACAAGCAAAGCTTGAGCACCATTGGCATCCAATCTGCAAGGAATATGGCCACTGTCATCCCTTTACACAAAGGTGAATGATGAATGGTGGATTATGCAATTTACTTGTCCTCATTGGGGGAACATGACACATCAGGACCAGGAATGCAATGCAAGCTCATACTGTATTGATAGATGACAGAGGTATGATGTGGTCATAAGTGGTGGCTAATGCTAGACAATGTTGATGTACAGGTTATGTATATAATGTTGACCAATGTCTGCAGTCCTGTGATGTGTTTGCCTGTTTATGTCTTGCAAGTGAAATGCAACAAGCATGGCAGCCAGCATACACTGCAGCTGAAATTGCGGCCATCATCGAGATGATAATTAACCACCATGGAGTGATGTTTGGCCATGGCCAACAAAAATAGGGGAGTGGACCAACCTGTGGGATGAGCTTATCCATAGAGTAAACAACTTAGGCCACCACGGATGCACATACAATCAGATCAGTCACCGAGCAACTGACCTGATGCGGCATGCCCAGCAAAGGGCTGCTGCCATGGCCAGGGACCGTTCTGCCACAGGTGGGAGTCCTGCTATGCAGGCCTCACTTACAGCAATGGAAGAGCTCCTTGCCAACTTTGGGGCAGCCACCGCATGCCAGCAAAGCCAACACACACAAGTCATGGAGGTGGGTGGCACCCAAACATCAGGCAAGGAGCATCCAGGTAAGACCCCAGTGCACATCAATTGAATACTGTAGTAGTCGTAGTGACTTCCATAGAGTATCTAGGTGCATATGTCAAGTCAAACTGCATTTATGGGTGGGGTTTTGTAATGCACACAAGTGCACATCTATGGTGAAGGACAGCAAATTGTGTAGTATCACAGTTTGTACTATACATGTACAGAAAAGTAGCATTCATCTTGTACCAATGCCACATGTGAGTCTGCTGGCAATACTTCTCCCCCACAACTACATAGGTACCATTGGCCTGGATCTGGGACAGCAGCCTGAAGCCAGAGAGTACGGTATTCTCCTGTTGTGGCTCACTAATACCCCAGGCATGTTAAGGTCATGCATTTTACCATGCACACAACTGTTACTCTTAGCCATAGTGTGATATGTTCATGTTCACTTGTGGTGTGGTTAACTGCATTGCATCAGAGTCGTCATCACAGGGGCCTATTTGCACAAGGTGTAACATATCCGTAGCACACTTTATAACCTGTCAGCACAAGAAATCTGGACATAGACTGACAAAATGGGGGGACAAAGGGACAAACTAGGGACATATTTGAAAAGTACTCTTATACTGTGCATATAAAAAGTGGACACACCCCTGTTAAAATGCCAGGTATTTGTGACATACAAAAATGAGACCACAATAAAACATTTCACAACTTTTCTCGCCTTTAATGTGGCCTATAACCTGTACAATTCAGTTGATAAACAAACAAATCTGTTAGGGGAATAAGTATGAAAAATAAAATGCATACAATAAGCTAGATGCATAAGTGTGCACAGCTTGAAGCTAATACTTTATTGAAGCATGTTTTGATTTAATTACAGCATAACATCTTCTTGGGTACACACCTGACATCAATTACAGAGACTCTTTGATTAACAATGAATAATGGTCAGCTGTCCTACCAGGCTTTCCCAGACATTTACTCAGTTGCCTACTACGGCAACAGCCATGGTTCACAGAGAGCTTACAAAACTTCAAAGGGATCTCATTGTGGAAAGGTATCAGCCTGGAGAAGTGTACAAAAACATTTCTACAGCATTACATATACCATGAAACACGGTGAAGACAGCCATCAAAAGGTGGAGAAAATATCGGACAACAGTGACATTGTGAAGAAGTGGATGTCCCTCCAAATGTGATGAAAAGACAAAACCAAAACTGGTCATGGAGGCTGCCAGGAGTTCTACAGCAACACTAAAGGAGTTGCAGGAATCTCTGGCAAGTACTGGTTGTGTACTACATGTGACAGCAATCTCCTGTATTCTCCATATGTCTTGCCTATGGGGTAAGATTGGAAGATGGAAGCATTTTCTCACACTGTACAACATCCAGGCCTGGCTAAATTCTGAAAAACAATACATCAAGTCTCTCAAAAGCATGTGGGAAAATGTGTTATGGTCTAATGAGACCAAGGTTGAATATTTTGGCCACAATTCTGAAAGGTTTGTTTGGCACAATAACAACACTGTGCATCATCACCAAAAGAACACCATCCCCATTTTGAAGTATGCTGATGGCAGTGTCCTGCTTTGGGATTGCTGTTCATGAGCTGAAACTGGGGCTTTAGCCATGTTGGAGGGGATTATGAACAGCTTCAAATACCAGTCACTTCTGGCCCAAATTTTTCAGGTGTCTGATAGATAGCTGTAGATGGAGAGGAATTCCACCTTTCGTCATGACAATGACCCAAACCATGCATCCAAATCAACAAAATAATGGCTTCACCAGAAGACATTCAACATTGTGGACTGGCCCAGCCAGACCCCACACCTACATCTAATAGAAAATCTGTAGGGTGACCTGAAGAGGGCTGTGCACAAAAGATGCCCTCGCAATCTGACAGAGTTAGAGGACATTTGCAAGGGAAAGTGCACAAATATTGCCAAGTCAAGATGTGCCATGCTGATAGACACCTTCTCAAGAGGACTGAATGCTGTAACTAAATCAAAAGGTGCTTTAAAAAAGTATTAGTTTAAGGGTGTGCACACTAATGCAACCAGCCTATTGTATGCATTTCATTTACTTTATGTTACCCCTAACCCATGTGTATGTTCTTCAATTGGATTGTACAGGTTATAGGTCACATCAAAGGTGGGAAAGTTATGACATGATTTCTGTGGTCTCATGTTATATATCCTGGCATGTTAACAGGGGTGTGTAGATTTATTATATCCACTGTAAGCTTAGAAAGTTGTTAGAGTAATCAGATTTGTTTTAACATACATTTACTGCAGGTTTTGAAGTCTGCAACTCAAATTATATCATTAATTAGTGGCACCAATCCATGGATCATCCCAGTAATGTATCAGATCAACACAGGATTTATGAGGAACAGACCAAAAATATGAGCCACACATCTAGACATTCAGTGAAATGCTGTACAATTGAAAGGTATGTTCTGTAGGAGGTGTCACTGTGCTATACAGGTGATAATCAATAATGTGTGCATGGGTGCAGCGTGTGCTAGGTGAAGGCCCATGATCTACTAAGACTACTCATGTGCCCCAGAGATGTATATTAGTAGTAACATTAAGTGGAAAGGGCTGCACTGCATGATGTTGTGGGCCTGTACAGAGTGTGGATGTTGTGGTTGGACTGTGTGTTGTGAATGTCACCAGTTGGCTATTGTGAGGTCTGTGTAATGCCTTTGTGCCACTTCACTTGTATACGTCTGTGTGTGTGTCCGTGCCTGCATGCGTATGTGTGTATGCGTGTGTGCATGCATGTTTGTGTGTGTGTGTGTGTGTGTGTGTGTTTGTGTGTGTGTGTGTGTGGGTGTGTGTGTGTGTGTGTGTGTGTGTGTGTGTGTGTGTGTGTGTGTGTGTGTGTGTGTGTGTGTACCAGCAAACCTTATAATGCACATATTAATTTACATATGTTGTCTTCCCCTCACAGGTGGACATGGTGGTTGTGGTCCCTCCCGCTCAGAATCTGATGTCAGTGTCTCTGCAGACTCTGACCATGATGTTGGTCCTAGTGAGGCACAGGTGGGGTTGAAAGAGGCTGAATCTGTGCCATCAATTGGCATTCCACAGTCATTCACAATGTCACCACACACAGTCACAATGCTCACATATACCCTGTCCCCAGCAGCCACAGACAATGGACAGTTGGCAGTTGGTGACATGGAACAGGCTAGGGTGGTGACTATGGCAAGTGCGAGTGTAAACACTAGCCATAGCCAGAGTGCAGTTGAGGTCCCACACAGGCGAATGGACAGGGGTGCTCAAAGGAGGACTGCTGCCCATCGAACTGCTGTTGCAAGTGCCACAGCAGGTGTCACAAGACGCATGTTTTGGGGTGTCATGGATGCATAGGCCTGTAGTGAATGCAACACCAGACAAATGCTCAAGGTCTTAGATGCAACTCTTCTTGGCTTACGTGATGACATACATAACCTTGGTGAGGCCACACGTCAAAATACTGAGGTCATGAATAATCAGTGGAGTGAGACCTTGGCAGTCCTTGACCATGGAATGTCTGTGCTACAGCATGTGTGGGAGATGGGCATTGGCCAAATGGACGTAGGTCAGCACCAACATCAGCTGAGAGTCTGCGTGGCCATGCACCTTCACACTCTCATAGTGGCAGTCCAACCAGCAGTACTGAAAGGTGGGTGCTGTTCACACCACAATGGAGCAGGCCATGGGCACATTGTCCTGGCCAGTCCCATCAGGGACATGGATCCAGCAGACAGCGGTCACCATCGGGGAGTAGTACTGCATCTTGCCTTGGGCTTGATGATGCCAGTGAGATACCTAGCAGGATCAGTTCACATGTCAGTGGCCAGAGATAGTGAACTGTACACCCTGCCATGTATGGTCCATAGCTGTCCAACATACCCCAGTGTAGGACAGCCACATGGCGTGACTGTGTCGATATAAACTCGCACATCACCATCACAGCCGGGTCACCTCCAGACACATACGCCACCTCTGCACTGCCCATTCATTGAGCACCCCTCCAAACACACACACATGATGTCAACCATATGGCCCAGCCTAGGGCTCTGGCAAACCCACACAGCACCCTGTGCATATGATAATACCTGTGCCATGTCCCTGTCATCCGTACCACTGATGCAGGGACATGCTAATATGGTTCTGATGCACAGAGTGACTTAAATACAGTTTAGCTATGTAATGCTGTGTAAGGTGCTGTCAGCTGGCATTTGTAATGGGTACACTTCAGAGTGTCTGTATCTTTTCAACCATGATGCATTATTGGTGTTACTAAAGCAGACTGAATGTAGTTTCACATGCTGTATTCTGTTTGTGCTCTAGGTCTCTGTGTGTTAACAGGATGTGGCCCTGCAGACATGGCCAACAAGGGGTTATGGCAAAGTGGTAACACACTGACCATCTCATAGTAGAGGTACAGCTGCATATGTACACATTTACCAGGTCTGTGTAACAGTCATTACATGTACTGCAGAGCTTATAAGGGCTGAGGGGTGTATACAGGTAAGTCTAAGGTGGTTGATGATAGCACCCCTTGTAAAGTGGGCAATGGTAAGTATAGTGGGTGGAACACACCTCAGAATGGTAAACCCCACACCCACAGATGATATTGTAGTGACCAAACACACACAGAATACTGTTCCCACACACACACAGTCTCACACACAGACACACACACACACACACACACACACACACACACACCACACACACGATTGCAGTTTCCAGTGTTGGATCTGGAACCCCTACTCATCTAGTTAGTGGTACTACAGTGTTATGCATTTATCACAGGTGGCACAGAACTAATAGTATGATGAGTGTTCCAAGTACCTGCAAAGTGAATAACATCACATGCCATTGTGAGGTATGGCAATCAGGGGTGTACTGGGTGTGGGAGGACTCATTAGACTGTCACCTATGAGTCTACACACTCACAAACACTGCTATACACACACACCAATGCACACAAACACAGTTGCCAGTAGTGACATTAGCAGCCCTGCCTCTCATGTTATTCATTCCATACTGTTACATAGCTGTTGCACATGACATGGGGCTTATAGGGCTGACGAGTGTCTACAAGTACCTCTATGGTAGATAGGTTCATAGGTTGGTACTAGGCTAGTAGCCCTAAGGCCTATACAAGCCTAGCCGTAACAATTCCCTGGCTATTTATTCCCACAATATTTACTTCCCTGTAATATTAACAGTGGCCTTTGTAAAGTGGACCTTGAGATGTGTACTGAGAGTACCATGGTTTAAAATTGTAAACCACAGCCACCCAATGGATACAGTTATCATTCAAACACATACACACAGGATACTGTTCGCAAACCGACAGACAGACACACACACACACACACACACACACACACACACACACACACACACACATTTGCTAGGACTGAGAAGAGAACCTCTACCTATCTGGTCATTGCTACTACAGTGTTATGCATTTATCACATGCATCACAAAGCTTACAAGGTGAAGAGTGTCCCAAGGTAATTCTAAGGTAAACAACATCACCAGGCCATGTAAAGTATTCCAATTTGTGATTTACTGGGTAAGAATGGACCCAAAATATTTGAACCTACAGTTATACACACTTGCAAACACAAATACACTCATACACACATTTGCCAGGACTGAGATTAGCAGCCCTGTCTATCTTGTTAGTCAGTCCATACTGTTACATAGTTCCTGCATGTGGCATGGGGCTTATTGAGCTGAAGTGTGGCAACAGATACAGTTGATGAAGACAGTGGGCATTGTAAAGTGGACCTTGGGACATGTACTGGGAGCACCATGGCCTAAAATGTAAAACCCACCTCCCCCTAATGGATATAGTTCTCACTCATACACATACACAGGATATAGTTCATGCACACACACACATTTGCCAAGACTTAGATTAGAATCCCCTACCTATCAAGTTATTGCTAATACAGTGTTAGGAATTTATCACATAACCCACTGAGCTTATAGTGTGAAGAGTGTCCCAATGTTCTTCTAAGGTGAACAACATTACTAGCACTTGTAAAGTATGGTGATGGCACTGTAATGGGAGAGTGAGGCCTCAAAATGCTGTATCCTGCAAATATACACACTTCCATACATGCACATTTGCCAGGACTCAGATTAGAACCCCTAGCTATATAGTCATTGGGGCTATAGTGTTATGCAGTTATCGCACATACCACAGAGCTTATAGGGTGAGGAGTGTCCCAAGGTACCTAAAAAGTGAATAACATCACCAGCCCTTGTAAAGAATGGCAATGGGAAGTATATTGAGTGAAAGGGACCTCAGGGCCTCAAACTACTTTTACCTACATGTTTACACACTCACAAACACTTTTATACACACTAATGCACACACATGTTTGCCAGTACTGAGATCCAAAGGTTCATAGGTTCATAGGTGTGTACTAGGTGAATGACCATGGAGCCTTTACAATCCCAGCCCATAGGATTACCCTGGAATTATGCCACCTGACATTAGTCCCCAGTGTGTCTAATGAGTACAGCCACTGGAGTGATCCCCAGGGTAAGATTTCTATTCCCCATCCACTCATCCAGATTTCTCTTGAAGAGGCCAGTGAGGTGCTCTGCTTGACATCTATGTGAAGTCTATTCCATAGTGTGGTCAGTCTCTGGTTTATGAATCTGTCTCTCCAGCATGTTCTGTTGATTGTGGAAATGAGATTGAGGTCTCTGGGGCATGTGGTGTGGACAGACTGGATTCTTTATATCTAGTATTCGTGACATAGCTGGGTCAGACATGCCTTTGCAAGTCAAGCAGATATTTCCTCTAAGTAGCCAATATGAGACAGAATAGCTGGAGTTATTGGAATCTGTCCATATAGGACATGTGTTTAAGGCCTAGGATCCTCTTTGTGAGGTACTTTTGCATCCTCTCCAGTTGTTGCAGATGTCCAGTGAGGTACATGCCAAATGGGCCATTGAACTCACTGATTGGCCTAATGAGGGGAGAGTAGAGGGGAGACAATGACCTGTTACTTCCTGGATGCAGCACCCTTAGTAATGAGATGTGCCATATAGAAGGACTTTCTGAACACAGTGACAGTGTGGTGGTCAACAGAGAGCTTGCTGTCAACCTGTGTTCCCAGTTCTCTTATAACAACTTCAGTGTTCAGTGGACTACCATCAATGTGGTGATTCATGGGACCCAAGTTGTTCCCAAAGGGGATGGCAGAACATTTTCTGGCATTGGGCTTAAGTCCAGGATTCTGACACCAGTTGTAGGTCTCAATGAGGCCTTTCTGCATGATGTCAACATCACATGGGGAGGTAATAATAGCACCCACCTTGTAGTCATCTATGAGCATCATCAGCCAGAGTCCCTTCATGTTGGGCTGGACTTCAGAGGCATAGATACTGAACAAGAGGGGACCCAAGACCTCACCCTGTGGAACTCTACTAGTGACTGGTCATTAGTCTGACAAGGAGTCCACTGCTTTCACATCATGAGTTCTATCTGTGAACCAGTTTGCAGGCCACCTAGTGATATAGGGGTTGATGCATAGCTGAGTGTGTTTGTCTATGGTTCCTGAGTGGGGAATGGTAGCTAAGGATTAGAAGGCCCACCCATCTTATTTATTCCATACTATTACATAGTTATTGCATATGGCACAGAGCTTATAGGGCTGCAGAGTATCTACAGCTACCTCTACAGTGGATGACAACAGTGGGCCTTGTAAAGTGGACATTGTGATGTGTACTGGGTGGACCACAACAAAATATTGCAAAACCCACTTACCAATAAATATGGTTCACATACACTTGTCAGGACTGAGATTAGAACCCCTACCAATCTAGACATTGCTAATACAGTATTATGCCTTTAGCCACTGAGCTTATAGGGTGAAACATGTACCAAGGTACTTCCAAGGTCAGGAACATCACTAACCATTGTAAAGTATGGCAATGAGTGATGTAGTGGGTGAGGGAGGCCACAAAATACATTATCCTACACATATACACATGTACAGACACAAACACAGTCAGACACATTTGTCTGGACTGAGATTAAAACCCCTATTTAGCTTGTTATTTGTACTACAGTGTTACGTAATTATTGCATACACCGCAGAGCTTGTAGAGCTGTGGACTGCACAATGGTACTTCTAATATGACTGACATCAGCAGGACTGCTAAAGTAGGGCAATGGGAAATGTATTGGATGTGAATGGGCTCAAAATCTTTAACCTACAGACACACACAAATTTTTACATTTGCCAGGACTGAGATTAGAATCCCTACCTAGCTAGTTATTTGTATTATAGTGTTACGCAATTATCGCATGTGCCACAGAGCTTGTAGGGCTGTGGGCTGCCCAAAGGTAACTGACATCAAGAGGACTGTGAAAGTAGGGCAATGGGAAGTGTACTGGGTGTGAATGGGGTCCAAACCTTTAAACTATAGACACACACAGTTTTACATTTGCCAGGACTGAAATTACAACCCCTACCTAACTAGTTATTTGTACTATAGTGTTACACAATTATTGCACATGTCACAGAGCTTGTAGGCCTGTGGACTGCCCAAAAATACTTCTAAGGTGACTGACATTAGTATGACTGCTAAAGTAGGGCAATGGGAAGTGTACTGGGGGTGACTGGGCTCAAAATCTTTAACTTGCAAACACACTCACTTTTATATTTGTCAGGACTGAGATTAGAACCCCCACCAACATAGTTATTTGTACTATGTGTTACACAGTTATTGCATGCACTACAGAGCTTATAGGACAGAGGCCAGTTTACAGGTACTTCTACAGTGAATGACATCAGCATATCTTGTGAAGTAGTACAATGCGAGGTGAACTTGGTGGATAAGACACACACACACACACACACACACACACACACACACACACACACACACACACACGCACACACACACACACTCACACACACACACACACACACACACACACACACACACACACACACACACACACACGTAGATGATGTGATGTTCCAACCCCCACCTCAGTACCATCAGACAATGAATCTCATCTTCATGCTGGCACATGCCAGTGGTTACAACTGGTATGCAACTGTCTGCAGCAGGACATCACTCTATGCCATTCAGGGTATCCCTGTGTATGACTCACTCTGTGTGTGTGTGTCTCCCTGTGTGTCTCATTCTATCATTGTCTGTCCCTCTCTTTCCCATGTCTATGTGTGTGTATGCTTGACATATTGTAATATGTTGCCCATATATGTGTGTGTGTATCACACACAACAGATGCAGATATACCACATATGTGCCATCTACAGCTGGCTGTGGGTAATCCTGTCTGATGGGTGTGTGTGGGGACAGGTTTACATAGCTGTGTGTATGCAAAGACATTTGCACAATGCAGATATATATACGTCTTTTGTGGTTTTAGACATGGGCTTCACATCTCTAACTGTAGGAGCATGCTTAGTATGACCTTCTATAGTAAGTGTCGTAATCCATTCCAATGATAGTTGTACTCTAGTTCGGGGTGCTGCATACTACAGCCATACCTTGCAACCTGTTTGTGCAAGATATCTGGTGATATGCTGCCAATATGGTGAAACAATGTACCAAACATAGGGGGTACTGTAACTATTGCTCTTATCAATGTATGAGTTGCTTGAGTTACAGGATTTGTTTTAGCAGACATTTTCTGACATATGTAATGTTTGACACTGTACTGTATTCTGTCATTACCTACTGACAGATATAATCAGATCATCAGAGTTAATTAGCAGAGAAAAACAAGATGGATGATGCACAGACCTATATTATGAGGGGAAGGCTAAACATTCTTGCACAGTCTGACCACTTGACAGGTGTGGAAACAGAAGATTGACTGATGAAGCTGTATAAAAGGCCCAGCACCTTGGTGATATACTGGCTGGGGATCTCCTGGTTGTGCGGTATTCTTCTTACCTGAAAGTTCCTATCCTGGTGTGGCCATACCTATCAACTGTACAGATTCTCACAGATTATCCAGATTCATGCCTCATATATCTGGTCATTTTCCCTTAAAATTATTATTTTTAGCAGATTTGTTGCAAATCAGTCAGGGCTGCAGTCAAGGAATAATGACAGAACATTAGAGTTTCAGACTTTACACCCTCCATGAAATCCATGCTACTACACCCCCCCCCCCTGTTATTCTATAAATGTTCTAACATTATGAGAGCAATATTTTAAATGTCCCCTTATAGCTGGGCCTTTATTCCACCATTATGTATGGCTTTGTCCAGATTTCTTCCTTTATGAGGTTGAGAGGCATGCTATCAGCATTTAGCAGCATGGCCTTACATTTATATTTTGTTGACTGTGTTATGTTGGTAGTATGGACCCCATGACATTCCCTACAAAGGCACTATGGGTGAGGCATGGGACTTTGCAGAGGCCTGTAGGTCACATGAGACTGACGCAGGCCATCTATAGCAAGGCAGCACATTCTGTCACTCATATGTTCCCAGGCTGCCAGGCAGTGGACCCTCCCCTGGGGTGACAATGGTAAGTGACAGAATGCACTGCTGTGTTACTAGGCACCATATCTCTGTACGTATGTGAGCCAGATATTTAGACAAAGCCATGAGTAATTGGGTGACAAAGGCCTACATATAAGGATCATTGTAACTATTGGTGTTACAAACCTAAAAGGGTGATACAATAATAGATTTTGCACTAGCATGCATTTTTCTATAGGGTATGAAATCTGAGACACTGGAATCTATCATTATTTTCTGACTTTAGACTGTCAGGGTTTGCCAATGATTTGCCAGACAACCACTATTTCAGAATAAAGGCAACACAAATATTATGCAAACCTCTGTACATTCTGCAAAAGGTCTGTACAGTTGGGAGGTATGGTAGGCACAGTGTAGGTTACTCCAACCTGGGTACTGTTTATATGTGTGGCCCCCTGTACATGACCTATACACCTTTCTGGCTGTAATGGATATTGACATCTGGATAGTGTGTACAACTCCCAAAGTAGCTTTCATGCAAGATAGTTGGCACTGCAGTTCATGGAACATGGGCCTGTCTACCACAGTACTGTACCTAGGCCACTAGGACACAACAGCCATGAGATGCTGCTGGTTACATCCTGACAGTATTCCCCACACATATGCATAGCACATTGACCCCTGCATATTGGGGACATGCAACAAGTTATCATGTTGATTGGGACAGCCCTGGCAATACATGGTCTGCTGCTATTACCCTACAAACTTACATGTTACTGCATTTCTATGGGAATATGGGTGTGGGGTGGTACAACTGTCAATGGTACACATTTGCACAGACTGTGCATATATTTGGCTTTATATTTCAGTTCCATTTAGCATAGTATTGTCTCCTGTCTTGGAGACTAGAGGCATATCACTAAAGAACACAGGTCAGATTTTAATGGCATACAATTGAGTTTCAGACTTCTTAGTCTTCAAAGCCTTAGTGCAACTGCAAGACCTCCTGTGCTATCACTGTGTAAGTCCGTAGGGGGGTATTTCATTATTGTCACAATTTATGGGCCTTTGCCATACATTCTTTATGGTTTTCTAGAGCTGACTTGCTGGGTGAGGCTGAGGGGTGAGTATGGGAACTCCACACTGACATCCATGCCTGTGACCTATGAACCCCAAGTTAGTTGGCCCTCCACATATGCTGTAGTGGCATTTGTCACCTTGGGTACTACCGCATAGTGTGGGGAAGCCAGTATTGGGCAAATATTTCCTGGTGTCCCACGTAGCTGTCAGTTGTCTGCTGCTATCCCAGTAGGCCACCCCATTCCTTTGCATGCATGCTGCAATACCATAGATATGCTACCAGAACATACTAATCCATTCATTTATTGTTAAGAAGATTGACTTACCTTGTTCCTGAGGCAGTTGTGAGGATGGTCGTATGCACGCAGTACACTGCTGATACATGGTAAGGTACAGGTAGTGTGATGTGCGTGGCATCCATTTTACTATGTATGCGAGTCAGAGAGACGTGCAAGTCCCTGGGCCCCTACAGTGTCAGTGTGTGTGCTATGTGTTGCCTCTTTGCCAATATAATCCTATGGAAACAGCTGCAGCAGGAGCAGCCCCCCACCATTGCCAATGTCCCCACTAGCTTAGGGGGGTTCCTCCTTTGCCTACAGGCACAGAGGGATTCAGAGGAGGAACCCCCTGAGCTAGTGGGGATGTTGGCAATGGTGGGGGGCTGTTCCTGTTGCAGCTGTTTCCATAGGATTATATTGTGTAGCATGGCACATACTATGAGCATGTGTGCACATGTGGCTGGAGAGTACTGCAAGGCTCCACCAGATATGTCAAGGCAGTGGAACCATGACTTGAGCAACCCAAACACACTCTCTATCATGATCCTGGTTTGTGCATGTTCCTCATTATGGCATTCTTAAATGGGTGTGTGTGTGTGCATTTCTGATGTATGTCATCATCCATGGCTCCACTGCATAGCCAGCATCCCCCACCACATAGCCATATGGGATATCCCTACTGGCAAATGCCTGGTACAGCTGTGATGAATGCCAGATGTGGGAGTCACGATAGCTTCCAGGGCTGCCAGCACACACATTAATTATAATGCCCTGGGCATTGCAAACGACCTGGAGGTTGATGGAGGGGAAGCCCTTATAGTTTATGTAGACTCTACTCTGTTCACCGAGTGGTGCTTTGATGTGGATGTGAGTGCAGTCTATCACACCCAGTACCTCCGGGTATTCTGCTACACTTTGGAAGAGATGCATATTGCTGGTCCTCTCCTCAGAGGTGTTGGGGAAGTTAATGTGCTCACTGGCATTTGGTAGCACGGCATCCAAGAACTGCTGAAGTACCCTGGATGCAGATGTCTGTAAAACCCACATCATGTCCCCAGTAGGTCTTTGGAAAGTACCTGTAGCTAATATTCTTAAGGCTACACATACCTGGTATCCACTGGGATGGGTTCCCCTCTGTTGGCTCTGGGTCTGAGTTGAGACTGGCACAGCTTGATGATCTGCTGAAGTATGTCCCTGTCCACCCTGTAGCACTCTACTATCTCCAGATCATGTAGCCCCTGGTAAGTTACCCTGGGTCTGAACACTCTTCTCCTCCTCTGCAGTCTGAGGTAGTTGTCAGCATTATCCTCCTCGTCTTCTGCCACTGACATATATGGAAGTCACAGTGCTATGTGGAATATACTACACATATAATGGACATGTCTGCACAGTAGAATGTATTCTGTACCCACACCCATAGCTCCCAACCTCTGACAGCAAGACATCTGGACAAGGTCATAAATAAAAGTGGGACAAAGGCACAGTGATAAGCATGCATTGTAAATATTGCCCTTACAGACTGAAAAAGTTGGTAGGATAAGGGTTTTTTCATTAGCAGGAATTGTCTGAAGGTTATGAAGTCTGAAACACTAATGTCTGCCATTATTTTGTAACATCAGTCATCAATTATCTGCAACTAACTTGCCATAAAAATACAAGTTTATGTAGACTGGACAAAACTTCTAGGCAAACACCTGGACAATCTGCCAAACAATGTACAGTTGAGAGGTATGGCCACACCAGGAAATGACTTTTCAGGTAAGAAGAATACCCCCCAAGCAGGAGATCCCCAGCCAGTAGATCACCAAGTTGCTGGACTGTTTACACAACTTCATTAGTCAACCGGCTGTAGCCACACCTGTCAAGCTGGCCTTTTGTGGCAATAGTGTATACAGTCAGGCTCATAATATTGGTCTGTGCATTATACATCTTACATTCCTCTGGTAAAGCACTGTGATGATCTGAGGATGTCTGTCACTAGGTAATGACACAATACATTCCAGTGTCCAACCTCAGATATGTCAGAAAATGTCTGCTAAAACAAACTCAGTACCTCTAGAAAAGTCCTGTTTACTTTTGAGAGGTATGGCTGTAGCACACAAAACCCTCGACCAGAGTACAAATATCTCTGGAATGGAGCCCCACTCTCACTATAGAAGGTCATACTGGGCATGATCCTACATTTAGAGAATCACAAGCCATGTTGGAACCAGCATCGGACTATATAACTGTGTTGTGAATTATGTCTTTGCACACAGACAGCTATGTACACCTTAATGGTCTCAACACACACCAATCAGACAGGATTACCCTCAGCTAGTTGTAGAAGGCCCAAATCTGCATCTGTTGCATGTGATACACAGACATCTATATGGGCAACAGATAACAGTATGTCAAGCATACACAAACATAGACGTGGGGAAGAGACAGACAGTAATAGACAGAGAGACACAGGGGGACACACAGAGAGTGAGTCATAAACACGAATACCCTGAAAGGCATAGAATGATGTCCTGCTGTGGACAGTGGCATACCAATCACTACCAGTCACACATGCCAGCATGAAGGCAAGCTGCATTTTGTAATAGTACTGATGAGGTGGGGGTTATGATATCACATCACATGCCTTTGTGTGTGTGTGTGTGTGTGTGTGTGTGTGTGTGTGTGTGTGTCTCTGTAGGTTTAAGTATTATGGAGGTTTTCTCACTCAGTACAATTCCGATTGCCCTACTTCACAAGATCTGCTGCTGTCATTAACATTAAAGGGACCATTGGACACCTGTTAGCCTTATAGTGTGTGCAATAACTGCATAACACTATAGTACAAATAACTAGAAAGGTAGGGATTCTAATCTCAGTCCTGGCAAATGTAAGTGTGTGGGTGTTTGTGTTTGTTTGTTTATAGGTGAAACAGTTTTAAGTCATTCCCACACAGTACACTTCCCAATGCCCCACATTAGCAGTCCTGCTGATGTCATTCCCCTTAGAATTACTTTAGCACAGATGTAGTCCTTTAAGCTCCATGGCACATGCAATAACTATGCAACAGTATAGTACAAATAACTAGATAAGCATGTGTTCCATTTCCAGTTCTGGCAAATGTGTGTGTGTGTGTGTGTGTGTGTGTGTGTGTGTGTGTGTGTGTGTGTGTGTGTGTGTGTGTGTGAGAGAGAGTGTGCATGTTTATAGGATGGTGTATTTGAGGACTTTCCCACCCAGAACACTTCCCAGTGCCCTACTTTAGCAGTCCTGCTGATGTCATTCCCCTTAGAAGTACTTTTGCACATCCCCAGTTCATAAGCTCCATGGCACATGCAATAACAATATGACAGTATAGTGGAAATATCTAGCTAGACAATGGTTTCCTTCCCATTTCTGGCAAATGTGTGTGTGTGTGTACAAGTGTGTTGCTTAGAAGATGATGCATTTTGAGGACTTTCCCACCCCCAACACTTCTGAGTGTACTACTTTAGCAGTCCTGCTAATGTCATTCCCCTTAGAAGTACCTTTGCACAGCTACAGCCCTATAAGCTCTGTGACATGTGCAATAACAATGTGACAATATAGTCCAAATACCTAGATAGGTAGGGGTTCCATTCTCAGTTCTGACACATATGTGTGTGTGTGTGTGTGTGTGTGTGTGTGTATGCTTGTAGACAGAAGTATTGTGAGGACTTCTCTACCCACAACACTTCCCAGTGCCCTACTTTAGCAGTCCTGCTGCTGTCAGGCACCTTAGAAGCACCTTTGTTTACTTGTCAGCCCTGTAAGCTCTGTAGCACGTGCAATTACTATGTAACACTATAATACAAATAACTAGATAGTCACAGGTTCTATTCCCAGTTCTGGCAAGTGTGGGTGTAAGTGTGTATGTTTATAGGATGATATATTTTGAGGGCTTTCCCACCCACAACACATCCCAGTGCCAAACATTAGCAGTCCTGCTGATGTCATTCACCTTTGAAGCACCTTTGTGCACTTGCCAGCCTTGTAAGTTCTGTAGCGCATGCAATAACTGCATAACTCTATAGTACAAATAACTAGATAGGGTTCTGTTCCTGGTTCTAGAAAATATGTGTAAGTGTATATGTTTGTAGGCTGAAATATTTTGAGGACTTTCCCACCCAGTACACATCCCAGTGCCCAATTTTAGCAGTCGTGCTGATGTCATTCACTTTAGAAGCACCTTTGTCACTTGTCAGCCCTATAAGTCAAAGTCAAAGAAAACTTTATTGTCATTCAGAACTACACAGCAGTGTAGCTGAACAAAACTACAATGCTTCGTTCTCAATGCAAGAAACAGTTGCACATATAGATAGAGAAAAATTAATAAAATATCACAGTAGAAATTTAATAAGTAGCAATTAGTAAGTAAGGTAGGACACCAGTGACCCACACCCATCCCAGAACAGGAGACAAGGAAAACAAGGAACAATATGAAGGTAATATAATCAAAGTAAAATTGAAACAATAGCAGCATATATATTATTAAACTGAATTATTGCACAGTTTGTATATTGCACTTTACAGTCCTTCACTGTGTAGGTGGGCTTCCTTAGTATTGCACTTAGATATTGCACATCTGTAAAATAAGCCCCTTGATAGGCTAGTTATGTAACAGACATCAAGGTTAATTTTTCTAAAGAGTTCAACAGTCTAATGGAGAGCGGAAAGAAACTGTTTTTTAGTCTGGTGGTCTTACGGTGTAGGCTTCTGTATCTCCTGCCTGAGGACAGACGAGTGTACAGACCACTGGCAGGATGTGTTGGATCACTGGAAATCATTTTGGCCCTGTTGCTGCACCAGCATTTGTGTAGATCTTCCAGAGGTGTAAGTGAGGTGCCAATGATTCTTTCTGCCACCCTTTCAACTCTCTTGAGAGCCTTCTGATCCTGATTGTTATAGCTCCCATACCAGATTGCAATGCTGTTGGTCAAGACACTTTTAATGGTGCCCCTATAAAAGGTGCGAAGTATGGATACTGGTAATTTTGCCTTCCTTAGTTTCCTTAGAAAGTGCAAGTGTTGCTGAGATTTTTTGACTGTGCAGGATACATGGACTGACCAGGATAAGTTCTACATGATTTGAACACCCAAGAACTTTGTACTCTTGACCCTTTCCACTGTCATCCCTTTCATCACTGGAGGTTTGTGTGGTACTTGAGATCTTCTGAAATCAACAATCATCTCCTTTGTCTTGCTGACATTCAGTTCTAAATTGTTGCTGTCACACCAGGCCAGTAGTTGATCAATCTCATTCCTGTAGGCCTCCTCCTCTCCATCTTTGGTCAGCCTTATAACAGTGGTGCCATCCATGAAGTTGATGATCCTATTCATCTCATGTCTGGTTATGCAGTCATGTGTAAGCAGAGTGAAAAGAAGAGGGCTTAAGACACACCCTTGTGGTACTCCTGTGTTCAGGATGATAATTCCGGAGCTCTTATCTCCCACACAAACCTTTTGAGGCCTTTCAGTATCAGAGCTATAAGTTCTGTAGTGCATGTGATAACAGTATGACACTATAGTATATATAAATAACTAGAGAGGTAGGGATTCTAATCCCAGTCCTGGCAAATGTAAGTGTGTGCATTTGTGTATGCTTCTTTGCAGATGAAACCGTTTTAGGCCATTCACAACCACTACATGTCTTAGTGCCCTACTTTAGCAGTCCTGCTGATGTCATTCCCTTCAGAAGTACCTTTGCACAACTCTCAGCCATATGAGCTCAGTGGTGCATGCAATAACTATGTAACAGTATAGTCCAAATAACTAGATAGGCAGGGGTTCTATTCTCAGGTCTGATAAATGTGTGTGTGTGTGTGTGTGTGTGTGTGTGTGTGTGTGTGTGTGTGTGTGTGTGTGTGTGTGTGTGTGTGTGTGTGTGTGTGTAAGTGTATGCACAAGAGATTGTATGTTTGTAGGATGAAGTATTTTGAGGACGTTCCCACCCAACACTTCCCAGTGCCCTACTTTAGCAGTCCTGCTGATGTCATTGCCCTTAGAAGTTCCTTTGGACAGCAGCACTCTGCTCTGTAAGCTGTATAGCACATGTAATAATTAACAAATAGTACAGTACAGATAACTAGATAGGCAGGCATTCTACACTCAGTTGTGGCAAATGTGGGTGTGTGTGAACGTGTTTGTAGGTTAATGTGTTTTGATGTCCTTCTAACCCAATACATTTCCCATTGCCATACTTTACAAGGGCTCTTGATGTAACTCACCTTAGACATACTGTGTGCACTGTTAAATCCTATAAGCTCTGTGGCATGTGGTAACTGTGTAACACGGTAGTGTACATAACTAGATAAGTAGAGGTTCTAAACTCAATGCTGGCAACAATTATACTGTGTGTGTGTGTGTGTGTGTGTGTGTGTGTGTGTGTGTGTGTGTGTGTGTGTATGGGTGAGAATCATATCCTCTGGGGGTGGGTTACACCATTGTGAGGCATGTACCACTCAGTGTACATCCCGTTGCTCTACTTTACAAGGTCTGCTGATGTCATTCACCTTAGATGTACCTATATACACTTGTCAGCCCTCTAAGCTCTGTGGCATGTGCAATAACAGCATAATACTATAGTGAAAATAATTATATAGGTAGGGGTTCTAATCTCAATACTGACATCTCTAGTAGTGTGTGTAAAGCATATCTCCTGTGGCTGTTGTATGTGTAGGTTATACCTTTTTAAGGCCTGTTGACCCCCTACCCATGACATTACTTTAAAGAGCATGTTAATGGCATCTGCCTCACATGCACCATGTAACACTATACAGCCCATACCAGTCATATGAGCAGATGTACATGGGATATATGCATGTTTGAAACCCATATGTGGGCTGTGTCCCCTAACCATGAGCAATCCTGTGATATCATTGCCAAATATGTCACAGTTACTGTAGTGACACACATGCCAGCATCAGATGTTATACCTGACTGTCACATCATGCTGATACAAAGTCTGTCATTCTATCACTTGTGCAGGTTTGTAGGAGCAGTAGACGTGACTAATCGCTATGTCTGGTGGGTTATCTCACCATCCATGAATTCATTTGCAAGACTAACTGTTGTAAGAGGTTGCATGTTAGGTCCCAGGCTCATGATCTCTGTAGAGCATGTCATGTGTATGCAGCACTATAGTGCATACCAGTGGATACACAGGGTTACTAGTATGTCCATTGGCAACTGTGTATGTGTTTCTATATGCACAGCCCCTATGTCTGTCTTTAGTGTGTGTATGTGATGGCTATACCATTCTGTGTGCCTCTTTCACCCTGTGAATTCTCCCATTGCCAACTTAGTGTCAGCCTATACAGATGTCATCCACTGTACATGCATAGTTACACAGTTTCTAACACCAAGCCACTGTGGTACATGCAATGGTCATATCACTCTGTATTGTACATTAATAGATGGGTAGGTCATCTACTCTGATTGGTGTTACCTTCATGTGCATGTGTGTTTCAATGCATGTCCCCATGCAGAGGTGTGCATGTGTGTGTGTGTGTGTGTGTTTGTGTGTGTGTGTGTGTTTGTGTGTGTGTGTGTGTGTGTGTATATATGTGTGTTAGATGGCTCTAACATGTTAAGGGCCTCTGAACCCACCATTGGCAATCCTAACAGCCCCTGCAATTGTCATCCACTTGTAGACACTGCCACACTACAATACCACTGTGCTATCTGTATTATGTATCTAGCACTATTGTTCATAAGACTGTGCAGGCAGGAGCTGTGCTCAGCCCTTCATCAGCTGCTCCATGTACAGGACTATGACTCTGTGTGCACTAGTAGCACAAGAGGCCAGACATACATATGTGATAGCAGACACACATGCTGGTGATTGTCAGGTTAAACTAACACAGGCTAACCATTGTCAGGAATACATACTCCAAACCTGACATACACAGTACCAGGCATACCTTCAACTGCATGATGGTTGAGTGGATGTGACAGAAATGACAGGGGCAACAGGTGCTGATAGCCGAATCTGTTGCAGTTAAAGTAATGGTTAAGCTTGTGATGGAGCTAGTGCCAGTACTCAAGTAAAATGTTCTGTATGTGTGAGCCCGTGGTCCTACAGAACACCCAAGTGACATGTATGAAGGCTAGATGGCTGTGTCAAGGGTATGTATGCAAGGTCACACTGTCTGCCACAATTGGCCCTCACACATTGTTGCATGTAAACACACCTGGCAAAGATGTACATATACAGCTGTACCTTGGCTATGAAAAGGTCACTGTGTTTCCACTCCACCTTACTCATTATTGCTACTGTCAGCAGGCCCACAGCCAGCATTCATGCAGACACCTGGAAGACAACCAGAATACAGTACATGACACTGCAGTCAGTCAGCAGTGCTAACAGCAATACTGCATCATGGCTAACAAGGTGCATACACCTCGATGTGTACCCATAACTACTGCCAGTAGACAGCACCTTACACAGCATGACATTGCTACACTGTACTATAGTCACCCTGTGCATCAGACACATATGAGCATGTCTGTGCATCAATGGTATGGATAACAGGGTTGTGGAACAAGTATCATCACATGCACAGGGTGTGTTGTTGGATTGCCGTAGACCTAAGCTGGGCCATATGGCTGACATCATGTGTGTGTGTGTGTGTGTGTGTGTGTGTGTGTGTGTGTGTGTGTGTGTGTGGGTGGTGTTCAATTGAGCCGTGCCAAGCAGCTGTGCATGTCTGGTGGTGACCGGCCTATGATAGGGATGTGTGAGTGTTTGTCTGCACACCATCAAGCCATGCTGATGCCCAAGACAGGGCTGTGCTGGACAGCCATGGACCATACATGGGTGTATAGTTTACCATATCCCGGCAGGAACATGGGAACTGGTTCTGCCAGAAGTATCTCTGGCACTGCCAGGCCCAAGGACAGATGCAGTACTACTCTCCAATGGTGACTACTTCATAGGTTCATAGGTAGGTACTGGGCTATCTGCCCGAAGGCATATATTAGCCCAGCCACATTGTGTGGTATTCACTGCCCCCTTTGGTTAATTCCCTAGGCACTTGATCAAGCAGCTAGTACCTTTGGCCCCTATCTAGCAGAGCTGTTGGTATGATCCCTGGTGAGAACTTTCTATTACCCATCCACTCTTCAAGGTTCCTCTTGAAGAGTGATAGTGAGGAGCTCTGTCATATTTAGACTGGGACTTTGTTCCATAGCAAAGGAAGTCTTTGCGAAGGGAATCTATCTCTCCAGCATGTTCTATTCATTGTTGTGCTGAGGTTTATATCCCTAGAGCATGTAGATCGAGTGGATTTGGTTTTACTAAGATGGAGCATGTTCAACAGTTTTGGGTTGGACATGGATCTGTATGTTAGACAGAGATCACCTCTGAGAAGGCAGTATGCAACAGAGAAACGCCTTAGTTTTTTTCAATCGTGCTGCATGTAAAGTACTAGGTGCATAGCCTCATAGGATGATACCAGGCTATTGGCCCTAATGGCCTCATAATCCTGGCTGAGACTTCTGCCCATGTCCCTTCAAAGCCAGCACCTGTTTTGCTTGTCCAGCTGGGAGACATATGGGATCATAGGGGTGTCTCATCCATTTCCCATGTAATCATCCAGCTTTTTCTTCAAGAGGGCTATACACGTACTCTGCTAGACATGAATGCATCTCCTGACATTCAGTTTGCAGCAATGCTTCCTGCACCAGTTATTAACTGGGTGAGGGCCTCTTAGGGGATGCTCACATCAGTAGGAGAATGTAAGACAGTGGCCATCTTGCAAGCATCTGCAAACCTGGTCAGCCACAGACCACTGTTTTTGTCCTGTACATCAGATACGTATATCTCAAACAGTAGAGCCCCCCAGACCGATCCTTGGGGTACACTGCTTTGGAAGATTTGACTACTAGAGGTGGGTTACACTACTTTGACCGAGTGGGTACTATCATTGACCCAGTTTGCTACCCATCTGGTAACATAGAGGTTGATGCCTAGCTGTGTAGGCATATATATCCTAGCCACCTGGGGATTATTGTGAGAGAATTGTCTAGGTGAAGGTAGGCATTGTTCACCATCTTCCCCTCATCCTTTTGTTTGTTGACCAGTTCAGAGAAGTCGACTAGGTTTAACAGGCCTGATCTCCCTTTGACATTGTTCACCATCTTCCCCTCATCCTTTTGTTTGTTGACCACTTCAGAGAAGTCGACTAGGTTTAACAGGCCTGATCTCCCTTTGACAATACCACACTGTGTGGGCTCAGGCATTTTGAGGTTGCTGATGTCCATGTTCATAATGTCCTTGATATAGTTTTCCATGCCCTTGCAGAGCAGGCTAGTTAGGCTGACATGCATATGATTGGCTGGGTTGCTGGATTGCTCTACCTTTGTGTATAGGGATGACAGTGGCTGTCCTCTGTGCAGATGGGATGACACTGTTGCTCAGGCTTTGGTTGGCTACAGTGCATAAGGGATCTGAGAGCTCATGGCTGAGTTCATGTAGGATGCAGCTAGGGATGGTATCAGGCCTATGGAGACTCCTGTGTGTTGCCTTTGCGAGGCCATTACAGACTTGCTTTCTGATGATGAGGGGAGGGGGGCAGGTGCTGTGCATGCACATGTGTACTGATGGGGGGACGGGGGTGATGTTTACACTTCACCTGTCTGCAGCAGGTTGCCTATATCCATGCTGTATGTGTATGTGGTGTTATTGACCACCACTAGAGAGAAGATTTGTGTGTTGCCTCTGGGATTGCAGACAGTTGGCATAGGTCATGCACACTATGGTTGGGTAGTTTAAGTCACCCAGGAGCAGGGTAAATTATTGAATCCTGATAGATTCCAGCAAGTCCCAATAAGTGTGGTGGGTGCCATAGTCATGGTTGGAGGCCTGTAGCTACCTATGATTTGAGTAGGTGCTTTGTTGACTGTTAACTGCACTCAGGATGTCTCCCATGCATCATACTGTTTGACCAGCCTGGAGATGTATATGTTTTTGATAATGTTTAACACTCCACCTCATGTGGCTTTGCAGCCCTCCATTTGGGGTCTACACATATGATGGGATGAGTAACCTGGCAAGGTTAGTGTGCTCTCTGCAGCTGCAAAGCAGGTGTCAGTGACTGCAGAAACATTAGCATCCTACAGGGCAAGGTACACTTGCATTGACATGGGTTTCATGCTATAACATCTAGCTCCTGCTAGAGTAAGACATCTGCACAAATGAACACATCACTGGTGGGCAAAGGTCAGAAAATAGTGTCACTTTATGAATCTAGCTGAAACACACTTGGTTGCCAGCAAAGACAGTGTCACATTCATAGGTTACCCTCCATAGATATCACATCTGACAATCAAATGTCTGCTACTATGTTATGCCTTCAGTCTTTAATGGGTTGCCAGTGATGTGTCAGACAATACACAACTGTATGAATCATTGACTACAAATATGAGGCTGACATGTGGTCAGCCTACAAAACTCTGGACAATTGTCAGGTATGAGCTCAGTATATAACATACAGTTTAACACACACTTCTGCGCCTGTTGTGTACTATGCACATACCCTATATAAGTCTCTTACATTTGTCAGACAAGCATATGTATCATAGTAGCATTCACAGGTGATATATGACTATTTACATCATCCCAGGTAGCTGCCCTAGCTGTGTCACACTCAGTATTGGACAACAGACATTCCAGTAGTAGCCGTACATGAGATGACCTCTGCTGGGGTGACTCAGGGGTCAGAGATGTGATCCATGTCACCGCAGACATGGAAAGCAGGATTGGCTATAGGTGCCAGACAGCAGTGTGTGAGTCCAGGAGGTCATGTTGAGACCTAGTGTTTAACTTCCTACTTCACATTATTGCATCCCCCTTCTGCATTCCATTACAACCTTACATGATTGACATACTTGTTATAGTGCTGAAGAGTTTCCTCAGAATAATGCAAATGTCTAGGTTTGTGTAGTTGCAGTCTGTCTTTGTGTAGATGTGTTCAGACCTGTGTTGCATAGGCAGCAGCTTGCCTTTTGCAGATAATGCTCATGAGCAGGTGATGGCCTGTGCACCAATCAGTGTCTCCCACTTGCTACTTGCATCCATAGCAGCACAGTGCTATAATTAAGTCCTTCATGTGAGCCTTGCCCCTTTCCTTGCCTGTGTGGAGGACATTATGGAGGGGTGGGGGCTACAGCTCCATAGACGGTAGGTCAAAATACCTCTCAGGACAAGCCATGTGGTGACAGCCCAACAACATTGGGGCAAAGCTCCAGAACTGAGTACAGATTGTAAGTATTGCTGTTATACACATAGAGGATTGCTAGATTAACAGGGTTTGTCTGTACATGCATTTTCTGTGTGACTTGACGTCTGACAGTAATATGTGTCTGACATACCTCTCAACTGTCCAGATGTCCACAGACTGCCCAGAGGTTTGCTGTTATGTTTGGTCTCTCAGACAATTTCTGCTTTTGAGAAATCAGTAGAATAATGTAAGGATTACAGTTAGTAAATATTGACATCCAGTAGTGTTTCAGACATTATATCCTTCAGGGATGTTATGCTACAACCAACTTTGTAACACTAAGAACTGTTTCAGTTTGTAACACCATTATGTGAGATATGTCCCTTTTTTCAGCCCCCTGTCCCCAAGTATGTCATGCTTTGTCCAGGTGTCTTGCAGTAAGATATTCAGAGGTATGGCATATCATTATTTAGTGACTGCACTCCTGATATCATCCCAGTGACTTAGCAGACTCCTGGAAGTGGTATGCGGCAGTGGCTGTAAATATGGTTCAACACCCTGGACATTCTGTGGAAATCTGTACAGTTGATAGTTATATAATATCTGCCCATTGTTATCAGACTGCCAAGATTGTGTAACAGTGTTGTGTGTAAATGTTTGTTGGGCTGAGTAGGGAGAGTACCAGATATGAGTGTCATAGATCCTTTTTTATCTGACTGTGTATTCTGCTACAGTTGCTGGTGATCGATCAAGATTATATGTTTGTATGGGCAGACTGAGACTGAGACATGTCCTATAACACCTCAGGATACCCAGTAGACTGTGAGTTGGGCCAGTATATGTCAGTGCAGTGTATGACTGGCAATCAGGTTATGTTTGTTCAAACAGTCATTCTACTCTAGAGATCATTTGAGGTACTGGTATGTTGATGTGACTGTGGTGTAAATGGATGTGGGTGGACAATTTCTCACCAATGTCTGCTTTTCCCTGCAGTTCCATCCCTGTAGTGCATGATATATTTGGAGATACATGGGTAATTCCCCAGAACTGATTTGGGGTACTGTTCACAGAGAGCATTTATGTGTTGCTTTTATTTTGGCTGAATAAAATGGTTAATTTGATTTATTAGTGGCTGACTACATTTCCTGGGTGCCTTGGACTATTTAGAGGATAATTTGGTACCTTTGGCATTTTTAGTGTGAGTTTATACATATATATATATATATATATATATATATATATATACATACACACACACACACACACACACACACACACACACACACACACACACACACACACACACACACACATATATATAATATATATATATATATATATATATATATATATATATATATATATATATATATATATATATTATATATATATTGCTTTTTAGTGATGATTTTAGTAGAAATTAGAGGTAATTGAGTTTGTTCAATGTTTTGTGTTTCAATCAAACTTACATGTGATTATTCATTATAAAGTCACATATAGAGTATGTGCAAAATTAAAGGAGATTCTTGGTGAAAGGCACAAAAAGAAGCTGAATGTACTTTATTGATTCACTAGGAAATTGTAATGAAATCATAATTATAATTCCTAGTTTCTGATCACAAAAATGAGATTTTATTTTTTTAAGAATTCTAGATGTGTGATCCTGCTTATAACACATCTCTTTTGGACTTGTGTCTTGTAGAACTGTAAAGCATCATGCACATTCCACTTCAGATTATTTTATGGACACATGGTAGACTGTTACTGCACACTATTGTTATTTGAATGTTAATGTACATGTGTTTTATAAGTGGGGTTGTGCTTCGCTGTATGTTGTATTTTAGAGAATCTGTTCCCATACCTATATCTATCAGTATATGACTTCGAAAGTTACACCTATATAAAAAAAATGGAATCGAAACAGAGAACGATATAAAAGTACTGTCCTTTCTTTTAAGCTGGTATAACTTATATATACCTCTCAACTGCTATGATCTTAGCAGTATAACATTTATCCACAAATTTTATGATTGGTCTAATATGAGAAGAATATAATGGGACTAAGGTGATAGTGGATCTTGATGATATATCTTTGAAAATTAACTGGACGATGACAAACTATTCTTTGCTTTAACTGAAACTTAAGGGTAAAAGGACACTCCATTTTCAATTAAAGCACCTTGATCTCTGATAACTGCATTAGCTGTGTGCATTTAGAAGGAAGTCTGTTATGTGGTAATCAGTTGGAATGCTTTGTTTTCTAAGCTACATTTATTTGCATTAAGTGTAAGGCCATGATGAGTACTCTATTTGCTGACTCTTTCTAGCCCTTCATGAGAGTATCTGGGGGAATCAACAATGGCATTCAGTTTGCAGTCTTCTGCAAAACTTGCCCCAAGACAGCTTACTCAGTCTTTGCATCAGTGAAATAGATGCTAAGGAGTAGGGGAACCAGTACAGAGCCTTTCCATCAGGTTAAGGATCTAGAATACGAATGTGATGCTTCCCTCAGGTGTAGGAATTAGCATACAGAGTCTGTTTATTCCATCAGGTTTATGAACTAGAATACAAAATTGGCTGCTTCCATCAGGTTTAGGGACTAGAATACAAAATCTGAGGCTTCCATTGAGTGTAGGAACTAGAACACAGAATGTGATGCTTTCATCAGGTGTAGGAACTCAAACACAGAATGTGATGCTTCCATCAGGTGTAGGGACTCAAACACAAAATGTGATGCTTCCATCAGGTGTAGAAACTGGAACACAGAATCTTTGGTGTAGGAACTGGTAATAGTGGGTTGCTCCTTTCACTATTTGACACTTCTGTTACTCTCACTTTAAGCATTATTTGAATGTTCCTTGGTAACTGTTATTGTGGCTATACAATATCTCAATCTAACCTTCACTCAAGATATTGATTTTGCGTTAGGCTGTTTCAGTTTTGTTTTCCATAGCATGTATGAAAAATACTCTTTAATTTCTTAATAACAATTCTATTGTTTTCTGTTTTAGTACTTTTCACAAGGACACCTCTAACTGATGTTCAGGTTGATAGTCTTTGATCTATTCTGCATGAAATGAGTGTGTCAGCTAGCTCAGCCTTCTTCACTTCTCCCATAGTTCTGTCAGCTTCTGTATTATCTATCCATATTATGGTTCATTCCTCCTACACTGATATTTTCCTGCTGCTCTTCACTTCCTCAAGCACTCTCAAATCTTCATCTCCAATAAGCTAACACTTTTCCCATATTTCTTCATTTTGTTCTTCACAACCACAGACACTCAGAAATTCTCCTTCCAAACAACCTGTCTGTTTTCCCATCACTTCTCCTTCCCCAGTCCTGCTTTCCCTAATTCCACCCTTCCTCTCACCATCAGCCACTCCTTCTCTGTCCTAATAAATCCCCTCCCCCAAATCACTACATATTCCCCCTCTTTTTTCCGATGTACACTCAATACCTCAACCACACATATACATACTTCACTTCCCAAATTTCTTATCAAATTCAAGCTAGTTGGGGTGGAGCCTGAAAAGCCAACTGTTAGGAGCATTATTTTGAGCTCCTTAAACTACACCAAATTACAGGAAATCAAATTATCTAATTCTTCTAAAAACAAGACAAAATTGTTTCTAATCTACTATTCTAAAGAGATACCAACTTTGAGGATTTTACCTAAAAACTTTCCAGTCTAAATATTTTGGAGAAAAAAAATGTCATTGTGGAAATGAGTAACATAAAGAACTTTGAATCTCTATTGAAGAAAGATATACAATAGATGTCTTCAGCTCTTCAGGATCTCTCATTAAAGATGGGCAAATTTACAGATAAACTTGAAAGTCTTAGAGAGAACTGTCAAAATCAAACCGACATCCTAAAAGAGATTCTTCAGCAGCAACAATCCAAATTAACAGGCATTGAAACATTGCTTACTGATATTGATGAAAGGCTCAAGGAAGAAGAGAACCAGGTTGAATTTCTTACCCCAAAAAATAATTGGTTACCCAACAGGCTTGATGATCTAGAAAACAGAGAAAGAAGAACTAATATAAGGATTTTTGGTCTTCCTGAAAAGGCTGAGAGTGACAACATTATTTTATTCTTAAATACTTGGCTTCCAGAATTACTTGATCTAAAGGAAGGCTTATCTAATGGTATTGAGAGATCCCATAGAGCAATAGGGAAACCAATACCATCATCAGCTTCTGCTTCTCCCAGGTCCATAAGTGTCAAATTTCTTTCATATTTGGACAAAGATCTTATTCTCAAGTCAGCTTGGAGGAAAAGTCCACTAACTTATAAGTAGCACCAGATAAGATTTGATTTGACAATGACTATTCATTAAGAGTCCTAGAACAAAGGAAGAAAGTCTGGCCACTAGTAAGATTTTTAAAACAAAATAAAATAAAAACTCATCTCATATATCCAGCAAAAATCAGAATTTTTTTTCTCAAATGACTTAAAAACGTTCAACACTATAGAAGAAACCATCTCCTTAATCACCATTCCTGAAGACATGGACTGCTCAAGTTCTTCCACATTAAAAAGATCTTCTGAGAAAAATAACTGGTCGAAAGTTGTGGAAAAGAAACAGAAAACTGAGCTTAAAAGCTGTACTACTTCTTAATCTCTTAAAGTATCTACTAAATCTTGAGTTTAAACTTCTGAACAAAGAGAAAAAATGTATGTATTCCTATATGTCTTTTTTACCTTTTAATGTACTACGTCTTTAATCACAATCTGCTTTATACATAAAGTATTTCATAACTTTTAGATATTTAAATCTCTAAGTATACATAACTGGAGGACTATGTCTGTTAATGTTGAACTCTGACCCACACTCAAGTGTTTTTTCACTTCATTAATTAATAGCCTTTTAAGCTAATAACTTTAATCTAACACTATTGTAATGATTTGTCCCTTTATTTACCCGATATAACAAAAAACTATAATTTTGTTTTCTCAGCAGTATTACTTTAAAGTCAACTGATTTTTATTCTCTGAGATTTTCTCTTTTTTAAAATCTTATGCTCATCATTGATATGGGACACAAAATTCACTGTGATAAAATATCTTCATTTTGAATTATAACGGTGCATGTTCAAATCATCCTTACACTCTTTTTTCATAGGTCGAGCACATATATGTACTCGAGCTTCCTTTATGTAGCCTTCAACAAACATGATCCCTTTATGTGCTTACAAAACAAATTCCTTTTCTTTCTAATTCTACAAAGTAAAGCTAATTACTGTCTCATTTAATCTCTCACAGATGTGTATTTTTTATTGTTTAATATTCATTATTTCCTGAAGTGTTTTTTTTCTACTTTGCCTATATACATAACGTGTGTATTAGAATTAACATACTTATAATAATAAAGGTAAAAATAAGAGTTGATACTGTCACCTTTTATAGCATTTCTTTCAATTCTAGGAGACATCACGAAACAATAGCACTCTACTCCATAGTTACGTAGCTACGCACATATGCAAACTGTTTTATAGTTCCTCTTAAAGGGGAAATACAATATAAACTGTTTAGTAACAAGGGCTGTTTAATCATCTGATTGCTATGTTTGTAAGAAGCAACTTAATAAGTTAATAAGCACATAATCTATTGCTTACATATTCCTAAATATAAAAAGATGTGTACTATATCAATGTCTTTCAGACAGTGTATAATACTTCATATTGGAGTGAGTGCATAGACATGGTTTTCTTTCCTTATAACATCACATACTGGGGATGAGGCTTAATTGTGACAACTAGGGATTGGGAACCATGTTAAGTGACTTGCTATTCAAATCAATTCCATTTGTTGAGATCTATGGAGTGAATGGAATGTTGAAGTGAGTCTTATGGGGGTTATGAAGATGCATTTTTCTTGCTATATCTCATTGATTATTAATAGGCATTCACATGAGTGAAATGAAGAAGCTTAGTAGCTGTCCCAGAGTTTGCTGAGAAAGGATGAGTGAATATTCAGTGAATCATTTTCATTGACTTGAAGGTGAGTTTTCTGTGGTGATCTATTGATTATAAATCATCTGGTTTTGTGTGTGGTCAGCCTGGGATGTTGATGTCCAAGGGGGAATGGTGTGCTTTGCGCAGCTGTGTGTTACGGGGTTGCACTCTTGACTAGGGTGGTGCATTGAGGTGGATACTGTAGCGCTTAGACAGATACCCATGTTGTGGAGTTACTGGATGCATGTAGCGACATTAGGTGGACATAATATGTTTGGCATGTGCAGCTTGTGACATTGTTGTTCAGACTGCTGTGTGATTTTGTTAGAGTCTGTCTGGCTTCTCTGTTATTGCCGAGTTTCCTGGGTTCTGGCTGCTGGTCTTCTTGGAGGTGTGTTCATTATGATGTGTTGCTGCTGATTATTTGAAGGTTTGATAGGGATTCACAAAGGGGCTGTTTTGTGGTTCTCTTGTGGGTCGAGAGTGTATACAGGGAAATTTCTTGGTCTGTGTGTCCTTCTGGATAGTACTCTTGCTTTGCTTGTGAAAGAGAAAAGGGAGGGATTTATAAGCTGTCCTGATATGTTTAGAATGCTTATACAGTCATTATTCTGATCAATAAAATTAACATTTGACTAATGTCTTATGGTTCTTGGGGAGTCTCCAGTATGAAAGAAAAAAAATAATAACTATCTATAATACTGAATGTATTAAAACACAGTAAGCGTAAATCCATTTGATATGCATTATAATTCATTATTGGCTGTGTTTTATATAGTTTTTGCTGCAGGGTTTTCTTTTCATAATGCAGTGCTTCTGGCTTTTAATTGCAACATATTGGGCAAAGTATTTGCATATTTATTTCAAGGAAGGTCATGTCAAACTCAAATTCAATGGGCATTGAAGTGTAAATAGTACTCTAGTTTTTTTGTCATTTCATAAGTGGTAAAAAAAAATTGGAGAGTTTCTGAAAAATTATCAGATTTTTTTTTTTTTGGGGGGGGGGGTTCTGATACTCTACTTTTTAAGTAACTGTGTAAATTTATTGTATATTAAGAAATTATCCAGATACTGGTTTCTCTAGTTTGAACAAAACATCTTACAGATCTCATATTTTTGATATTACTTTAGCCTTCAAACATTACAGCTGTAAGATATGACTATCTAACACATTACAATGGTCTAATTAATGTCAATGTTAATGTTTTTGAACTGTTTTGATGCATATTTTACAAAGATGCCAAAAACAAATTAATTGTGTTAAAATGTCACTAGTATTTATTTATTTTGGATATCATCTCATGAGCTTTATACTAAGCTGGACAATATAATAGCTTGTTTAATATCAAAGATAAGTGTATCATATTATTTTATTAGTTGTCAAACTGCAGATACTTAACTGAATATTATAGGTGTCTTAATTTTCTCTATGTTTCTGACACATTCATATTTTTTATTGATTATGCGTGAAAACTTTAACTTTAAAACAAAAAATAACCTGACAGATTGACACACTTTGCTACAAAGGTGACAACTACTATGAATCCTGTATTGCATTTTAGATATTGACAGTTATTTAAACTGTCAATAGGATTGATTGGGCTAGTGAAAATGGTATGCTAGAAGACATATAGGGTTTGCTTTATTGATTATTATCTATTCTCATGTCTTTTAGTGCAATATCTTGAAATAAAATGTTTTTGCCCTGATTCAATTATATTATTAGTGTACAACATTCCCTTTTTTAGTTTCTTTAAGATAGGATATAGTTATTTTATTATTCTATATAGAGTTATACATATAAACTCTTTTACACATTCTTGCATGAAGAAAATATCAATCACTTACTTCTTTTCTTAACTTTAATTCAATTAATTTATATTAATGTCTTTCTCCTGTATTCATATCGGAGCTCAAGCTCAATTTGTTTGATTTATCTTTTGGTTTGATGGATAATCTGATAGAGCAATTCACATCTATCAGATTAGAGGTGACCCTCACTCCATGTTTGAAATTTTTATGATTATTTAATTTCTTATAAAGTGTATATTTAATTATAATTTCTTGCTTTTTTTTTAGTCCGGCCTAAGATGATCTATCATTATCATTCTAACATAGGAAGAATATGCATATTACCAATATCATTATATATAATAATTACTATAATAGTATACAACATTCAGTTTTGGTTAATACCATGATTAAATCTTATTCAAAAATAACATATTAAATGGAATTAACATTACTATTTTTAAATGTTAATGGATTAAACAATCCAAGGAAAAGAGCCAATTTTTTTAAAATGCTTAAAAATCAACAAGCTACTAGTAGTATTTTTACAAGAATACCATTTTAAAGTTAATGATAAATTCATGTGGAATCCCAAGGATTATACAATACTATCCCACTCATCTTATAACAAAAAACAAGAGGAACCATTATATTATGGAAAAAAAGTATCACTATGCCTCAAATTATTTTTAAATATGAAGATAAGGAAGGACTTTTAACAATAGTAATAAAAAAATATAATAATAGAATTTGGATTCTAGCTAATATTTACTGGTTTCCAGGTATAGGGATAGCAACAGTGAGGAAACATATAAACCAAATGAATACATTTCAAAAAGGGGTCCTAATTTTGGGTGGAGATTTTAATTGATACCACAAATAGTAGACCCACTCATCTATCTCCAATAGGAAAAGATCTTAAAAACTAGACAAATAGCTTAAATTTGATTGACACCTTTCTGTATAAATAAAACGCCTCTTTACTCTATTCACATAGAGATTTTAGATTCAATACTCAAACCAGAATTGACAAAATTTACATATCTCAAGGTCTAAACATGAAAGTAATTAATTCTGCAATTTTACCATGCTCTTTTTCGGATCATAATTCTCTTATTCTTAAAATGGAAACTGACTTTAAAAAAAACAAGAATTCCTGTCTATATTATTAATTTAAAACAATTCAAACCAGGGCTACATTCAGAAATTAATTATTTTTTTGAAACTAATAATTTAGAAGATACAAACATAGTAATTTTATGGGACACATTAAAGGTTTTTTTTATTTGGCAAAATTCTTTATTGGTATAAAAATAAAACCAAAGAATGGGAATCAGAACTGCAAAATATACAAAAACAATAATTGATTTAAATGTAATGATTCCATTGATGCTTCCACAAAGAAAAAAGGAATAGATCAGCTAAATAAAAAATATAATGAAATATTAACACGAGACCAATTTAGCTTTAGAAAAATTGAAAATTAACTCATATTCAATGTCTCTTAAACATTTACATAATTTATCAATGAGAATATAAAGACAGTCTACTGAAAATAGTATTGCAAAAATTATACATGAGGGTAAGAGTAACAAAGTAGTTTTGGATATCAATGATATTATTGATGCTTTTAAATATCATTATTCTGATCTTCAAAACAATATTCCTCTTAACTCAAATTCTTTACATATTGATATAAACTTATCTAATACAAATAAATTACCAGAGAAAATAAAATTAGACCTACAGCAACAAATTTCATTAAAACAGATAGTTGATAAAATTAAGCAAAGTAAAAATAATAAAGCTCCTGGAATATATGGAATCATAAACTTTATTTTACAATGCTCTAAATGTAATTCATTCTCAACATTTAGTTCCTCCCTCTTGGAGATATTATCTAATTACCCTCAGTCTAAAAGAAAATAAATTTTTTTGTGTAGTTCATATAGACCTATTTCACTTCTTAACAATGATTATAAAATCTTTACAGCCATTCTAGTAAATAGGATTAATAAAGCCTTAATAAATATTATACATGAAGATCAAACATTTTTCATTTATAACAGGCAAATACATGATAACATTCAAAGGATTCTCACTCTTATAGATGTTATTAATAGAGATAATCAAGAGGCTATCTTAATTGCCCTTGATATCGAAAAACCTTTTGATACTTTACAGTGGAACTTTCTTTTTAAATCACTAGAAATTTTAGATTTTCCCTCCCAGTTTATACATCTGATAAAAAGTCTATATAGTAACAATCTTGCTTATGTTAAACTTGGTCCATTCACTTCAGAAGCTATAAAAATTATCAAAGGAACTAAACAAGGCTGCCCTTTGTCTCTTATTCTATTTGCTTTAGCCATTGAAATATTTGCAATCACTATTTGTCAGTCTCCAAAAAATACTGGTATTAATATTCATGGACAATTCATCTCTAAAATCATGCTTTTTGCAGATGACATTCTTCTAACTTTGGATGTTTCAGAAGAATCTCTCAAAAAATCAGATCTACTAAATGCTAAATTTTTTCTTAATTCAGGTTTAAGAATAAGTAAAACATCCAGATATATGATATTAAATAGAAAACATAACACGCATTTAAACTCAAATCACATAATTGTCACATTAGTATAATCCATAAATTACCTAGGAATAACCTTATGTGATAATATAAATACAACACTATACACAAATTATTCAAACTCTTTATCTACTATAAAATCATTAATAGAAAAATGGAACAATTATTTTTAAATTTTGAAGACAGACTACAATTAATAAAGATGACCTTACTCCCAAAGATAAATTATATTGTTCAAGCTATTCCCATTTCTCCGAATGAAAAGATATTACATGACTTTAACAAAATCTTACTAAATTTCTTATGGTTTCCAAAAAGAAATAGAATTGCATTTTATCACCACATTAGAACACGGGGGGGGGGGGATAAACTTCCCAGATCTTGATTCCTATATTAAAGCTTCTATTTTCAAATTAGCCATTAATTAGCTTGATCCTAATTTTTCATCTGCATGGAAATCCCTTCATACAATTATTTTCTTAAATGAAAACAAATTAGCTGGTAATCTCTTAATAGATAACCAAAATGTCAATCTATGGTATATTCTTGGCATTCATTTACAAAACAATATTGCAAAACATACCAAAGTAAACATAATAAACAATATTTATAGTAATATTAGGACATTTATAAACTCAAACCTAGATGTAAAACTTTGGTGGGATCTATTAATTCCTATTAGGATTACTAAAAATGATACCAACATAATTTACAAAAATGTCTTTATAGATTGGGATTCAAAACAATTCATTTGTTGGCAACACTGCATAAGAAATTTAACAGTATTACAGTCTCATGGTGCTGCGGTAGCATTGTCGCCTCACAGTAAGACACTGTCTGGTTTGATTCTCAACTAGAGTGTCTTCTGCTTGGAGACATGCGTGAATGGGCGTACCTTCGTTGAAGGTTGTGCATCAGGCCTGGCAAGCCGGTACGTAAAAATCAACTGCCAATCATTAGTGGACCGGAGTTCCACTGTGGCGACCCCTAACCAAGAAAAGCCGAAAGACACATATTTATCATATTTCAGATTCTGATTGGATTATTTTAAATAGTATTCTTTCACATGCCCAAGATCTTTGTAGAATAATAAACATCTCTTTATTTAAAACTAAACCTAAGATGATTTTCCATATCCAAAATCTGAGATACAATAATCTGAATTGGCCTAACATAATCTCTAATCTTTACAAAATCCCAATAAACTATAAAACTATACCTAAACAAAAATTTTGGAAATTTATTGATAAAGGCCAAATTTTAAATTTATCTCCAGAAATTAAATCCAGTCTTCTATACTCTGTAAAATTAACTTCCAATCTACAAATGTGGAAAATATTTACATGGAAATTCTTACACAGGGCTTTTTATACTCCCAACAAAGTAGCTAAAATACAGTCATCTGCTACTGTTGTTTGTTGGAGATGTTCTTTGGAATGTTTAGCTGATTGGGAACACTTTATTTATGGCTGTAATAAAATGAATAAGTATTGGATTGACATTGGTAATTTTTGTCAAGTTTTATTCTCAGACACATTTATTTTATTCAAATCCTTAATACTATTGAATGTAAATGTCATGAATAATATGACGAGAAACAATTATTATCTTCTATTGACCATTTTAGCAGTGGCAAGAAAATGTTTAACTAGAAATTGGAAATCATCTGCATCACCCACCTTGGAAGAGCTTTTATTATAATTGGAAGAATCTGTTCTCACAGAAATAAAAGTCAAGGAAATAAGAATTCATCCCAGGAAATGGGCTGATAATCTTTGGATCAAAGTTCTTGGTTTAATAGAAACTCTTAAAACAACTCACTCTTCATAATTTTGACTGAATGTTATTTAAATATTCAGAATGCATACTGGTAAATAAATAGGTCTATTATTTATTTATTTGTCTTTCTTTTGTAAACATTTCTCATATTAGGCAAAATGTATATATTGTATATAGTTATCCATTTCAAAATTATATTAGAATGTTTGTAATATCTTCATATGTTTAAATTTAATAAAAATATTTGAAAAAAAATTCAAACCAGTTATTGTTTTACAAATGCTCAGTGTTAGCCCTGCATGAAACATGTGACCATTAGACACAAACATTCTCATCACCTTGCCTAGCCCATTCAAATTTCTAGTTCTTTCATAAATTCAAAAAGCCTAACAAATAAACTAGATTAAATAAGCATTTTCCTGCATGCAGAGTCTGACAGAGATAGTTGGTATCACACCTCAGTTTCCAATATGTTCCTCCTGCTAACAGGTATACATAAATGCCAGGTTAGTTGAAAAAAAATTAGCAGAGGAACCCTACTCTTTAAATCTTACCATATCATCACTACTATTGCCCAAGTAAATATCATATCTACTCCAAGTGTAACTGGTTTGAAAATTCCTGCAAATTCCTGCAAAAAACAAGGCATCCACTTTTTTTTTGCTATAGCATATCTCCACTGGCATCCTTTTTCTACAAATTCCAATGTCTTATACATAAGATAATTGCCTTAATATCTAGGATTCATCCTTCATCCATGGTGGCTTTAATTTTAACTTTCTAGAACCTACCACAAATGATGTAATGGAATTCCCAGCAAATCTAGACTTTATCCAGTTCATTAGACAGGCTTCATGCTTAACCCTGTCTCAAGCTACCACTGTCTACTCAATCTAACCAGCCATTCCTCCAATATTTCATTCATAGTCATCCAATCCCATGCATGCAATGACCATTATCTCATTACCATAAATATCAGAATCTTTGATTTAAATACCGCAGACTAGTCGTACTGAGGTACAAGTCATAAAACAGTATCACAACAATAAAGGGGTTTGCTTCAATTCACTGAACTTTCAATTCACTGACTTTCATTTCACTGACACCATTTCACTGAAATTCATTTCACTGAAACTTCATTTCACTGAAAGTTCATTTCACTGACAACTATTATTAGCAATAAAATGGAATATTCCCCCTTCCCCACTGTAGTGCGACCCTGGAGTTAGAATATATAGTTAGGGGTGTGGGCAGCCCCTTACTTCATTTCATATGATATTCTTACGTTTTGATATAATATTGCTTAGTAAAAGAAAAGTAAGTGGGGGGCTGTGCCGATGTGGGGGGCTCTGCCCCCCACACCCCCCTAACTATATATTCTAACTCCAGGGTTGCACTACAGTGGGGAAGGGGGCATATTCCATTTACTTTGTAATAATACTTGTCAGTGAAATGAACTTTCAGTGAAATGAAGTTTCAGTGAAATGAATTTCAGTGAAATGGTGTCAGTGAAATGAAAGTCAGTGAATTGAAAGTTCAGTGAATTGAAGCGAACCCCAATAAAGACACACTTCTCTACCAAAGATAAACCCCAGTCTAGCATCTCAAGATCCAAATGTTCCAGATGAAAACCTCACACTCATAAGAAAATTATGTGTGTTAATCACCAGATTTTTCAAACACAACAATTCAGAATGACTTGCTGACTAGACCAGCAATCAAATTGTATTCTGTTTTTTTAATGTATTTCAGTATGTTAACATTTGACCTGGGCACTGTGGCATAGAGGAACAAAGCACTGACTGAGACCCAGATGATCTGAGCATGGTGATTGGCTCAGGCAATGAAAGGATCAAGACAGAAAGGGGAGGGAGTGAGTGGAAATTGTTAGCTCACTCATCCTGGGTGGGAGGGAAATGGGGTAATGCACTCAACCCTAACCTTAAGAGCGGTGTTGTGTTATTGCAGATAGCAGTTGCTGGGTCAGTGTGGCTTGAGCTGAATATAAGCAGGGATTGTATAACCATATGTCTTAAAACATGCATAGTACCTGTTAAGGAAATAAAAAAATTAAATAAATAAATAAACAATCTTGATAGAGTTTCAAAATTTATTAGAAATCACGTGTGGGAGACAGAAACAAAGTCAGTAATGTCTCCCTGAACAAACATGTCCAGTTATTTTTATAAGAAAATACAAGTGAAAATAACAAGTGTTAACAATCAGACCACTGCCAGTATCCAGTAAAAAATATTTACTGTTATGATCTGTAAATGCAGTTATTCATTAGAACAGTACTAAATATCTAAAATGAAATATGTCAATGTCCTAAAAATAGGTTAGTTAAAACATCCTTCTCCCAACTCAGCATTAGAATTATTGCAATGGTGAAATGCTCTCATGAAAAACTAGAAGGAATGCAGTCTTAATCAGACTAGCTGATACATTTTAATATGTTCATATGTTCCAGTTATCTAGCAGTTTCAGCAAAATTCACAAACGTGTAGATCATAATATGTATTTATGAACATGTGCAGTTATGTTTTTTACTGCTTAAAAGAATCTGCTGGCATGATTAAAAGTTTAGTCATGCGCACTGACCACATACTCACTTCCTCTTTCTATGACATGCGCAGTTCATTCTACAATACATATCTCATCTTTCTTATTTTTTTCCACCACACACCATGCCAGAACATCAGTTTTAGCTAAGCCACATGATGCAGAGGAAGAGTGATTAGCTTTGGGAGGAGACTGACAGAATGACATAAATTGTCTTAACTGATTCTTGCTTCTGAGGGGAACAAATAGACTTCTTCTTTTTCTTTCATCTACTCCTGTTAGGGGTCACCCCAGTGGATCATCTGTTTCCATTTCTTCCTTTCCTCTGCATCTTGCTCTGTCACACCAACCACCTGCATATCCTCTCTCACCACATCTATAAACCTTATCTTAGGCCTTCATCTTTTCCTCTTACCTGGCAGCTCCATCCTTAGCATCCTTCTCCCAATATTCCCAGCATCTCTCCTCAGCATATGTCCATACCAACGCAGTCTCGCTTCTCTGGCTTTGTCGCCAAACCATCCAACCTTAGCTGACCCACTAATATACTCATTTATAATCCTGTCCATCCTTGTCACACCCAATGCATATCTTAATATCTTTAACCCTGCCACCTCCAGCTCTGACTCCTGTCTTTTCGTCAGTGCCACTGTCTCCAACTGATATAACATAGCTGGTCTTATTACCATCTTGTAGACCTTCCCTTTCACTCTTACTGGTACCCGTCTATCACAATTCACTCCTGACACTCTTCTACACCCACTCCACCCTGCTTGCACTCTCTTCTTCACCTCTCTTCCAAAGCCACCATTACTCTGAACTGTTGATCACAAGTATTTAAACTCATCCACCTACTCCAACTCTACTGCCTGCATCCTCACCATTCCTTTCCCCCCTCTCATTCACACATATATATTCTGTCTTATTCCTGCTGTTCTTCATTACTCTCCTCACTAGAGCATATATCCACCTCTCCAGGGTCTCCTCAACCTGTTTTCTACTCTCACTATGGATCACAATGTCATTTGCAAACATCATAGTCCACAGGGACTCCTGTCTGAGCTCATCTGGCAAATTATCCATCACCACTGCAAATAAGAAAGGGCTTAGAGCTCATCCTTGATGTAATCCCACCTCCACCTTGAATGCATCTGTCAGTCCTGCCACAGACCTCACCACTGTCACACTGCCCTTGTACATATCCTGCACCTCTCTTACATATTTCTCTGCCACTCCCAACTTCCTCATATAATACCACAGCTACTCTCTAGACACCCTGTCATTTGCTTTCTCTAAGTTCACAAAGATACAATGCAGATCCTTCTGACGTTTTCTATACTTCTCCATCAACACCCTCAGAGCAAACATTGCATCCCAGCATGAAACTGTACTGCTGCTCACTAATCATCACCTCCTTTCTTAATTTAGCTACCACTACTCTTTCCCATAACTTCATGCTGTGGCTGATCAGTTTTAATGCTCTGTAGTTACTACAGCTCAACACATCACCCTTATTCTTAAAAACTGGTACCAATACACTTCTTTTCTACTCTTCTGGCATCCTCTGACTTCCCAAGATTTCATTAAACAATCTGGTTAAAAACCCCACTACCATCTCTCCTCAACACCTCCATGCTTCCACAGGCATTTCAGCTGGGCCAACAGCCTTTCCATTCTTCATCCTTTTCATAGCTGTCCTTACTTCCTCCTTGCTAATCCATTTCACTTCCTGATTCACTATCCCCAAATCATCATGAGGAAACAAATAGCCTGATAAGGCAAATGCTGATTAGTGAATAAATGAGCACAGTGGCTCTTGCAATGGCTCAAAACAAAAGCCTATGGCTACTATTGCCATCAGGGAACAAATCTTTCAGTAGGGTGTAGATAGGGGAGGCATTCTGCAGATCAGGTGGGGTGGGGGTAAAAATATGTTAACTTCTGTATTCTGCTTCACTCACTGAAATGGCAGTGGAGTAATTTTTCTTGACTGAGCTTTGTAGTAGTGTATGCAGGGACAGAAACTCTCCAATGATGAATTCATGTGGTAATCCCCATTTACTAAAAGGGGCAGACAGGTGTAATCCAGGTATTGATTCTACACTAGGAAGCTAGAAAGGGAACTCTATCTGAATGTTAAGCTTCTGATTTGTGAGAAACAGTGCCATTTCTTTTCTGGCCATGAAACAAAAGGTCAGCTCTGCTTTTGTATGAATATTGAAAAGGTAGTCACTCTGATAACATAGAAGGATAAAGTATTGATTACAGTACAGTTGACCTGGGTTTAATTAGTGACTCATGCAACAGAGGGAGTAGAAGGAAGGACAGGCATGCCTATCTTGGAGGGCACGAGACATATACATGGGTGGATTTTTCTGATGGAGTTTGGGAGGCCATCATTGATATGTTATATCCAAAGGGTGAGTCAGAATGCCAGCATCAAATTCATATGGAAGTGAGTAGATTGTCAGTCTTTCCATTGAGCAACTCCATGGAGTTTGCCAATGCACTTGTACAAGGGGAGAGAGCAATTTGGGCAAGGCTTAAGAGTAAATGCCCCCCAGCTGGAAGTAAGACAGTTTGACCTGCAGGACACCCTTAGTATCCTCTCTGGCCTTGGCAGCAAAAGTTAGTATTAGTCTTAGGGTTGTTTGGAGTAAGCTGTAGAACCAGCAAGGGAATAAGGCATTGGAACATCTGTCAGGTTGAATGTAGGGGTGGAAAAGTGAGCAAAAACAAACATATGAAGGGTCATGAAAACATGTCAGTCCTGTCAGTTTGAAAGTAGGGATGGAGAAGTGAGCAAAACAAATATGTGAAGGGTCATGAAAATGTGACAGTCATGTCAACATGCTTTTGTACTTGGAAAAGGCATATGATTCATAACACAGAGTATCTTGTGGGAGGTACTGTAAAGCTACACGTTTTTAGGGCTGCTGTTACAAACTGTTTGCTCCCTTTGTTTATGAGCCTTATGTCAAAAATGCTCATAGCATATACATTGCGCCACTAGAATGTGCCTTATCTCCCCACATGTTTGTGAATCTCACGTAGAGACTATCAAGATGCAGTGAAGGTTTGCAGATAAGTCAGTTGTGGGGAATACCAGGCTTTTATCTCTGTAGTTTGCAGATGACTTTGTCCTCCTGTATTTAGGTGCCTGTAATCTTTAGAAAGTATTAGAGTGCTTCATTGTGTGATGCAGCTTGAATGAGGATCACCACTTGTACATGTGAGGTAATGCTTCTTTACTGGAATAGAATGGCCTGGTCTCTGCATGTCAGAAATTGTTCATGGGTGAGCATGATATGGAGAAGACTGAGCAGTTAATGGATGCAGCTGCAGCAGTGCTAAAGATGTTATATCAGACTGTGAAGATGAAAAAAGAGCTGAGTTCTAGAATGAAGGTGATCAGTCAGACTACATCCACATTGTCATCTAAATCTCGAGCTTATCTAAACAATCCTGTCTTGGTTTGTGATTTACTGTGGAGCTGACTGGTAAGAAGTTTTATTTTAATTTATATTTTATTTTTTTTTTTTACCACTGTGCTTCTCTGTTTGTAGGAAAGAAGGGACTTGAAGACAAGAAGATTTACTTTGATTTATATTTTCTTATGTTTTACCTTTAATTTTCACTGTTGGTTGTTAGAAAGGGATAGGCAAGCTGTAGCCATCCCAAGGGGGTCTAGTCAGCTATAAAGTCACACAGACTGCAGAAAGGACAATCCAGAGCTTATCTAAACAATCTTATCTTAGTTTGTAATTTATTGATCTTTACCGTTAAAGAGATGTGCGACTGCGAGTGATAGTGTACAGAAGCTACTGCACACATTTGTGTGAGATGTAAAGGAATTACAGTTTTTTGTCTGACTTTCAGAACTTCTACAGCCAGAACAATAACTTTGCTGTAATTACTATAGTCTTTAGCTGTATATTGCTAGTGTGATTTTTCTCACATAAGTTCATTTAAGCTCTCTCTGAATTCTGTGGTTACTGATTTTGATTATTGTTTTCTTTTATAATTATTTATTCAATCGAAGCTGGATATGTATTCTCTAAATGAGTACGCCATTAATGATTTGCTAAAACACACATATCTTATACAGTATAATAAATACTATGCATATTTAAAGGTAACACCTGATAACACATATGTGCTTCTCTGGTCTGAAGTTGGATGATTTGCTTTCCATTATTAGAAGGAAATATTGACTTATTGATGTTGATTGCACTTGTGCAACTGGCAAGGCTTGAAGAAATATTAACGACTGGACTGGTGAGATAAATAATGTTAGGCAAAGAGCAAACAGAACATATTTAGGAAATGGTATATCTATTGTCTGTATGAAACATTCAACCCCTATGAAACAAGACAATGCCTCTGACATCTTTGAAATTCTGGATGCAAGTATTCAGCAATATGATGATTTAGAATGTTTAGAAGGAAACAAAGAAAGGAAGAAAGGAAAAACTTCACAATAAATAAGGAAGAAAAAGAAACTGATGTATGGAAAATAAAAGAATACTACTAAAAAGAACATTGCTTTGTTATGTAACGCACAGATTACAAGGAGTGATAATTTTTTTTTTCTATCAGAAAACCTTCAATCTATAGTAAAAGGCATAATTTTTCCAAAGAGAAGGTAGAAAAACAAGGCAAGGGGCAGCTGAAAAGGCAGAAACCGAAAGTGAACGTGGAAGGATTGAAGAACATTACTATAAGAAAAAAGAAAAGAAAGACAGATGTTCTTCATGGCTCAAGATGTGGATGTACAAAGCCAGCCAGATGAGATGTGCATGCTTACAAATTTAATATGTAATGTAAATGATGGGATTAATAAGACTACTGGTGATTAAGATCATTCCTTTGTAACAATTGATAGAGCAGATATTATAGTATTAGAAGTTGAAGATTCTTCAGATCTGGTCAGAAAGTATATTCTTGCAATTGGAGATTCAGTGATTAGAGGAACAGATCCTTAAATTTGCAGAGAAGATAATGAACATCGAATAGTGTTATGCTAGCCCAGAGCAAAAATAGAAGATGTGAGACAAGGCTTGGAATGCCTTAATGTAATGAAGTATGGATCTGTTTTTATTCATGTCGGTACAATCTCATCTGCACAGACTCTTTGACTGTTAGTAGGGAACTTAACAACCCTCTTAGATAGTATAGTTTGTACTGGAGTTAGGACATCATTTTCACAAATCACATATAGAAAGAATAGTCAAGTCACCATGAATGAAAAAAAAATTGTGTAAATACCTACATGGAAAAAATGTCCCTTTTTTAAATATTGAAATGTGTGGAGCATCTAATCCTAATTTGGTCACACATGTTTAGACAAGATGGCATGCATTTGTCAAGATAAGGGAAGAGAAATTTTGCAGCAGATATTCTACAATATTTCACAAACACTAGGCAAGATTTTTGCCAGGTCGAACATTTAACAGTTTATAGATAGCAACATCTGATGCATCTCTAATGGCTGTTAATGCTAGGAACATTAATAATAAAGTTTTTTATTGGAAAATTTGCTAAGTTTACAAAAGAAAACAACAGCCACAAAAGTCACCATGGCTCAGTAATGAAAGGAGCAATTATCCAAGTAATGAATAAATCCAAATGATATGCTCAACGGAGCATAAAAACCAAACTGGTCAAAGGAATAATATTCAGCGTTTTATTTCAGCAACAGCAACAGTAAGCGCTTTCACCTATCGGCTTCATCAGACATATAAGTACACAAAACTGTCATCCATTTAAATATCCCTGTGTCTATCAATGATAGGTTAATATTATGACATCATTTCCTAAAAAACATGAATTATTTAGCAGCTAAACGTCAACATATAAACTTATCAATAATTCTCAGTTTATATAAAACTAGTTGTGAGCATAGACTATCACAGTACGGACATAAATGAGTGTAAGTAAAAACAAAAACAATATTCAGCAGCTAGATGCAAGAACATGCTACTGACGCTGTGTGATTATTTAAAATAGAGAAGGAAACTATTTTTAAAAACCTAAGTAGTGAACATGTATTGAAATAAAAACATACAAATTGACAAATACACTGACTAACTAACATATAAACTATCCTATGCATAAAACATATCTCACTAGTTGAGAAGTCTAACCAGACTTTTGAAGATATGCTGATTCTAAGTTTACAAAAGGTTGATGTTGTTATTGTTTGTCTAACATGGTTAAAGAACAATGACTGGAAACCAGTTCTGTCAGGGTGTAAATCTTTTTACTGTAACACACATTCTAGCAGAAACTAAGGTGGAGGTGTTATGATAAGGATTAAAGATAGTTATGGGACCTGTGATTATTACATGTTCAGTAACACCAATACTATAAACTGTGTAACTGTGACAGTTAGGACAACCCTGGAACATATAACAATTTTTGGAGTGTATAAACCACCAAAGTCAAGTGCTGATGACCTAGAAGAATTTGTGCATATCTTGTGTGAGACACAGGAGGGAAGAATAATATTAGCTGGGGGCTTCAATTTACTGGAAACAGACTGGAATAATATTGATTAAACAATATTAGTAAGGAAATTATTTACAACATATATTCAGGAGCAAAAAATGCTTCAGACTGTAAAAAAATACTACCAGGGAATAGAACATACTAGACATTGTTTGTGTTCCTAAAGAAATTACTGTTACTTCATGTCAAGTTTTACCACTCTTGATATGCAGACCATTGGGTTATACAGGTTAATTTGTTGCTAGGTAATACGGCCAAACTGAAATCTAAACCAAAGGTTAATTTGTTACTAGATAATTCTGCCAAACTAAAATCTAAACCAATACACAGAAGATTAATTACAAATTATATGGAACCAACACAGTTACTATATAAAACTAACTGGAGAGACGTATTCAGTGAAAAAAACTGCTGATGGAATGTGAAAAGTTTTGATACAGAAATTGAGTGCAAAAAAATCATAAAAATGTTTACCATCAGGATCTAGGCCTACAACATCAGGTGGATATATTTCCATAAGAACAAGATACTTGATTAAGGTGAGAGGCAAAACATGTAAGAAATTGAAGAATGGTCAAACTACAACTTGAAATAAACAAGCTGGGAATACAAATTAAGCATAGGGTGAGACACGATCCAGAAAAAGTTGAAGGAACTGTATATAGAGATATTGAGCATAATAGGAAACCTTTTTATGGAGATATATACATATATATATATATATATATATATATATATATATATATATATATAGATATATATATATATGGATTCACTTCATAACATTGAAATATTAAAATACTGAAACTCAAAACACTGAAACCAAAATACTGAAAGCTCAAAATACTGAATACTCAAAATACTGAAACTCAAAATACTGAAAACACATATTATGCGTAAACTCAGCTTAAACAACATAAATCATAACAATTTCTACCACCCTCATGTGGGGGGCTGCACCCCCCACACCCCCTGCTAATTAAATATATCAACTCCAAGATTGCACATAGTGTAGTTAAGTGCAATCTTGGAGTAGATATATATAATTAGCAGGGGGTGTGGGGGGTGCAGGGGGGCTTGCCCCCCTGCATATATTTGGTAGAAATTGTTATGATTTATGTTGTTTAAGGTGAGTTTACGCATAATATGTGTTTTCAGTATTTTGAGTTTCAGTATTTTGAGTATTCAGTATTTTGAGCTTTCAGTATTTTGGTCTTCAGTATTATGAAGTTTTGTCATTTTCAGTATTTTGAAGTTTCAGTGTTATGAAGTGAATCCATATATATATATATATATATATATATATATATATATATATATATTACAAAAAACCAAGTCCCAATAGAAGAATAAATTGTATAAACAAACCCAAAAAGCCAAATGTAGTGTGTAGCGTTGCTAAACACACGCTGTAAAACCATTAAACAAAGAGTCCACCATCCAAGCATTGAACAGAAGCCACCATGGAATTTTCAGTAATACACACCAAAGTTCATTTTTGCTGTAATCCAAAGGATAGTAGGTTGTTGTTCGTGCAAACAGATAATGCTCAGCCGTTTTTAAAAATGTGAAGACTTCTTTATTGGAATACTTTAAAAGGTTAGCGCTTTCGCGGGAAAAATTAACACACCCGCTTCATCAGACAACAAAGGGACTTATTCCTGCCCTATTTAAAGGGCAGGAAAAGGAGATGACGTCATAAAAAGGAAATGACATCATAAAGGAAATGACATCTTAAAAAGGAAATGACATCATAAAAACAGCCATTGTAGCCCTGAAACCATATATAAAAAATTTTAAAATACAAGCTTAAAATGTATATATAATATATAAAAAATATATATATATGTCATATATAAAAATAACCAAGACACATCGCAATATTTCATTGAAGTATTGTAAAGGCCTGCATTTAGTTGTGTAATAAAATAGATAAAAAACACTATATAACAATGTTATTAAGAAAAATAGTATTGAGTAAATATAGATATAAATATAACTATGTATATATAAATGTAAATATAAATGTAATAAATAAATATGTTAGTATATAAAAATATATTGTAAATGTAGTAATAAATATAATAAATGAATAAATAAATGGTGAATAATGATAATGATAAAAATAGTTGTAATAAACATAACCAAGAATATATGCATGTAATTATAATAGAATAAATGTTAAATATATCATGAATTGTTGTATATATGTGTATATATGCTGGCACATGAAAAAGTTCCAATGAATGAATATGTAGAATGTGATGTATAAATGTCATAAGATATTCAAGAATAAGGATGTGCTAAGTGAATGCAAGTGTAAATGTAGATCACAAGTGCGAAAGCGCATATATGCTTTGTTAAAAATGTTAGATGTGTATAAATATGAATATGGCCTGTAGAAATGTAGAAAATCAAGATATTGAATGATAGTGTAATGTTAGTGTAATTTCCTGCTTTTCAGATACAGTTTAATGGAAACAGTTCCATTCAAGCCTTTTCCTCTGTGAGCTGATAGTCTGCATATCCATTCTAACTCCGCCAACTCAGTGCGATTAACAAGATCACCTAATCTAGTACTTTCTTTTTGGACATGCAGCACTTGATAAAGAAAGACATGTGTTGGTCCTCCGGCAAGAGTATGTTTGGCCAAGGCGCTATAATCCTGCCCCCTGGTCAAGCAATAACTATGATCTCTTATTCGCTCTCTGAGAGATCTGTTCATTTTTCCAACATAGAACACAAAGCAGCTAGTACAATGGGCCACGTAAACCACGTTTTTGGTAGTACAAGTGCTATCACATTTAATAGTCCAAAGATACCCAGTATCAGGATGTCTAAAATAGTGGGATTCGTCTATAGAGTTACATTGAAGGCATGCCCCACATTTTTAGTATGTTCAAATCCTGTAAATGGAACAAATTTGTGGATCCTGCCACACAAGTGTTGTTTTAAGGTTTTCATGTTTTTAAAAGAAAACCTGGGTGTGGTACCTACAATGTTTCTCACTTTTTCATCAACTGTGAGAATGTTCCAGTTATTTGTAATGGCAGTCTGTATTACATTCAAGTTATCACTGAATGGAAGAATGATAGATATTTGTCCTGATGGTATCTTGGTAGGTAGGTGGTTATTGTTGTATTCAATCGAATTGGAAAAATATGGTTGAGCACTTGTTTCCCTAAGATGAGTCATGTTATTGTACACTCTGTTGATTTCCTTGCAAGAATAACCTCTGCTGACAAGGCCTTCTCTTAATGTATCCATGTCCTGTTCATAATAGGGGTCTAGGGTGGAAAGTCGAGAGACCCTCATTGCCTGACCCTTTATGATGTTGTTGAAGACACGTGGGTTGTGCATGCTTTGTCTATGCAGAAAGGCAGGTCTGTAGCATTCTTTGCGGTGAACTCGTGTATGCACTTCATTATTGATCTTAAATATTGTTATATCCAGGAAGTCTATTGAAGTGTAAGAATGACTCATTGTGAACTTCAAAAAAGTGCTGTTTGTGTTCAATGTGTCAAAGAATTTTTTGAAGGACACAGAGGTACCCTTCCATAGGAAGAACAAGTCGTCCACAAACCGTTTATAGAACAAGATGTCAGTATTGCTTATTATGTAGTCATTCTCAAAGGCTGCCATGACCAGGTTTGCGTAGCTGTTCGCACAGCTTGTGCCCATCGCTACACCAGTTGTTTGTCTATAACACATGTCATCAAAAAGGAAAACATTGTTTTCTAAGACCAGTTCCATCATTAAAACCAAAAAGTCTGTCTTGTTTTGTGTATACCCCATATGCTGTATCAAGTAAGTTCTAAACATATTTAACCCATCATGGTTCGGGATACAGGTAAAGAGCGATTTGACATCCATAGTTGCAAATAAAATAGTATTCAAGTTTAGATTAACCCAACTATTTAAACATGTATACAGATCCTGTAGAAATTGTTTTGAGTCTTTCAGGATAAATGGTGACTTAGCCAAAACAACTTTTAATTCATGTTCTAGGTACAGTGATATGGGTTCAGTTAGCCAGCCTGAACCGGCTACAATGGGCCTCAGTTCAGGCTGGTATAAGTTTTTGTGAACTTTGGGTAGTCCTGATATAGTAGGTATCAAAGGAAATGTAACGTTCAAATATTTATATAGTTCATCATTAATGTAGCCCATGTCCTTACATTCACATATTTCCTTGGAAATTTGTTCTTGCATATGGAAAACAGCATCCCTGTTTATAATTTCATATGCTTCATCTTTAAGCAATTCAAGCATTTTATGTTGGTAGTAAACAGTATCCATGACAACAATGGGGCCACCTTTGTCGGCTGGACATATGGTGATCTCTGATCTATTCTTCAGAGATCTTAAAGCTGCTAATTCTGAAGCCGTCAAATTGCCAGAGGCTTGAGAGGTGTGGAAAGGATAGGTGGCGTAAAGACTGTTTTCCACAGCTTTAACGAAAATTTCCACGTTGTTATGTGGAGGGGGTATGTAAGTACTCTTATTCCGCAAAGTGGTAACATCACTAATATTACTGTCATTGAACAAAAGTTTCAGATTGATATTTCGAGCAAATGATCTTAAAGCTATAACAGCTTGACTAAGGTCCATATCTGAAGAAGGAATGAAAGACATACCTTTATTTAGGAGTTCCTTTTCATGTTGAGTCAGGTCATACTTTGAGATATTTAAGACCAATGAATCTAGTTCCAAAAATTTTGGAGCGTTGTTTGTTGTTGTTGCACAGGGGTTATTTCCTTCTTCTTGGCTCCCGGTAATTGTCGAAGTCTAAAGACCTCTTTCTGTTTGTGCGTATTGGAAAAGGAGCTTCCACTGGATTATGGGTTTCAATCCTATCCATCTGAATTTTCCTCCTAACTGCACTTGCTAAATTGGTGTTACCAGTTAACAGAGGAGGAATGGCTGAGTTATGTGGGACAATGTTGTCATTGTTATTCTCACTGGGAGTAGTATAAACCGAGGAAGAAGCAGTAGTGTCGTCAGGGGAAAGAAGATTGCCTGGTAGTTTGCCAGTCTCATTTCCTGTCTCACATGTACGAAAAACATTGTTGGAATCCTTGTGATTCAAGTCCAAGGACTGGACTTTTGTTGTTGTAGTAATAACCTGTGATCTCCCTTCGGAGCTGTGCATTATAGCTGCAGCATTATTCCTTGTTCCTGCGGTGTTTTCCCTTGTTATATTTGTGTTGTTGGTATTAGTATTTCGTACAAAATGTGATGGACGTTGGCGAGACATAGATTGTTGTTCGTTGTTCGATCGAGGCCACACAAAAATGTTATGTGAGGCAAAATCATGTATGTCTCGTTGCAATTTCCTTCTTTTGCTGTCATGTAGGTTTCGTTCATATCTTGAAATCCGATCCAATAATCCTTGGGTAAATAATGTAGTTGTCCCCACATACACCAAGCATTTTTGTCCTGTTGTTCCAGGATGCTCTTTTTTAATTCTTCCTCCATCGGTTTAAAGAAATCAATTAATAATTGAATATAGGCTCTGCTAGCGTTCACGTTAATTTGCTGCCATTTCTGTAGTAATACAGGGTAGGTGTTTCCATAGGTAGGCATGTTCAAAATACGTAGGCCACGCGGTATGACCCCTTTTGTGATACATGCCTCCATATGGTAACGTTGAGCTTGTAGTCTCTTAAATCTATAAAAAGTATCTTCCATGTCTTTTTTAAGAGACTGAATAATGGCTTCATTTGCTGGTGCAAATTCCTCATTGTTAGCAACAAATTCCCCATCATAATTCACCAAGGGATTTGTGTTGTCTTCTAGTGCACCTATGAGTCTAGTATTGCTCGTTGTTATCAGTGGGGCTGCATTTGCTCCATTACTGTTTTCCCCTTCCATTTACAAAGATCCCAAAGTTAGTGATAAATGTAATACAAAAAACCAAGTCCCAATAGAAGAATAAATTGTATAAACAAACCCAAAAAGCCAAACGTAGTGTGTAGCGTTGCTAAACACACGCTGTAAAACCATTAAACAAAGAGTCCACTATCCAAGCATTGAACAGAAGCCACCATGGAATTTTCAATAATACACACCAAAGTTCATTTTTGCTGTAATCCAAAGGATAGTAGGTTGTTGTTCCGTGCAAACAGATAATGCTCAGCCGTTTTTAAAAATGTGAAGACTTCTTTATTGGAATACTTTAAAAGGTTAGCGCTTTCGTGGGAAAAATTAACACACCCGCTTCATCAGACAACAAAGGGACTTATTCCTGCCCTATTTAAAGGGCAGGAAAAGGAGATGACATCATAAAAAGGAAATGACATCATAAAGGAAATTACATCTTAAAAAGGAAATGACATCATAAAAACAGCCATTGTTGCCCTGAAACCATATATAAAAAATTTTAAAATACAAGCATAAAATGTATATATAATATATAAAAAATATATATATATATATATGTCATATATAAAAATAACCAAGACACATCGCAATATTTCATCGAAGTATTGTAAAGGCCTGCATTTAGTTGTGTAATAAAATAGATAAAAAACACTATATAACAATGTTATTAAGAAAAATAGTATTGAGTAAATATAGATATAAATATAACTATGTATATATAAATGTAAATATAAATGTAAGTATTCCAATAAAGAAGTCTTCACATTTTAACCCTGACTCACTTAATCCTCCCCTAACCCTTAAGTCTGTCACTATCACACACTTACCTTACCTGCACCCTAACCCTAACTCACTTAATCCGCCCCTAACCCTCAAGTCCGTCACTATCGCACACTTACCTGACCCGCACCCTACCCTAACGTCCATCACTATCACACACTTACCTTACCCACACCCTGACCCTAACGTCCGTCCCTATCGCACACTTACCTTAACATGTCGATGTTCTCAGTGTCGGGATTCTCAACTTTCAATCATCTCCGTTGTCGACCTTCTGGTGTCGGTGTTCTCGTTGTCGGCGTTGTGGACTTTTGGCATTTTCATGTAGACCCATATATATATATATATATATATATATATATATATATATATATATATATATATATACTTTATATATATATATATATATATATATATATATATATATATATAATTAGATTCTAAAATTTCTCCTAAGGCATAACAGATTATAGATATATTTACAAAATCTTATGCAAAACAGTTTGACTCCACAAAGGGAGTAATAAGTCATCCTAGAGACATCCAGGTAATCTCAGATACTGGAATCAAATTAGATGATATTGAAAAGAGCTGCACAGACTGGATACAAACAAAGCACAGGGAGGAGACGTAATTAGTGCTAATGACCTGAGAACACTTCAGTGAGAACTAATAGTATCATTATACCTATTATTTACTAGGTCGTATAAATATCATGAAATTCCTCAAGATTGAAGACGTGCTTATTAAACCTCTCTTGAAGGGAAAGGGAAGTAGGACAAACCCAGAGTTATACAGACCCTTAAGTCTACTTTCATGTTGTGGAAAAGTAATGGAGAAGGTAATATTAGATAATTTGCTGTCAGGATTGGATGGGCTGGAACTTGAAACCATATATCAGCATGCATATGTTGAAAACAGATCTATTACCAACTGTAACTTGATGTTCTATAACGCCACAATAACACTATGAATGAAAAAGTGTGCTGTGGTGTAATTTATATAGATTTAACTTCAGCATTTGACAGGGTCATACACAAAACACTGATCAATAAATTAGAAAAACTAGGCAGTGATATACTCTTGATAAGATGGGTAGCTTCATGGCTTACAAATAGGACATGGCAAGTATCATACAGCAAATGGACAGCTCAAATTTGGAGTTACAGTCAGGGTGTCCCACAGGGCTCTGTCCTAGGTCCATACTTGTTTAGATTGCATCCTTCAGACCTAACATTTTTATCTGAGGTGCTCTACAGCCTATATACAGATGAACTGAAATTGGATAAACTGATTATGTGTGTTACAGATAAGGCATGTCTGAAAAAGAACTTGACTAAATTGACCATTGGGCACAGGAGAATAATATGCTGATAAATACATCAATAACTAAGCATATGAGATTTGGGAGACATAAATTGAAAGGTGAATATTTAATACAGCACACAGTGATTGAAACTGTAGATTCATTTAAGAACCTGGTTATATGGATAGATCCAGCTTTAAGGTTTTCTAGTCTTATCAAGCAATTGGTTAATGATAGTTATAGAGCTATAGGTTGTATAGAAAGATTTATAAAGTCTAGGAAATCAGAAATGATAAAGTCATTGTTTGTTAGTTACATTGACCCAAACTTGACTATGGAATGACAGTATAGGTTCATAGGTTCATAGGTGTGTATTAGGCTAATGGTCCTGGGGCCTTTACAAGCCTAGCCCATAGGATTAACCTGGCATCATGCCACCCGACCTTAGTTCCCAGTGCCTTTGTCAAGTAAAGCCACTGGAGTGATCCCTGGGGTAAATGTTCTATTTCCCATCTACTCATCAAGATTTCTCTTGAAGAGGGCCAGTGAGGTGCTCTGCTTGACATGTAGGGGAAGTCTATTCCATAGCATGGGCAGTCTGTGAGTTATGAACCTGTCCTTCCAGCATGTTCTGTTGATTGTGGTAATGAGGTTGAGGTCTCTGGAGTATGTGGTGCAGAGGGATTGGGATTTCTTTAGATGTGGCATTTCTAACAGGGCTGGGTCAGACATGGCTTTGTAAGTCAAGCAGAGATTGCCTCTAAGTAGGTGATATCAGACAGAGAATATAGGACAAATGTTTAAGGCCTAGGATTCTCTTTGTGAGGTACTTTTGTGGCCTCTCCAGTTGTTGCAGGTATTTAGTGAGGTACATGCCAAATGGGGCATTATACTCAATGATTGGCCTAATGAGGGAAGAGTAGAGGGAGACAATGACCTCTTTCTTCCTGGAGGCAAAACCCTTAGTAATGAGATGTACCACATAGAAGGACTTTCTGACCACAGTGACAATGTGGTGGTCAAAAGAGAGGTCACTGTCAACCTATATTCCCAGATCTCTTATTAACAACTTCTGTGTTCAGTGGACTGCTATCGATGTGGTAATTCATGGGAACCGGGTTTTTTCCAAAGGAGATGACACATTTTTTGGCATTGAGCTTAAGGCCATAGATATGACACCAGTCATTGGTCTCAGTGAGGAATTTCTGTAGGATGTCAACATCACTCAGGGAGTTAATAATAGCACCCAACTTGCAATTGTCTGCAAACTTTGTCAGCCAGAGTCCCAGAGTAAAGTGGAAAGGGAGAAAGGAGGAGCAGAAGATAATTCAAGGTTTAGAAAGTAAGTGGGTTGGCCTTCTCAAATGTTCTCTCTGTATTAGGTAGAAAGAGCTAATCACACTAGACTGGAAGGAGTGTCCCAGATCAAATCTATAGTAGGGGTGAGCAACTGCAAAGCCAACAAGTATAAGAACAGGATACCAATAGGGAGGAAGGGTCAGAAACTAAATCAGTTATATGATACACTCCTTGACAGGAAATCAGAACAGACAAACACAACAGATGCTTAACAAATGGAGGAAATTTCCAGTTAATACCTCACACACAGTGAAGCTAGCTAGAAAAGATTTACAAACAGTGTGACAGTAAAACCCTTATTTATCAGGCCCTGTGAGGCAGACACTTTTAATACAACCGTGCAGATTAGTTTACAGCTATAAAATACAGTAAAAAGTATGCAACAGACAATAAAAGTGCTATAAATAACTAGTAAAAAAAAAAAGCAAAACACAGGATACTTAATTTTATATATCACAGATCAGAGTTTTGCTCAGTGCCCTTCTTCTGAATAGCTCTGTGTGAAATGGCAGAAACACTCACAAGGTAACTTCATAGGTAACAGAAAGTTGAAACCTGAAACAACTTAAAAAAAAATCTTGAAAGAACCAATGAGGTGCTTACTCCAAGCCGTAGTCCAGTTAACCCCAATCAGCCAATGACCATAAATACTTCGCTCTCAGTGAAATGCGAAATGGCTTTTGCTAAACTAAGATGGCATGTAACATGTGCTCAGACACACAGCCTCTGCAAACAAACAACTAGGCACAGAACACAAGCCTGAATATGGACAATGCTACAGCTACTACCTAAACTACTTAGGTAGAAAAACAAACTACAGAAATGTTTATTGCAGCACAAAAGCAGCAGTGAGCCTTTAAATGAATGTTTTAAAAAGATAAAAGAGCAAGGAGACTCTTAGAGAATGCTTTTAACTGCAAACAAATCAGTTATATGATACACTACTTGGCAGGAAATCAGAACAAACAAGCACAAACAGATGTTCAACAAATGGAGGAAATTTTCAGTTAATACCTCACACACAGTGTAACTAGCCAGAAAAGATTAACAAACAGTGTGACAGTAAAAAAACATATTTATCAGGCCCTGTGATGCAGACAATTTTAATACAACCATGCAGATTTGTTTATAGCTATAAAATACAGTAATAAATATGCAGCAGACGATACAAGTGCTATAAATAACTAGTAAAATAAGCAAAAACAGGATACTTAATGTTATGTATCACAGATCAGGGTTTTGATCAGTGTCCTTCTTTCGATTAGCTCTGTGTGAAATGGCAGAAACACTCACAAGGTAATTTCTTAAGCAACATAAAGTTGAAACCTGAAACAACTTTAAAATAAGCTTGAAAGAACCAATGAGATGCTTACTCCAAGCCATAGTCCATGTAACTCCAATCAGCCAATGACCGTAAACACTTCACTCTCACTGAAATGCCAAATGGCTTTTGCTAAACTAAGATGGCCTGGAACATGTGCTCAGACACACAGTCTCTGCAAACAAACTTCTAGGCCCAGAACACAAGCCTGAATACAAACAATGCTACAGCTACTACCTACACTACTTAGGTTGAAAAAAAAAAACTACAGAAATTTTTATCACAGCAGAAAAGCAGCAGTGCCAGTGAACCTTTAAATGAAAATTTTAAACAGATAAAGGAGCAAGGAGACTCTAGAGAATGCTTTTAACTGCAAACAAATCAGTTATATGATACACTCCTTTGCAGGAAATCAGAACAAACAAACACAAACAGATGTTTAACAGATGAAGAAAATTTCCAGTTAATACCTCACACACAGTGAAACTAGCTAGAAAAGATTTGCAAACAGTGTGACAGTAAAAACCTTATTTATCAGGCCCTCTGAGGCAGACAATTTTAATACAACTGTGCAGATTAGTTTATAGCTATAAAATAGAGTAAAAGGTATGCGGAAGACAATAAAAGTGCGATAAATAACTAGTAAAATAAGCAAAAACAGGATACTTAATGTTATATTTGCTCAGTGCCCTTCCTCCGATTAGCTCTGTGTGAAATGGCAGAAACACTCACAAGATAACTTCTTAAATAATAGAAAGCTGACACCTGAAACAACTTTAAAAAATGCTCAAAAAAAACAATGAGGTGCTTACTCCAAGCCGTAGTTGAGGTAACCCCCATCAGCCAATGACCATAAACAGTTCACTCTCACTGAAATGTGAAATGGCTTTTGCTAAACTAAGAAAGCCTGGAACATGTGCTCAGACACACAGCCTCTGCAAACAAACAACTAGTCCCAGATCACAAGCCTGAATATGAACAATGCTACAGCTACTACCTACACTACTTAGGTTAAAAAAAAAACTACAGACCTTATAAGCAAGCAAGCATGAGTAAAGTGGAAATAGTACAGTGGAAATTTACCAAAGGCATCCATGGATATGACATTTAAATTATTATGAAAAACTAAAATATCTGAACATGTACAGTGTCTCTTATAGATATCTAAGAGGAAATCTTATTCAGGTAAATAGGGTATTTTTATTCAGGTATATAGGGCATTTAGAGACAACTGCCTCTGGGAATGTTTGGGTTTATCAAAAAGTAGTACATAATCATCAGACAGCTTATGTCGAAGATTCTATAGGAATGAGAAGTGTACTAAACTGGTTCTCAGAGAGCATCTGATGCATGGAACAGACTACCAAATTTTATTAAAGCAAGTACTAGTTTAGATATTTTTAAGAATAGCCTGCATGCTTATGGGAACAAGTGTTTTGGTATAGTTGAAGGTAGAAGGCATTAATGCCCATGCCTGAAATATTTGTATGTATGTATGTATGTATCTGAGGTCATGCACTTTGGGTAGTGACTGAATGGAAGACATCAGAGATAGAAGTGACGGAGCTCAGCTTCTTGTGCAGGGTTCCTGGAGTCACTCTCAGAGAAGAGTAGGAGCCCAACAATCAAAGAATAACTTGTACAAACAAATTGCTCAAGACTGAGAAGAGCCAGTTCAGGTGGTTTGGGCACCTAGTATGGTTGCCCCTGAGTGTCTCAGTATGAAGTTTACTGGTCAGAGCCCACAAAGTGGTGGCCCTGGGGCACACTTATGATGCACAGGATACTGTATCTCTTGGTCATCATAGGTATCCTTCTTGATGGGATGAAAACTGTTGCTGTGTCAGGGGAAATTGAAATACATTCCTCACTTTATGACCACCATGACCCCCACCAGGATAAGCTGTTTAAAAAATGGATGATTGGATGGAAGGATTGAGCAATAGATGATAATTTATTCCTGCTGTGCATGGTATATTATTGATCAAAGTCTAATTATATGATTCTGTACCAAAAGAAATTCAAAATGTTGCTAACTTGCTAAGTAGAATAAGGAACATTGCCTTCTTGATTGATACTGTAATCTTCATAATTGAACAGTATGATATTGTGTTTTTTCATAGGTACCACATTCTGTCTGCACTGAAAGTTGTCAGTTTGGATACCAAAAGGTTTCTCGTCAAGGACAACCCCTCTGTTGTTTTGATTGCATAGCCTGTTCCAAGGGAGAAATAAACAACCAGACTGGTAAATATTATACTGTTAATTATGTCTGAAGCTATTTGAATTATATCTAGAAATATGAAATTGCCACAAAGCTGATATGCAGTTTAATTATTCATTCAGGTCATTAGAAACCTGATAACATCATTTAGTATGACATACTCTGAGTATTGCTTTAATTTTCTTTCTGACATCAATCAAAATGAATTGTTGTGGAACTGTTCCTTCTTAGAAATCAAAGAATAAGACCAAAGAAGAGAAGAAGCAAGGCAGGCGATCAAAATAAACAAACTGTCAGCGTGATATTGACCGAAATTAAAATGTTTAAATAAATGTTGAAGAAAATAAATAAACACAATCCAAGATATCTGTGTGGCACAAAACCAAGATAATAAATTCATAGTAGAATGTTTATACCAAATAAATTGAATAGTGATCTTTACCTGGTCGGCTAAGGTGGTAGACCAGAGGGGGCAGTAGTTATAGTTGTTTAATCTTTTGGTGGATATTCAACAAGATACTAATGTAGGTTTGTAGACAAATTAAATAGCATCAGGATGGGTCCTAAGAAGGAAGCTTGCATAAAACTTTATCTAGTAAATCAGAGATTGGAAAGGATAGTTAACGGTGTGATATCCTTTGAGTGATTAATACATTTTGTCTTTTTTTGACATCTTTACAAATAAAGAACAAAAAACAACCTGCCAAAAACATATTGCACTCAGTAAAGGCATATCCTGGATTTTACAGCTGTCTGCGTCTCTGTTTTATTTTACATCTTTACAAATAACACTGCAGAAGATTTGAAAAAGAAAATTATCCCCGAGATTCATGAAGCTTGGCGGAAGGCTGGAGTTAGGCTTGCGCCAACCGTGTGGCATGCAGATGGTGCAGAAGTGCCATATGCATATTAATAAAGGCGCGCTGCTGCCACATCCACGTGCATAGGAAACGTGAGCGAGTGCATGGGGCACGTTGAAGCGCCACACGGAGGCGTGGACATGTCAGCTCTTTAAGTGCAACCTAAAATGCTGAATATTACAGCCTGCCTCCAATAGTAATCACACCTGTCAGTGTCCATGGATACTGAAACGTATGCAAAGCATGCAAGACAGTTCTTGCGAACACAAAAATAAGAAGCAAACACAAATGCACGTAGCCGAATATTGAGTCCCCATCCCTCGAACCAATGACATTTAAAACCCTGTGCCCATATTCTAATGTAGTGTTGATAGTTATACCAAGTGGAAATGAAATGCATTGTGTTAGCGTGCCACCAATAGCTAAGTCTAGCCCAATGGTCAGGGTTACCACCTGTCCCACATTGTGAGGGACAGTACCCATCTGGGCAGTTGTGTCCATACCAAAACCATTATAAATGTAAAATATCCTGCGACTGTATGACATAATTATGGCCCGCATCTCATGTAATAGTCACATACAATAATTATTTCCGTATGTAACATACCTACATGTTACAAGAAATAGAATAAGCAAGTAAACGAAACAGATGAAGCATCTAAACTGCTACAACAATAAGCTTACATTTAGGCATAAAACAAAAGTACTATCCATTGTACTGACCATGGGTATGTGTTGGCCTGTAAAATCTGATGTGTGTCCGGAATATATCCCATCCTGGCCATATGAAAAGGTGGCAACCCTACTAATGGTCAGAGCATTCAGCCAAAATCTGTCCATTTGTGGTCCAATCCGTTCTTGTCAGGATGGGTCAACGATGAGCGGGTATTACCCGGGTCTACCTACCATGTCATGAAAGATAAGTATTTGCATGTACCTATGTGTTTGATGTACAGCATGTGGAAGGTGAAAAATGCTAGGGTAGTCCTCACAACCATACAGGTACCAGAGATATGTAGTGTATGCAATGTGTTCCCTTAACCATGCCATGGGCCATCAACCAGAGAAGGGATGGATGGAGTGTGTGGAATATGGGTGTGGGGGGTCAGGTAATGTAATAATCCGCAAAGGGGAGACTGTGTTGGATGCACAATAGGTGAACTGGAGGTGTATGAGGGAGCAGTGGGTGAATCAGAAAGAAACACAAAGAACAAACATACACATCCGCAATACAACCTGACAGGCCATACTGTAGAACACAATCACACAAACATATGAATAGTAAAATGTGCGATATACATGTACAGA